>NC_136266.1:130134665-130154665 GCF_964187855.1 Myxine glutinosa | reverse complement strand
CTACTACTACTGCCAAGTACTACTACCCACTACTACTAATTCCTCGTACTACCTACTACTACTTACTATTACTACCCAGTACTATCAAATATTACTACCACTAGGAACTACTACCAAATACTACTACTAGTAGTACTACCAAATACTACTACTAGTAGCTCCTACCCGAATTATTCTCACTAGGGCATGCCCGTACTATATCTATATCTAAAATTATATCCCCCCCTCTATTTACATGAAATGGTTTGGTCCATGAAATGTTTTGGTCCATTCGCAACGCCAAAGCGAACGGCGAACGCTTTACATGAAATGGTTTGGTGCATGAAATGTTTTGGTCCATTCGCAACGCCAAAGCGAACGGCGAACGGCTTGCGAGTACAGTGACAATCCCCCCGGGGTTTTAATTAGTTTTAAAACATAGTTTAACGCCAACATAGCGCCAACATAGTTTGCAAACGTGAAATAAATGAATACGCTCTCAAATGTGCCATCCGAGGCAGAGTGTGCCCGCCACGTTCGGCACACGCGATAGCTCGCTGCTCTCTGATTGGTTGAATCGTTTTTTGGACATAGCTCGGTAAGTAATTGTCCGATTAATATGAAACCTTGAAAAGGCACATCCTCGGGTCCCCAGCAATATACCTGGCAAGTTAAAAGTATATCGGACCCGTGGTTGTCGAGAAACAGCGGTCACAGACAAACAAACGTACAAACAAACACACAGAGATTACTGGAATTATAGATAGATTCTTGTGGGGTTGACCGAGGAAGGTCTTGGGTCCGTGTTTACATGAACCGATTCGCCATGCAGGCCGAACGTCCGATTGGAGGTGATTTGGGCAAGAATTCGTCATTTGTTTGGAGTGCCGGCGATAATCCGCCTCCTCTTCAGTCTTCACGAAAGACGCCAGGGGAGCTTTAAAGATCCACCGATGACTAATGCGAGGAGAGGGGACACCATTGACCAACGCTAACGTCCATCTGAAGGACGGTGTGTAAATGGTAAATGGTAAATGGCTTCTGAAGCACCAATGTGAGTGACAGTTTCGGATCGGGAATCGAACCCAGATTTGACAGCTCAAAGACAAGCGCGCTCCCTCTGCATCATTCTGACGGACATACAGTATTTAACAACGCACCGATATAATCAACAAGAAAGCATTGCAAAGGACCAGACATGTTCATGTTGGAAAACGACATTAATAACTAGGAAACTAAGCAACAGAACGTCAGAAGCAACAACAAGAGCTGCACAAAGATATTTAACTCTCACGATTATATGAAATCGAATAAAACGGAAGATTCTTACACATATCTGGCGAAAATATTCGCTTTTTGAACTTCCGTGTTCATTTACAAAAAGGCGAGTTTAAAAGCTCATTTCACTTTACCTGTTGGTGAGGCACCGAGACCGAGGGTTGCTTGGCAACGCGCCGCACAGCATTCTGGGATCGCATCGTGTAAGTACAGTGCACTGTACGCTGTATACGGGTTTATAAATTAATGTTGTCGTACATGAATAATCATATTATTATTATAGCAGTATACTTGTTTTTCATACGTGTTCTTAACAGTTTTTCGATTGAAATAAATTAAAGAGTAAAGTGTTATACGTAGCGCTCATATTGAACTTGAAGTTCCTTTCCGCGTCGTTTCATCTTCTTCAGCACAAAGTGACAAAACAGATTTATTTTCTCTAATTAACGGAATTCTTTATTAAAACAAGCTAAACATTATTTTCTCACCATTGCCAGCTAAGATTACTGTAGTATTTTCAGGTAAAACATCGTTGCCGCTGTATAATTGTGAAGGTGACGCGCGTTGAGCCGGCTGTCCTCGCTGTGTGTATTTATATTCCTTTGTGTGTTGACCGATTTCCAAGTCCCTTGTAGATGCGACGCTTCCTGGTTAAGGTGGCTGCCTTGAGATCTCAGGGTCCTGAGTTCAAGTTCCTGTTGTGTCGTTGCATTAACACCAGGTGGGTTGACTCAGCCTGTCATCCTTCCGAGGTCGGCCAAATGAGTACCGTGAAATGGGGGTGAATAGGGACAGCAAGGTGAATAGGGACACAAACTTCGCTCTTTCACGGAAAAAAAAAAAAAAAAAAAAACTGAAAAAAAGTTCGGAATTTTTTTTCGCTGAAAATTGATAACCATACTGATTTGTTGATATTTGGGTTGAAAGTGTTCTCTTGTTTTTTTTTAAAGCAACTTATACTCCCTATTAACCCCATATATGCATTTTTATGGCTGTCCCTATTCACCCCGTTTTACGGGTGAATAGGGACAGTCACTAATACAAAAAAATAATAAAGAAACAATCCTGAGTTTCCAACTTATTGCTAAATTGAAAGCTCAGATGGATGCGCATAATATGCACCCATAATAGAAACCACGGTGCCAATGAAAAAACAAGAAGACGACATGCGTAGCATGATACTTGCAAAATCCCCCCCCCCCCCCAAAGTTTTCCATTGATGCAGCAAATTGTCCATTTCATGAAGATTAAAATTTACAATCTTGATCAAAACTCGGGTCAACAGGATGAAAATTGACGATTTTGGAAGGTTGACCTTGAGTTGACCTTTGACCTTTTGACCTCAACTAGTTAGTTTCCCTATTTAGTGACTCGATGTGCAAATGCTGTTCAATTTTCAAGTCAATCGGATGAAAATTAAGGATATTAAAAATTTGGCCGATGTTGACCTTTTGGCCTATGTTGACCTCAAAAATAGATGGTGGTTGAATTCAGTGACCATATATATATAAATCCTCTAAGAAGTTCAAGTCAATCAAATGAAAACAAGTACACATACATTCAAAGTACACTGCCCCCATGCCAAATAATTAAATATCCTACAGCGCGGCATTGCCGGGGCACCTCTGGCGCCCGGCAATACCGCGGTGCAGCTCATTGAGGCTGCATTGGGAGGGAGAGGTGTACACTAATTGATTGATTAATTGTATAATTAAAATCAATAAAAGATTATCACAAAATATTTTCATAATCAATTGGCTAATAGCATAAATAAACCACTAGTGCTTCATCCGAAGATGTATCTTTTAGAAATGTAATTAAATAAGTCATTAATAAAAAATTAAATAATTAATTGATTACTCAATAAATAATTAATCGATTAAATGATTAATCAATAAATCAAAAATATCCTTGATAGCCACATCACTTGGTCACTGTCATGTCCAAATATGAGCTTCCCAGCTCAAAAGGTGCCTGAGATATTGGCCAAATGAGAAAGAAAATAAATAAATGATTAATAATGAAAATAAATAAATAATAATCATTTAAAAATTAAATTATTAACCAATTCGGTCACAGAACACATAAACCACCACCATTTCATCAGAATCTGTAACTGATTTTTTTTTTTTTTTTTTAGTAATTAATCGAATAATTAAATAATTAATTGATTCATTGATTAATTGATTAATCAATAAATCAAAAATATCCTTGATAGCCACATCACTTGGTCACTCACGTCCAAATATTAGCGTCCGAGCTCAAAAGGTGCCTGAGATATTGGCCAAATGAGAAAGAAAATAAATAAATGATTAATAATGAAAATAAATAAATAATCATAAATTAAAAAAAATTATTAATCAATTCGGTCAGAGAACACATAAACCACCACAATTTCATCAGAATCTGTAACTAAAAAAAAAAAAAAAAAAATTAAGTCATTAATCGAATAAATAAATAATTAACCGATTTATTGATTAATTAATAAATCAAAAATAGCCTTTGCAGCCAAATCACCTGGTCATTGGCATGTCCAAATATCAGCTTCCTAACTCAAAAGGTGCCTGAGTTAATGGTCAGAAGAGAAATTAAATTTAATTAATTAAATAAGTACTTAATTAATCGCTAATAATTAAATAACTCCTTAATTAATTGATTATTCAAAAACAAAAAATACCGTTTTTGACAAAGGACTTGCTCACGACTGTGCCGAAATTTCAGCTTCCTAGCTCAAAGGATGGCTGAGATATCGTCCTGACAAACAAACAAGAAAGAAAACAAGTACACATACATTCAAAGTACACCGCCCCATGCCAAATAATTAAATATGCTGCAGCGCGGCATTGCCGGGGCGCCTCCGGCGCCCGGCAATACCGCAGTACAGCTCATTGAGGCTGCATTGGGAGGGAGAGGTGTACACTAATTGATTGATTAATTGTATAATTAAAATCAATAAAAGATTATCACAAAATATTTTCATAATCAATTGGCTAATCGCATAACTAAACCACTAGTGCTTCATCCGAAGATGTATCTTTTAGAAATTTAATTAAATAAGTCATTTATAAAAAAATAAATAATTAATTGATTACTCAATAAATAATTAATAGATGAAATGATTAATCAATAAATCAAAAATATCCTTGATAGCCACATCACTTGGTCACTCATGTCCAAATATTAGCTTCCCAGCTCAAAAGGTGCCTGAGATATTGGCCAAATGAGAAAGAAAATAAATAAATGATTAATAATGAAAATAAATAAATAATAATCCTAAAAAAATTAAATTATTAATCAATTTGGTCAGAGAACACATAAACTACCACTATTTCATCAGAATCTGTAACTTTAAAAAAAAAAATTTTTTTGTCATTAATCGAAGAATTAAATAATTAATCGATTAATTGATTAATTAATAAATCAAAAATATCCTTTGCAGCCAAATCACCTGGTCATTGGCATGTCCAAATATCAGCTTCCTAACTCAAAAGGTGCCTGAGTTAATGGTCAGAAGAGAAAGGAAATTTGATTAATTAAATAAGTACTTAATTAATCGCTAATAATTAAATAACTCCTCAATTTATTGATTAATCAAAAAAAAAAAATACCCTTTTTGAGAAAGGACTTGCTCACTCTTGTGCCGAAATTTCAGCTTCCTAGCTCAAAGGATGGCTGAGATATCGTCCGGACAACCAAGAAAGAAAACAAGAAAGAAAACAAACAAACAAGAAAACAAGTACACATGCATTCAAAGTTCACCGCCCCATGCCAAATAATTAAATATGCTGCAGCGCGGCATTGCCGGGGCGCCTCCGGTGCCCGGCAATACCGCAGTGCAGCTCATTGAGGCTGCATTGGGAGGGAGAGGTGTACACTAATTGATTGATTAATTGTATAATTAAAATCAATAAAAGATTATCACAAAATATTTTCATAATCAATTGGCTAATCGCATAACTAAACCACTAGTGCTTCATCCGAAGATGTATCTTTTAGAAATTTAATTAAATGTCATTTATAAAAAATTAAAAAATTAATTGATTACTCAATAAATAATTAATCGATTAATCAATAAATAATTAATAGATTAAATGATTAATCAATAAATCAAAAATATCCTTGATAGCCACATCACTTGGTCACTCATGTCCAAATATTAGCTTCCCAGCTCAAAAGGTGCCTGAGATATTGGCCAAATGAGAAAGAAAATAAATAAATGATTAATAATGAAAATAAATAAATAATAATCATAAAAAAATAAATTATTAATCAATTTGGTCAGAGAATACATAAACTACCACTATTTCATCAGAATCTGTAACTTTAAAAAAAAAAATTTTTTTGGCGTTAATCGAATAATTAAATAATTAATCGATTAATTGATTAATTAATAAATCAAAAATAGCCTTTGCATCCAAATCACCTGGTCATTGGCATGTCCAAATAACAGCTTCCTAACTCAAAAGGTGCCTGAGTTAATGGTCAGAAGAGAAAGGAAATTTGATTAATTAAATAAGTACTTAATTAATCGCTAATAATTAAATAACTCCTCAATTTATTGATTATTCAAAAAACAAAAAATAACGTTTTTGAGAAAGGACTTGCTCACTACTGTGCCGAAATTTCAGCTTCCTAGCTCAAAGGATGGCTGAGATATCGCCCGGACAACCAAGAAACAAGAAAACAAGAAAACAACCAAGAAAACAAACAACCAGAGTGAAAACTGAGTACTCTCTTTCAGCGTGCGTCACTGCCGAGCCCCCTTCGGTGCCCAGCAATGACGATTTGCAATGCCTGGAGATGGCATAGGAAAGGAGCGGTGTACAACAAGTACAAATACATTCAAAGTACACCGCCCCATGCCAAATAATTAAATATGCTGCAGCGCGGCATTGCCGGGGCGCCTCAGGCGCCCGGCAATACCACAGTGCAGCTCATTGAGGCTGCATTGGGAGGGAGAGGTGTACACTAATTGATTGATTAATTGTATAATTAAAATCAATAAAAGATTATCACAAAATATTTTCATAATCAATTGGTCAATAGCATAACTAAACCACTAGTGCTTCATCCGAAGATGTATCTTTTAGAAATTTAATTAAATAAGTCATTAATAAAAAAATAAATACATAATTGATTAATCAATAAATCAAAAATATCCTTGATAGCCACATCACTTGGTCACTGTCATGTCCAAATATTAGCTTCCCAGCTCAAAAGGTGCTTGAGAAATTGGCCAAATAAGAAAGACAATAAATAAATAATTAATAATGAAAATAAATAAATAATAATCATAAAAAAATTAAATTATTAATCAATTCGGTCAGAGAACACATAAACCACCACCATTTCATCAGAATCTGTAACTTAAAAAAAAAAAAATTTTTGGTCATTAATCAAATAATTAAATAATTAATCAATTAATTTATCAATTGATTAATTAATAAATCAAAAATAGCCTTTGCAGCCAAATCACCTGGTCATTGGCATGTCCAAATAACAGCTTCCTAACTCAAAAGGTTCCTGAGTTAATGGTCAGAAGAGAAATGAAATTTAATTAATTAAATAAGTACTTAATTAATCGCTAATAATTAAATAACTCATCAATTAATTGATTAATCAAAAAAAAAAAATACCGTTTTTGTCAAAGGACTTGCTCACTATTGTGCCGAAATTTCAGCTTCCTAGCTCAAAGGATGGCTGAGATATCGCCCGGACAAACAAACAAGAAAGAAAGAAAGAAAGCAAGAAACCAGAGTGAAAACTGAGTACTCTCTTTCAGCGTGCGTCACTGCCGAGCCCCCTTCGGTGCCCGGCAATGACGATTTGCAATGCCTGGAGATGGCATAGGAAAGGAGCGGTGTACAACAAGAAAGCAAGAAAACAAACAACCAGAGTGAAAACTGAGTACTCCCTTTCAGCGTGCGTCACTGCCGAGCCCCTTTCGGTGCCCAGCAATGACGATTTGCAATGCCTGGAGATGGCATAGGAAAGGTGCGGTGTACAATTGGTGATTTTAGAAATGTGGCCCATGTTGACCTTTTGGCCTATGTTGACCTCAAAAATACTTGGTGGGTGAATTGAGTGAGCAGATATGCAAGTCCTCTTCAAATTTCAAGTCAATTGGATGAAAATTGAGGATTTTAGAAATTTGGTCTATGTTGACCTAAAAATATTTGGTGGTTGAATTCAGTGATCAGATATGCAAGTCCTCTTCAAATTTCAAGTCAATTGGATGAAAATTGAGGATTTTAGAAATTTGGCCTATGTTGACCTTTTGGCCTATGTTGACCTTTTGGCCTATGTTCACCTAAAATATAATTTGTGGTTGAATTCAATGACCAGATATGCAAGTCCTCTTCAAATTTCAAGTCAATTGGATGAAAATTGAGGATTTTAGAAATTTGGCCTATGTTGACCTTTTGTCTTATGTTGACCTCAAGAATACTTGGTGGTTGAATTCAGTGACCAGATATGCAAGTCCTCTTCAAATTTCAAGTCAATTGGATGAAAATTGAGGATTTTAGAAATTTGGCCTATGTTGACCATTTGGCCTATACTGACCTCAAACATACTTGGTGGTTGAATTCAGTGAGTAGATATGCAAGTGGTCTTCAAATTTCAAGTCAATCGGATGAAAATTGAGGATTTTAGAAATTTAGCAAAGTTGGTGACCCTATGTTGACCTTTTGACCTATTGACCCCAAAAACAATAGGCTTCTGGCTTTTGACCAACTCTATCGTTTGGTGAAGTTTGGTGAAGATCGGTTGAAAATTGTGACCTGTAGGCCGGTGACAAACAAACGAACAGACACAAACAGACAGACAGAACCACAAACACAACCGACCAATATACGTACTTGAAAAATCTTCGATTTTGCAAGTAAAAAATATGGGATAAAAAGTTTCTCCAAACTGTCCCTATTTCTTGATTATTATTTTTTTGTATTAGTGACTGTCCCTATTCACCCGTAAAACGGGGTGAATAGGGACAGCCATAAAAATCCTATTTATTCCTATTTAACCCATATATGGGGTTAATAGGGACTACAAGTTGCTTTTTTTTAAAAACAAGAGAACACTTTCAACCCAAATATCAACAAATCAGTATGGTTATCAATTTTCAGCGAAAAAAGTTTCCGAACTTTTTTTCAGTTTGTGTCCCTATTCACCTTGCTGTCCCTATTCACCCCATTTTACGGTACCAGCTGCTTGTAACGGGGCACTGCATCAGCGGCACAGATCCAACCCCAGAAAATGATGCAGCCGGCAGCCACGGCAGCAGCTACATACGAACCACCAGTTGTCTTTTCGTTTGGTGATGGCGTTGCAAGTGGCATGCGCCGTGTATGCATTGTTATCTCCACCACCGAAGGTGGACGGAGGTTACGTTTTCACCCCTGTATGGTTGTGTTTGTCTGTGTTTGTGAACAGAATATCTCAAAAAGTTATGGACGGATTCGGACGAAAATTTGTGGACAGGTTGGGTGTATGACACGGACGAAATTATTAGATTTTGGTGAAGAAACGAATCTGGATCCAGAAACCAGAATTTTCCAAGTGATTCTTCACCATTGAGATCAGATGGTTCTTGGTAATTCCCTTCAACCATAATTGTCAATTGTCCATCTTTTCCAATCCCTCTTGTGAAACTGATGCTGGGAAAGCCCCTGTCGAGTTGCTTGAGAAGATGGTCTACCGTATACGTATGTGGACCTGTGTTGTTCATGTCTACTGTTCCCCTAATATATGACGCCCTGAAATATCCTGATTTGCCTTCGTGTCTAAGAACATTTGCTCACGGTCGTCTCAGATCACACCATTAGCCAGGAGAGAGTAAAATAAAAATGTGCAATGGTAAAAGTGTCATCAATGTATCGGTTCCAGCACAGTTGGAGCCAGTTCTCATTAGTCATACATTTTGTTCAAGCTCCATCATCAGAAGGTATGTCATGACTGCAGATACAGGTGAACTCATAGCTGAACCAAAATCTGTTGATAGTGTGTGCCATTATCAATGAAGTTTTTGCATGTCTTCAGCAGGCTCGTAATATACTTTGGTGTTATCCAGCTGTTTTCACAGGCCATCTTCCAATCATTGGATTATTTAAACCAATCTTTCATGACTTTTACCGTCAGATTGACTGGACTATTTGCAACCGACAGTCCTGCCTATTCTTAAAATCATGACCTTTTCTACCCACGATAAACCACCACCCCCATTTCCACCTCCTTCCAGATTTCCAGTTTTTCCTTCCTGAAAGTTTTCTTCTGTATCCATCTTGTCCACTCATGTGTCCACCCCTGCCCCTCGTTCCTCCACGCACCCATTACTTGTCCAAATCACCCTCTATTTTGTCCTTCAACTCCACTGTTGGTGTTTCAACTCCACTCACGCTCTACTGTTAATTCGGTTTTGTTGCGTCCTGATCCGTTCAGTGTTCTTGCTCTTCCACGAGCTTTTGCTCTGGATACAAAAAACAGCCCACTGCTGATACTGTCCTTTAACAACTAAAAATAACAGATATTTGGTACAATGGAGCATTCATGAAGGATACAATCAGTCTTAGAGGAATGTTTGTTTGTGGAGCTAGGGTCAACCATATAACCGAGGTGTTGTGCCCTTGGTGCTGTAAAGCCAGTTGTAATATTGATCAATGAGCCTGCCTGCACATCTCAATGCTGTCAACTGAATGTTGTTTTTTTTTGTTTTTTTTGGTATACAAGATTGAGGCTCGTGTAAGAGCTATCAAACACAAAAAACAATCGGACAAAAAAACATACAATAAAGGGAGCCGGAGACAAAATGGGGAGAGAGAGGGAAGCACACAACTGCAACAGCAGAGAACAGGGACATCGGTAGATATGTGGGAGGGAGAGGGCTTGGGGAGAGGAGGCATGGGAAGGCGGGGGGGGGGGGGGGGGGGGGTGGGAGGGGTATAAAACACATGGACACTGCTAGAACTTCCAGGAAAGAAGTCGGAATTTCAAAAAAAAGTGGATCTGGGGTGAATTAACGGGGTAGAAAAGATCAAGGTTTTGGATGGGGGAAGATAAGAGATGGTGGTGAACAGCTGTTTTAAAGACCTGGAGGGAGCAGTGGGATTGAAGAGAGTGAGGGAGTTTATTCCAGAGGCAGGAGAAAAGAGGAGTGAAGGTGAGCAGAGAGTCTTGATTTTGGCAATTTCACCATAAGAGGGTTGCTGGCAGATCTTGTGCGACCTGTAGGAATATTTGGGGGACAGAGCACAGAGAGAGCTGGGGGAGCAAGGCCGGAGAGGAGTCGGTAGAAGACAGACCACCAACCTGCCTGCGGTGAGTGAGTGAAAGGCCCACGGAGATAGCGTCATCGCGGGAGATTCCAATGATTCTGAAAGCTTTGGTTTCAACAGCGTGAAGCCGAGCTAGGTGTGAGGAAGGAGCACCAGCCCAGAGGGGAGAGCAGTATTCCATTGAGCTGCGGATGAAAGCCTTGTATGTGGTGAGGAGCTCAGGTGTGCCAAGGAAGGACTTCGCACGATGGAGGATGCCCAGTCGGCGACTGGCTTTGGGAGGACAGCTTGGAAATGTGGTTTTCCCAGGAAAGATCATGGCAGATAGTGGGACCCAAAAGCTTGAGTGACAGAACTTCTCGGAGAGGATTGTTCCGAAAGTAGATGGGAGGGTTGTCCAGTCGGTCTTTTTGGAGAGACATAGTGATGTGTGACATAGTCATAGTTTTGTGACCACTGTTGTTTTCATGTGGGATCTTTAGCCAGTTCTTGATAAAATGTAGTCATTCTGCAGGCATCAAGTTCTTGTAGTGAGATTGCGCTTGAGTTTACCCAAATGCAAGAATACCTCCATTGTATGCATGAGGCACGCACTCGGTGATTGTAGTTTTCTCTTCCGCACAGAGATTAGTAATGGCCGATTTGATTCTGGATTCCAATTAGTGACAAATTGGATGTAGTGGCTTGTTCCACATGTCAGGAATATAACAAATTATATGTTGGTGAAAAGAGAAGAAATTTGAAGCAAGTGTTGGATGAAAACGATAGAACTATCTTGCTTGATAAAGTGTAGTTGGCTATACCATATCATTTCCTGCAATCTGCCCAATCATTTGGAATGCGTACGACCCACGTTCTAAGCACCATGCCAAAAAAGGTCTAATGTTGGTGCTTGAGGCATAGAAAACCAAGGGCTGGGAGGGTGTTCTAACTCCACATTTATAATTATGGGGTATTTCCTGTACATCGGTGACAAATTTTTTAAAAGATAATCCATTTTAAATTCAGGCTGTAACTCAACAAAATGTGACAACATCTGTAACACAAGAAAATGGGACATCGGGGGATCTATGGAAGGGAGAGAGCAGGGTACATGGGATAAACAAAATGGACACGACAAGGACTTTTGGGAAAGAAAACGGAATTTAAGGAGGTGGATTTGGGGTGGATTAACTGGGGTAGGAAAGGTCTCGGTTTTGGATGGGGGGAGATAAGAGATGGTGGTGAACAGCTGTTTTTAAGACCTGGAGGTAGGAGTGGGATTGAAGAGAATGTGAGAGTTTGTTCCAGAGGTGGGAGAAAAGAGGAATGAAAGTGAAGGTGACCAGAGAGTCTTGATTTTGGCAGTTTCACCAGAAGAGGGTTGCTGACAGATCTTGTGCGTCCTGCAGTAATATTTGGGGGACAGAGCACAGACAGAGCAGGGGGAGCAAGGCCGGAGAAGAGTCTGTAGAAGACAGAAAGTCCACCAACCTGCCTGTGTTGAGATAGTGAAAGGCCCTCAGAATCAGCTCCATCGCGGGGAGATACCAATTATAATTGATGTATTATAATTATTAGCTTACCCGGAATGAATTTCAGGCGAGCTTTTGCGCCGATGGAACGCCGTCCGTCCATCATTCCGTCTGTCAGTCCGTCCGTAAACACTTGAAACTTCTTCTCCGAAACCGCTGATGGAATTGCGACCAAATTTGGCACAAATTATATTTGTTGTGTTGTGACTAAAGTTTGTTCACGGCATTTAAAAAAAATCGTGGTCTAAGGGAGTCTGCCGGGGGTCAAATTGGATCCAGGTTTGACCCCCCAAAAGAGGTATTTGCTTTTTCCTTTGAAACTGCACACACTATTTCGATGAAACTTTACCACAACCTTCATCACCCGTGATGTACCCCCCCCCCCCCCAATCTTTTGTACCCAGGGCTCTTACGTCATCCGATGACATCCTTGCATGCTCCAATCAGCGAGTCCACCACCCCTCCCCCCCCCCCCCCGCTCCAGGACCGTCCCGACCAATGGCCCCCCGGGGCGTGGCCCCACGGCCACCCGCCGGCCCCCATGATCACCCAGCCGGCTGTATCAGCGGAAGTTGAATGTCCTGTCTCCTGCCACTTTTATATAGTCCTAGTGCTACCCCTAGGTGTGGAGTGCATGGCAGGCGCGGTGCACGTGCTACAACGAACAAAGGAGAAATCACAGAGGCCATCCACATGCTGGGAATCCACCACTAATCCCCAACCAATCTTCCTGAAAATTGTTGAAATTAAACAATATTTTGGTATCAACAAATGTATTTCTTTGGTTTGCAGTGGAATAAACCAAAAAAGCTAAATAATTTTTTACAAAATCTTTGCTTATTCCACACAGAAAACTTAAAATGGCCTGGACAATATTATAGGCACCTTTTGGAAGTTGTTAGAAATAATTAGATTGAAAGCAGGTGATTCTCCTTTACTTTGGAATTGAACTCACCTGTGGTGAGTTGCAGGTGCCTGCAATATAAAAATCACTCATTCAACCAGTTTGAAAGGAGAAAAGGAGTCATTCTGCTGTTTTGTGCCACTGTGTGTATAAGAAACTAAGATAAAACTTAGTAAGAAACTAAGTTTTAGAAAAGTTCTTAGAAAACGAAGTTCTTAGAAAACTAAGAAAACTAGAGAATTGTCTGATGAGGTCAGACACAAGATTGTGGCCAAGCATGGACAATCTCAAGGCTACAAGTCTGTAACATAAGCAGGACTCCAATGTTAGACCATCCGGTCCACGCCGGAAGTCCGTTAATTTTTCTGGTCCCTCGGGACAACCAACAACAACAACCATGTAGATGCTTCTCAATTGCAGGCACTTAAAACATACATTACATCTTTCCCCTCAAGATGGAAAAGTGCAGTGACCACGTTATTGTTACACAAGCAAATAGTACAGATGCAAACCAATGCAGTAAGAAAAGTAGAAGCCTAGATCGCTTGCAAAGTCCAACTTAGTACAAAACCATAAACAACAGATCAAATTCGTAAATGCACATTACATTGCAACAAATCAAATCCAACTCAGTGTTAGCTAACATCCAATATTGGTAAGGACAATATTTACAGTTCACTACAAGTCGAGTCTGTCTGGTCAACGACTGATACGACCACTTCGTGTCGGAGTTATGCACGGGGTAACTGAGTGAGATGTTGACACTGGCTCGGTAACTGCTCTGCCAGGATCATCCAGATATACAGCAGGTGCAGTATCACAAGCTGGAAGCTTCAAGTCTGATGAACAGCTTGAGCCATCATGGACCTCACTGGTAGCGTTATCAGTATCAACGAAAGACCGATCGAGGGCAGCACCCTCATTGGCTATACTGGTGCTCTTACGTAAATGTCGACGATTATGTCGATAAGCATCACCCGTTTCTCTGGACCGAACAATGTACGAACGTGGCTCAGAATGCTGCTTCACAATCACACCTGGTATCCACCGTTTGGAACCCATAGGAGGCTCCATTCTAACTTCATCATTCGGATGTAATGGTGGAAGATCTTTGAACATGTGACGATCATGGTAGAATTTCTGCTTCACCTTTTCTATGTCGAAGTGTCTTTTCACAGCATCATGGTCGTAAGCCATAGGCACCAGAAGACTTCGAGCAATGGGAAGGGTATTCCTTGGACGTCTTCCCATCAGTAGTTGAGCCAGCGATAGGTGAATGCCTTCCAATGGTGTTGTCCGATAATCCAGCAAGGCCAGGTGCTTGTCTGTAGATTTTCGCCAGAGTCGTTTAACAGTTTGTACAGCCCTCTCGACCTCTCCATTTGAACGTGGATATCTGGGACTAGAAGTTCTAAGAATGATTCCGTGATCTTTGCAGAATTTTCTCACAAGTTGCGAGTTGTACATAGTCCCATTATCACTCCGTAGAATCTCCGGTAGACCATGTCGACTGAACTGTGCTTTCAGTCGCTCAAGAGTTGTACTACAGCGGAAATCCCTTCACTTCATCCACCTCAATGAATCTGAAGTAATAGTCAACCTTTTATCAGGTATGTCTTAGCATCAAATTGGAACAGATCTGTCCCAATTTCACTCCAAGGTAGATCTGGTGTAGGAGTCGGTCTCAGGGGCTCAGCAGGCAGGCGATTTTGATAGTCTGCACACTTGGAACAGTTCTGAACAGTTTACTCTATGTCCACATTCATAGAGGGCCAGTATAGAACCTCCCTAGCTATTCCGAGACGTGATTTGGTGAATCAGGCTTAGCATGCGGGGTCTCAGAGTAGGTGGGACGACACCTCTGCAAAGCCCGTTTATCGGGCAGCAATATATATACACATTATCCCGGAGCGTTTGCCCGGGAAAGGGCGAGACCGGGCGTGCCCGGGCGTCCTGGGCGAACCCTGGAAAGGCGAGTCTGGACATGCCCGGGCGTCCTGGACGAGGCCTGGCAAGTCGAGAGCGGGCATGCCCGGGCGTCCTGGACGAGCCTGGAAAGGCGAGGCTGGGCGTGCCCGGGCGTCCTGGGCGAACCCTGGAAAGGCGAGTCTGGACATGCCCGGGCGTCCTGGACGAGGGCCCTGGCAAGTCGAGAGCGGGCATGCCCGGGCGTCCTGGACGAGCCCTGGAAAGGCGAGGCTGGGCGTGCCCGGGCGTCCTGGGTGAGCCCGGCATGGTGATCGCTCCGCGTCCTCGGTAGGTGCAAGGCGATTGTGTATACCCCAGCGGTAGCCGCTACACACGTCCCCCCAGAATCGACTTGCACCGGCAGGGTCAATTTAAGGGGGGTCCTGATGACCCGGCCGAAGCGACCCCTGGCGGGTCGTGGGGGGGGGGGGGGGAGGGTCCCGGTGTGGTGGTGGGCGGTCGAGTGGGGGGCACCGTGGATGGGGGGCGGCCTCGCCGCGGCGGAAGGGCCAACCGTGGCGGTTGGTCGATATCCACGTGCGCCAGCTTGAGGCGGGTCCACCGCAATCCGGTCTGACCTGCCGCCGATGTTGATGACGAACGACTTGTCGTCCCGTCGCAGGACCCGGAAGGGCCCGTCGTACGGCGGCCGGAGTGGCCCCCGATGTGCGTCATGATGCACAAAAACGTACTCCGCTTTGCGAAGCGCTGGGGGGACGTAGGACTGGGGTCACCGTGGTGGGACGTTGGCACGGGGGCAAACCGTCGGGCGGTCTCCTGGAGGTCCGAGCGCTGGTGAGCTGCGGACCAGGGACTGGTAGCGTCAGGCACGAATTCGCCCGGGACGCGTAGCATCTGGCCGTAGACAAGCTCGGCGGTGGACGCCCGGAGGGTCCTCCTTGGGGGCCGTGCGGAGGCCCCAAAAGGACCCACGGCAGCCGGTCGGCCCAACCGCCGTCCTGAAGGCCGGCCATGAGCGCGGCCTTCATGGAGCGGTGGAACCGCTCGCACAACCCGTTGGCTTGGGGGTGGTAGGCCGTAGTACGGTGGAGCTTGACCCCCAGGTTGCGGGCGACCGCGCCCCACAGCTCGGAGGTGAACTGCGGTTCCGCGGTCCGACGAGATGTCCGCCGGTGCGCCGAAGCGGGCGACCCAGGTGGCGATGAAAGCCTGCGCCACGTCGGCGGTGGTGGTGGAGATGAGGGGAACGGCCTCCGGCCACCTGGTGGTCCTGTCCACCATGGTGAGCAGGTGTGTGAAACCCCGTGATGGGGGGGAGGGGGGCCCACCAGGTCCACGTTGACGTGGTCGAAACGTCGTTCCGGCACGGTGAAAGGTGCCAGCGGGGCCTGGGTGTGTCGGTGGACCTTGGCCTGTTGGCAAGCTGTGCATGTGCTGGTCCAATCGTGGACGTCCCGTCGAAGGCCGTGCCAGACGAATCGCGCCGACACCAGCTTCTGGGAAGCTTTCCGGCCCGGGTGGGAAAGGCCGTGGAGGGAGGCGAAGATGCGGCGTTGCCAGGTAACGGGCACGATGGGGCGAGGCTGGCCTTGGGAGACGTCGCAGAGCAGGACAGTGTCCGCGAAGGGGATGTCGGCCAGGCGGAGGCCAGTGTCCGCCGCCCGGAGGGCTTGCACCGTGGTGTCGGTGGTTTGGTCAGCCGCCATAAGCGCGAAGTCCATGCCGAGGTGGACCGCGTTCGCGCTGGCCCGAGAAAGACAGTCGGCCACGGCCGTTGTCTTTGCCGGCGACGTGCCGGATGTCCGTGGTAAACTCCGACACGGCGGAGAGGTGGCGCTGTTGGCGGGCCGACCACGGCTCCGTGACCTTGGCCATTGCGTAAACCAATGGCTTGTGGTCGACGAACGCCGTAAAGGGTCGGCCCTCCAGGAGGTGGCGGAAATGGCGAACGGCCAGGTGTAGACTGAGGAGCTCACGGTCAAACGTGCTATATTTGAGCTCGTTCGGCCGGAGTTGCCGGCTGAAAAAAGCGAGTGGCTGCCAAACCCCGTTCACCCATTGCTCATGTACGGCGCCCACCGCGTTGTCGGAGGCATCCGTGGTGAGGGCGATGGGAGCGTTGAGCACCGGGTGAGCGAGCAGTGTTGCGTCGGCGAGGCCCGCTTTGCGTTTTTAAAGGCCGCGTCCATGGCTGCGGACCAGACGACGTCGTGCTTGGCCGGCTTGCCCCGGAGGGGCTTCGTAGAGGGGCCGCATGAGATGAGCAGCGCGGGGCACGAAGCGGTGATAGAAATTCACCATTCCAAGGAATTCCTGCAGGGCCTTTATGGAGCGGGGACGCGGAAACGTGGTGATGGCCTCGACCTTGGTTGGCAGCGGCACGGCCCCGTTCTTGGTGATGTGGTGGCCCAAAAAATCAACGGCCGTCGTGCCGAAGTGGCATTTGGCCGGGTTGACGCTGAGGCCGTGCTCGCTGAGGCGCCCCGAACAGTGTTCGGAGGTGGAGGAGGTGCTCGGCCCGGGACGTGCTGGCGACGAGGACGTCGTCCAGGTAAACGAAGAGGAACGGCAGGTCGCGCAGCACGCCGTCCATCAAGCGCTGGAACGCCTGAGCCGCGTTCTTTGAGGCCAAACGGCATTCGCAGGAATTCGAATAAGCCGAACGGCGTGATGACGGCCGTTTTTGGGACGTCGGCCGCCCTGACAGGTACCTGGTGATATCCCCGTATTAAATCGATCTTCGAAAAAATGACCCGTCCTACCAAACAGGCGGAGAAGTCTTGGATGTGCGGGATCGGATACCTGTCGGGGTGGTAGCGTCGTTAAGTCGGCTGTAGTCGCCACATGGGCGCCAGCCGCCCCCTGGTTTTGGGACGATGTGTAGTGGCGAAGCCCACGCGCTATTGGAGCGCCGCACAATGCCGAGGTGTTCCAAAGCGTCGAACTCGGCTTTGGCCACGGCGAGCTTGGCTGGGTCGAGTCGGCGGGCTCTGGCATAGACCGGCGGGCCCGTGGTTGGTATGTGGTGCTCGATCCCATGTCGTACTGCGACGGCCGAAAATGTCGGCCGCGTGAGGGCCGGGAACTCCGTGAGCAGGCGAGCAAACTCATTCGCCTCCGGGAGGGCGCATGCCAGCTCGGTCGAGCGGAGCTGCTCAATGTGCATGCCAGGGAGCTGAAGGTCTCGGCGTTGACGAGGCGACGCCGTTTGACATCAACCAGCAGTCCGTGTGCACAGAGGAAGTCGGCGCCTAGCAGAGCCATGGGCACGCTTGCGGTTACAAAAGTCCAATTAAAGCGTTGGCCGCCGAAGCAGAGGGTGACGTTGCGCAGGCCGAAGGTGCGGATGGCCGATCCGTTGGCCGCAACCAAGGAGGGTCGCAAACCGCGGACTGCCTGGCCTGATCGGAGGCGGGTATGACGCTCAGTTGGGCGCCGGTGTCCACACAGGAAGCGCCGTCCGGACGCTTTGTCCCTGATGAAAAGTAAGTTGCCCGTGTGGCCGGCGCTCATGGCTGGTAATGAACGCCGGCCCGGCCGTTTCCCGGCTTGCCGAAGGTACACGGGGGTTGGCATGTCCGGCCTTCTGTCCGAACCCGGCATGATAATAACACCACGCCTGGTCAGGTGGAGGCCCCGGTCGTCGTGCTGGAGGTGGTCGGCGCGGCGTAGCGGCCGCCAATTGCGTCGGCAGTTCGGTCGTCGACCGTGCCGGGTGCTCGGGCGCTATGGGCATTGCTTCGGACGGCGGTGGGGTCCAGGTCGCTGCTCCAATGCGTTGGCCTGCCGCGGAGATCTTTTCGGCTTCCTTGGCGAGGGCGCGGGGATCCGTGATCGTCGTGCTTGCCAGGGCGAGGCGTACCTGGCTAGGCAGCTGACAGAGGAACAGCTCCCGGAACAGGAAAGCCGGAGAGTGCTCGCCGAGCAGCGAGAGCATGTAGTCCATTCGCTCAGACGGGCGCGTGTCGCCGAGCTCGGGCAGGTCGAGCAGGCGCCGTGCGAGTTCCGCCGATGAGAGGGCGAAAGCGTCGAGGAGGAGCTTTTTAATCGCGTTGTATTTGCCAGCGGCTGGCGGGCTCTCGAGGAGGCTCAGGGCGCGGGCCGCGGTGGCTGAGCCGAGTGCTGCTACCACATGGTGGAAGCGGGTGTCGTCGGCCGTGATGCCTCGCAGGGCGAACAGGGAGTCCGCCTGGGCGAACCAAACCGCCGCGTGAGCCTCCCAGAAGATAGGCAGTTTGAGGCCAACTGCCGTGTCCATGTCGGGTCACCAATGTAGGAGCTGTGCTCCAACGTAAATCGGAAGAATGGACGCGACAAAAAGCTGGAATTCGTCCGAGTTTCTTTATTGTGTCAAATCAACTCGGGTACTCTGAAAAGCCCGTTTATCGGGCAGCAATATATATACACATTATCCCGGAGCGTTTGCCCGGGAAAGGCGAGACCGGGCGTGCCCGGACGTCCTGGGCGAACCCTGGAAAGGCGAGTCTGGACATGCCCGGGCGTCCTGGACGAGGCCTGGCAAGTCGAGAGCGGGCATGCCCGGGCGTCCTGGACGAGCCCTGGAAAGGCGAGGCTGGGCATGCCCGGGCGTCCTGGGCGAGCCCGGCATGGTGATCGCTCCGCGTCCTCGGTAGGTGCAAGGCGATTGTGTATACCCAGCGGTAGCCGCTACAATATTAGTGCACTTACTGAAAAGCTTTTACAGAGTGACCAAATGCAGATTGGTGTTGAACACGTCGTCGAGGAAGTAAGCGATACTACTACATGTCATTGTCATCTATTGTGTGTGTGTGTGTGTGTGTGTGTGTGTGTGTGTGTGTGTGTGTGTGTGTGTGTGTGTGTGTGTGTGTGTGTGTGTGTCCATGGCTGTGTGTGTGTGTGTGTGTGTGTCCATGGCTGTGTGTGTGTCCCATGGCTGTGTGTGTGTCCATGGCTGTGTGTGTGTCCATGGCTGTGTGTGTGCGTGTGTGTGCGTGTGTGTGTGTGTGTGTGTTTTGGGGGGGAGGGGCTGTGTGTGTTTGGGGGGAGGGGCTGTGTGTGTGTGTGTGTGTGTGTGTGTGTGTGTGTGTGTGTGTGTGTGTGTGTGTGTGTGTGTGTGTGGGTGTGTGTGTGTGTGTGTGTGTG
>NC_136266.1:129979599-130134465 GCF_964187855.1 Myxine glutinosa | reverse complement strand
CATCAGCTGGTTCCACATTAAACGGCGTGGCAAATAGGTTCAGTTCCCTTTGTTTACTTTTCATGTTCTGGAACCTCTCTCCAAATGCCTGGAGGAGTTTTGCACACTCAGCAGCATATTCAGATGTCACAGCAGGCTTTTGTTCTTGCAGAGTGGGAAAGTGGATAGTGTTTCCCCTTTCCAGTTGCACTTGCCACAGCTTTAGTTTAGCTTCAAATGATTTCACATGTGATTGCAGAGAGCTGAGAAGCTGGTTGGGACCTTGGAGCTTGACGTTCAGCTCTGACAGGTACTTGGTAATGTCCACCATGAAGCCCAAATCACACAGCCACTTGCTATCACCGAGTTCCATGACAGGTTTCCCCTTCATCTCCATGAACTGTTTCACTTCTTCTCTCAGTGAGTAAAACCGTGTGAGCATATTTCCGTGACTCAGCCACCACACCTCACAGTGGTAAACCAGATCTCCGTACTCTGACTCTAGTTCACTCAGTAGCTCCTTGAACTGGCGGCTGTTCAGCCCTCTGCTTTTGATGACGTTTATGGTGGAAACGAAAGTTGTCATCACATTGTTGAGCTTCAGGGACTGTGCACACAGATTCTCTTGGTGTATGATACAGTGGCATACAACTAACTCACTTGGATCGAGACTGAGACGACTCATTTCTTTTTTGAACAATGCAGTTAATCCCTTTTGCGCGCCAACCATGGCTGGGGCTCCATCCGTGGCCAGGCCACTTAACTTGTCAAACTGCAGTTCGAATTTGTTCATAGCCAAAACAACTTGCTCAAACAAATCCTCACCTTTGGTGGTGCCATGCATGGCTTGCAAAGACAGCAACTCCTCCCTCGTATCAAACTCAGCTGTAATCCCCCGCACAAAAATGGCTAGTTGGGTGGTGTTTGTTATGTCCGTTGTCTCATCGCAGGCCAGAGAGAAAAACTGGAAATCTCTTGCGGTGTCCTTCAGTGTTTTCTCAATATCTTGTGCCATGTCAGTAATCCGATCTGAGACAGTTCTTCGAGACAAACTGACACTTTGGAACAATTTTACTTTGTCCGGTGCGAGCAGCTCCGCAGCGGCAACAAGGCACTCCTTCACAAATTCTCCTTCTGAATGCGGCATCAGCTTCTTAGCGATTAGCTCACTCACCACAAAACTAGCATGCGTAGTGTTGTCCCGGTCAGATTGTGATCTTATGAAGTCTGCTTGTTGAGCACCAAAACTCCGCCGAAGAACGTTAACTTTATCCAAGCGCATTTGTCCTTTCAACTCGTCCAGTTTAGCATGTTTCGAGCTGTAATGACGCTGGAGGTTGGCCTTTTTCATCACCGAGAGCGCTTCCCGACAAACTTGGCATACTGGCTTGCCTTTTACTTCCACAAAGAAATAATCGTTTGCCCATTTCTCTTGGAAAGCGCGACATTCCGCATCTACCTTTCTTTTCTTGTTAGTCGCCATGTTTGCATATACTGAATGAAATGATGACATGAGATCACGCGATCACTTGACTGTCCAGAAGGTCGCATATCGCAGTTACGACTGTCTGGAACTCACTTGACTGTCCGGAAGGTCGCATATCGCAGTTACGATTAATCGCAAATTAGTTTTAATTTTATGGCAATTATTCTGTTAGCGCCAACATATTTTGCCAACGTCAAATAAATGAATAAGTTCTCAAATGTGCCGTCCGAGGCAGCGTCTGCTCGCCACGTTCGGTATTCGTTGACTGTTACAACACGTGAAAGCTCGCTCCTCTCCGATTGGTTGAATCGTTTTTGGCCATAACTTGGTTACCCTTTGTCCGATTAATTTAAAACCTTGAAAAGGAGAGATTACTGGAATTATAGATAGATGAATTGCCTCGCGGGCCGGATTAAACGGTCTCGCGGGCCGTATACGGCCCGGAGGCTGGAGGTTCCCCACCCCAGCTCTAGAGGGTCACCTTTCCCCTTGTATAGAGGGACGAGGGTACTCGGTTCCCAATCCACTGGAATGCGGCCTTCTTTCACCGCCAGATTACAGATCTCTGTCATTCTCTTCACACCCCAACTTCCTGCTGCCTTCAACATATCTCCCACAACTCCCGTCGGCCCTCCCGCTTTTCTACTCTTCATTGCTTTTATTGCTTCCTCAACTTCCTTCTCAGTTATCTTCTCTGCCGGTCCTAAAACTGGGTTACTCTCTATGTTGCCATCCCATTCATTCTCTGTATTCAACAGCATTTCCATATATCTTTTCCATCTTCCTTTAATTCCATCTGGGTCCACAACGATTTGTCCCACTTCATCCTTCAAGCAACTCACCCCCATCACATCACACCTCTCTTTCGCTATCTGCTTTGCAATCCTGAATACTGCTCTCTGACCCTCTTCCAAATCCAAGCGTTCTCCGAACATTTTCCTACATGCCTCCTGCGCCTTTGCTACCTCTTTCTTTGCAGCCTTCTTGGCTGCCTTATAACTTTCATGCTCTGCTGTTTCTGCTCCCATACCCTTCGCCTTCTGCCACTCCTTGAACTTCTTCCTCTTCTCGTCAATCCTCTTTCCAACTTCATCATCCCACCACCATGTTTCCAAGTGCCTCGGTGGTCCTTTTGTCCATCCACATACCTCACCAACGGCTCCCGACAGACTAGCTTTCATTGACATCCAACCACTTTCAAGCTCAACCACATCATCCTCTACCTTACTCAGCCTCTCTTTTAATACCTCCCTTACTGTCACCTCTTTCAACCTCCACACCTTCATTCTCGGTTGGTACTTCACCCGCCGAGCTCTCCTCGCAACTTTCACCCTTATGTCGCAGACAACCAAGTGGTGCTGTGAAACAGCCTCCTCCCCCGGGATCACCTTTGTGTCCCGGAGGTGCCCCCTATCTCGCCTACACACCATCAGGTAGTCAACGGTTGTCGTCGACCCACCTGACGTGTATGTAACAAGCTTATTATCCTCTTTCTGGAACTGAGTATTACAAATCAACAAATCAGCTCCATCAGCAAACTCCAAAATCTTTTCAGCTTCTCCATTTCTCACACCATATCCGTAACCCCCATGACCTCCCTCAAAACCATCCATACTCCTTCCCACAAGTCCATTTAGGTCTCCTCCTACCACAACAACTTCCTCATATTTCAGGTTTTCCATCAGCTTCTCTATCGCACACCAGAACTTGTCCTTCTCTTCATCGCTTCGACCAACCTGCGGAGCATATCCCGAGATGACGTTCACCAAGAGCTTTCCAATCATCATTTTCACCATCATCAACCTATCACTCACTCTAGTCACACTCACTACACTGTCTACAAACTCCTCAGAAAACAGGACACCAACACCATTCACGCCCTCCAGGCACCCTTGCCACACAAACTTGTATTTCTGTCCCTGCCTACCCCTCACCATTCTCACACCACTTCCCTTCCATCTCGTCTCTTGCACACAACATATGTCCACTCTTCTTCTGACCAATACTTCCACAACTTCTCCTGATCTCCCTGTCTTTGTCCCTACATTCCATGTCCCAAACCTCAGAAACCGATCTCCACTTCGGGCTGTACCCTGCCCATATGTCGTTGTAATTGTCATGGTTCTCTTTTTGAGGCAATGTTTTTTATGGCCGGATGCCCTTCCTGACGCTAACCCTCTTAGTCGTCTCTTACGACACGCAGGGATACGGTGTACCTATTCTAATCCAGGGTACACACTGGGAAACGTTTAAAACATGGAAATTCTGGGGGGAGGGGGGCATCATGGCTGCGGGGGCCCCGTCAGCACCACGCCACGTTTGCCCGGTCAGCACCACGGTGGCCCGGTCAGCACCACACCACGTTTGCCCGGTCAGCACCATGGCGGCCCGGTCAGCACCACGGTGGCCCGGTCAGCACCACACCACGTTTGCCCGGTCAGCACCACGTCAGCCCGGTCAGCACCACGGCGGCCCGGTCAGCACCACACCACGTTTGCCCGGTCAGCACCACGGCGGCCCGGTCAGCACAACACCACGTTTGCCCGGTTAGCACCACGTCAGCCCGGTCAGCACCACACCACGTTTGCCCGGTCAGCACCACGTTTGCCCGGTCAGCACCACACCCTTGGAAAGGACTTCGATGCAATCAGCTTGCTGTCGCTTGCCAAGCCAGAAGTTCCTTATGAACCGTTTCGATGTTGTGCTTGCTTGAGTACTTCACGTCTTCAAATGCTTGGTTAGCGCTCTACAAGCTGAGTGACAGTTTGAACATTCGAAATACAGTTTGATCGAGAGGTAGGTGGTGTGGTCGTGCTGGTTGGTAGATTGATGTATTTAAGGTAAGATGTGCATGATTTAATGATATTATCATATTATCGAGTGTGTAAGGAAAGTTATAAATATATGATAACACATTAAATCCTATTGTGAGTAAAGTTGGAAAAAGTGATGTTGCATTGATGGGTTGACTGACTGCCTGGACGCAACTGAGGTTGTGGATCTACTGATGTACCATCTATTGATGTGGATCCATGATCGAGGTTGTGGATCTACTGATGTACCATCTATTGATGTGGATCCTTGATCGAGGTTATGGATCTACTGATGTACCATCTATTGATGTGGATCCATGATCGAGGTTGTGGATCTACTGATGTACCATCTATTGATGTGGATCCATGATCGAGGTTGTGGATCTACTGATGTAGCATCTATTGATGTGGATCCATGATCGAGGGCGTGGATCCGCCGTTTGGAGAGGTCCTGGGCTAAAAGAATCGAAACCTCGAAGAACGGTGCCCAGCTGATGATCCATGCAGTCGGGAAACTAGTCAATTGCTTACAGGTTAAGGTTCTTGCTTTCGGTGGAGAAACTATGTTTGAGGTTTACAATTTAAATAAAGTTGAATATGGGATGTTGTGAAATTAACATCATTTACAACAATCCTTTAAATTATTTATATTTAAGTTTAGGAACAACCGATACTGTACAATTAATTGTGTGTGTGTGTGTGTGTGTGTGTGTGTGTGTGTGTGTGTGTGTGTGTGTGTGTGTGTGTGTGTGTGTGTGTGTGTGTGTGTGTGTGTGTGTGTGTGTGTGTGTGTGTGTGTGTGTGTGTATAATAGAGAGAGATATAATTTTGAGGAACAGAAATGAAAAAACGAAATTGTGTGTGTGTGGGGGGGGGGGGGGGGCTGTGTGTGTGGGGGGTGGGGGGCTCTGTGTGTGTGTGGGGGGGGCTGTGTGTGGGGTGGGAGGGGGGGCTGTGTGTGTGGGGGGTGGGGGGCTGTGTGTGGGGGGGGGGGGCTGTGTGGGGTGGGGGGCTGTGGGGGGGGGGGGGCTGTGTGTGTAGGGTAGGGGGCTGTGTGTGTGGGGGGTAGGGGGGCTGTGTGTGTGGGGTAGGGGGGGCTGTGTGTGTGTGGGGGGGGTGGGGGCTGTGTGTGTGGGGTAGGGGGGCTGTGTGTGTGGGTGGGGTGGGTAGGGGGGGTGGGTAGGGGGGGCTGTGTGGGTAGGGGGGCTGTGTGGGGGGGCTGTGTGTGTAGGGTATGGGGGCTGTGCGTGTGGGGGTAGGGGGGCTGTGTGTGGGGGGCAGGGGGGCTGTGTTTGTGTGGGGTAGGGGGGCTGTGTGTGGGGGTGGGGGTGGGCGGGGCTCTGTGTGTGTGGGGGGGGGGGGCTGTGTGTGTGTGTCTGTGCGGCTGTGTGTCTGTGCGGCTGTGTGTCTGTGGCTGTGTGTCTGTGGCTGTGTGTCTGTGGCTGTGTGTCTGTGGCTGTGTGTCTGGCTGTGTGTCTGTGGCTGTGTGTCTGTGTCTGTGGCTGTGTCTGTGGCTGTGTCTGTGGCTGTGTGTCTGTGGCTGTGTGTCTGTGGCTGTCTTGTGTGGCTGTCTTGTGTGGCTGTCTTGTGTGGCTGTCTTGTGTGGCTGTCTTGTGTGGCTGTCTTGTGTGGCTGTCTTGTGTGGCTGTCTTGTGTGGCTGTCTCGTGTGGCTGTCTC
Organism: Myxine glutinosa; assembly: GCF_964187855.1. Lineage (NCBI taxonomy): Eukaryota > Metazoa > Chordata > Myxini > Myxiniformes > Myxinidae > Myxine > Myxine glutinosa. The sequence goes on along the minus strand of NC_136266.1, from coordinate 130,128,509 downwards.
GTGTGGCTGTCTCGTGTGGCTGTCTCGTGTGGCTGTCTCGTGTGGCTGTCTCGTGTGGCTGTCTCGTGTGGCTGTCTCGTGTGGCTGTCTCGTGTGGCTGCCTCGTGTGGCTGTCTTGTGTGGCTGTCTTGGGTGGCTGTCTTGTGTGGCTGTCTTGTGTGGCTGTCTTGGGTGGCTGTCTTGGGTGGCTGTCTTGGGTGGCTGTCTTGGGTGGCTGTCTTGTGTGGCTGTCTTGTGTGGCTGTCTTGTGTGGCTGTCTTGTGTGGCTGTCTTGTGTGGCTGTCTTGTGTGGCTGTCTTGTGTGGCTGTCTTGTGTGGCTGTCTAGTGTGGCTGTCTTGTGTGGCTGTCTTGTGTGGCTGTCTTGTGTGGCTGTCTTGTGTGGCTGTCTTGTGTGGCTGTCTTGTGTGGCTGTCTTGTGTGGCTGTCTTGTGTGGCTGTCTTGTGTGGCTGTCTTGTGTGGCTGTCTTGTGTGGCTGTCTTGTGTGGCTGTCTTGTGTGGCTGTCTTGTGTGGCTGTCTTGGGTGGCTGTCTTGTGTGGCTGTCTTGTGTGGCTGTCTTGGGTGGCTGTCTTGGGTGGCTGTCTTGGGTGGCTGTCTTGGGTGGCTGTCTTGGGTGGCTGTCTTGGGTGGCTGTCTTGGGTGGCTGTCTTGTGTGGCTGTCTTGTGTGGCTGTCTTGTGTGGCTGTCTTGTGTGGCTGTCTTGTGTGGCTGTCTTGTGTGGCTGTCTTGTGTGGCTGTCTTGTGTGGCTGTCTTGTGTGGCTGTCTTGTGTGGCTGTCTTGGGTGGCTGTCTTGGGTGGCTGTCTTGGGTGGCTGTCTTGTGTGTGTGTGTGTGTGTGTGTGTGTGTGTGTGTGTGTGTGTGTGTGTGTGTGTGTGTGTGTGTGTGTGTGTGTGTGTGTGTGTGTGTGTGTGTGTGTGTGTGTGTGTGTGTGTGTGTGTGTGTGTGTGTGTGTGTGTGACAGAGAGAGAGAGACAGAGACAGAGACAGACATGTTTTTTGTGGAGTTCTTCTGGAGCTTTCTGATGTGGAATGAGATCCATCAAAATGATCGTCATGATATCCTGAGTGACGGAGTCGATTCGGCTAATTAACAACAAATAATCCAGAAGAATTCCCCTGTCTCTCAATGCGTGCCATGTTCATGTGTATAGAGCAGCCTAATAGGTCCTTCCACGGCATGGCATTTTAATCAATAATAATAATAAAATAGAGTCAGGCCGTCTCCTCCATTACTCCAAAACCATGAAAACTAGCGGCCCCAAACTTTGCATGCATACTTACTGAACTCCAAATGAGTGCATGAATGAAAGCTGAGTGTTTGGGTGTATTTGAATACCCCTTTTGAAGATGATTTACGCTAAAATTTACACTAAGACTAGAAACAGGCTGAGCTTTGGTCAGCCTGCGTTTAGCTCGCTCAGCTCGGTGACTTATTTCTGCCATTTTGTCAGCTCAGCTCAAGTATGCCCTGCCTCAGAATAGTCCAGTTTCTGTACAATAAAGCTTCATATCTACAAATCATAATATCACTGATCTTCATACCTATGAATTGCTGTACTGTATTCCTGTATCATTGCATCGAACACCAGTGTGTGTGTGTGCCTTTATTTAATTTCCAAAATGGTCGAGAATCTCTTTAATCTGAACCAAATGTCAAATTTTTAACTGTGGAGTTGACCTCAGCAGCAGTTCCGACTCCTAGAAGTATTCATCTGTCTAATTCGGACACCGTGGGACACTCCGGGCATCTCAACCGTTTCGCTGCTTGTGTGAGGACGTAAGCTGCTTGGTGAGCGCTCTACAAGCAGCTTGGTAATGGAATACCCCGCTAGATGGAACATCCCTCCTCCCTCTTCAGATTGAGTCGATTTTGTTTATTTCCTTCCTTTAAAAAGTACATATATCAACAAACAAAGACAGCTCCCCCAACCCCCACCTGCATGCGTTCAGGCCCGCAGTGTCGTGTGGTGTTGTTGTTTTTTTTTGTTTTTGTTTTTTTCTTCTCTTCTCTCTTCTTCTTCTGGCTTTATGTCTGTGCATCGTGTGGATGCACTTTGGGCAGTGCATCACCTTTGTTGCTATTTTATTTTCCCCCTTTTGGTGCCATCTGCTTTCATTATACGACCCGTCACTTCCACATAAATACATACATGGAAAAAATTATGTCCACTGACCTGAGACCTCGTGTTGGAGTTGCAGCATGTTGGTTCGAGCTGTGAATCTCAAACGTGACGAGAAACATTTTATTCAAACTTGGAAAACATTACAGACAAACGAATTGCTTCTGATAAATTCTTCTTCTTCAAACTCAAAGTGCATGACAGAGAAACTCAGCCATGATAATTCTTCTTCCAAAGAAACAGCAGTGAACAAAGCATTAGCTGTTATTCTTCTTCAAAGCATGACAGAGAAACTCAGCTCATCATGTGATTGCCAAAACATCAACATAAAAAACAACAAATGTTATTATTCCCTGTGTTTTTCGCAACATACACCTCCCAGATTTTCTTCAAACTCACGCGAAAAAATTTATTCAAGCTCGGAAAACATTACGGAGAAACATTCTGCTTCTGATAAGTCGTTGTCGTTGTCGTCGTCGTCGTCGTCGTCGTCGTCGTCGTCGTCGTCGTCGTCGTCGTCGTCTTCATATTCAAACACACACCTCACATGCCTGAGTTGGGGTCTGCAGTGTCGTGCGTTGTGCGGTGTGCCTTGAGCGGTGCCTCGCCTACTAAATCTTTTATTGTCCCCCTTTTTGTGTGATCTGCTTTCATTCTATTATATATTATTATATATTAATAATATTATTATTAATAATATTATTATTAATTAATTCATTAACTAATTTTAATTAATTAATTAATTAATTAATATTAATTAATTAATTTAATTATATTAAATTAATTATATTAAATTATATTAATTAATATATTAATTAATTAATTAATTAATAATTTTATTAATATATTATTATATATTAATTAATATTATATATTAATATAGTTATATTAATGTACCTATAAAAATATACATGTAAAAATAAAAAACATCGAATGTTTAAAGGAAGACTCCAGACCCCAAATTTTTTTTTTAGTTAAATGCTTCTACATAATCTTTGATCAGTACATAACAACATCATCTAAACAAAAAAATCAACCCGCGAAGTCGTTTCCTTGTAATCCGACCTTAAATGCGACAAAAAACGCTTCTGCAAATCTTAGACCACTTGCCCATGCACAGTATGACGTCACAAAAGGTGATCGGGGAAGCTGGAAATACTTTACAAATGGTTTACAATACAATACAATAGTGTGGAGTGTTTCTATTCTAGTTATATTGTCTTGCATATCGGATTCTAAATGGTTTATAGTTGTGTTTTGTACGGGTGCAGCAAAGTCTCGGAGCCTTTTGTGCGAACACTGCATACATTCCCGAAGGATGTTGCCAGTAATAGCACTTGGAAGAGGTTTGTCCGACGAACCCCCCTTTCATTCAAGAAAAACAATGGTATTATAATCATAAACACAGGCTCGAATGCGAGTGTACTGTCACTGTGTGTCCCCAAAGACACTTGCAATGCATATGCCAAGGCCTACACTAAATCGTAAATGACGTTTGTGTCATGTATAAAATGTGGGCTACCCCCCCACCCCCCCACCCCCTCCCGGGATGCGAGCATAATTGTTTATGTATCGACTTATTTCGGGGCCTAGCGGAACATGCCTGCCATAAATATAAATAAATTGGCCAAAATTCTACGAAACGCCGACGTACTGTGACAAGTGCATTTGTGCACTACACTCAGTAGCTGCAGCCTGCGTGTCTGTGGCTACGCCATGATACAGGCACAAGGCGATCGGGTTTTTACCGTTTTATCGATCAAACAAAGTCACTACTGCAATAACACTCGCTTGATATAAATATTCCTCGCATATTTAACCGAAACTATCAACAAGTAGGCTAGCCCAACACGTACCAGTAATCTAAATCTGCGAGCCATTCAGCATCATCTTCATCGTTTTCCACTTCGACCTCCATATTTGCCTCTGGATCTTCGTCGGCGTATTCCGGCACAAACTGATATGGTTGAACACCAAATTCTCTCCGTTCTATATCAAATTCTTCTACAATACTTTCCTCAGCCTCTGATACGTATTCATCGGCTGAAAAGTCCGACAGATCGGAGGAAATATTGAGCGATTCGGAGTCAAACTTCTTCTTCTGCCATGTCTGCCATGTTTATGCACTGGGTGCACCGCGATCAGCTGAGATCTATACCTCGTGTGACGTCAGTGAGGTCACAAGGATTCCAGAACTAGCTTTTTTTTTAAATCGTGCCTTTTTAAAAACGCATTTTACGACTAATTTAGCATCGAATTTTTTTTTTCTTTTTAAAAATTAAACATTACCTAATTCTAAAGATTTAAATAATTAATTTTTTTTTGGGTCTGGAGTCTTCCTTTAAGCCACTTCGTTTCCATGGTGATATGGCACCTCACTACTCCATGGGGACATCCCAGGAGTTGGAAGGCAAAACAAACAAGAAAAAGAGCAAACAGATTGCTCTTTGAGAGTCAAATCAAATCAAAACAGATTGATCAACCCTCGCCAGGATGTATTTTCAGTGGTTTTGAAGGCTTTTGTGTTAAAACAAATATGGCGGCCGAACCACATGACCGCTGACGTCATTTTTTTTTTTTTCTTCACCAATTTATCCCTAGATGATGCTCAACAAATTTCATCTTGATCGGATGAAGTTTTGTACTTGTCGAATTATGTCGAATTATTTTTACAATTAACCACTCGAATAAGGTTAGTCTCTCCGGTTCACCATCAGCTTCCAAAAAACTGGCACATCTGACAGGCAAAACACAGGGCCTGCTTCTTTCTTATTGTAGACAGGTTGGTAGTGTCTTTTAAAAACTTTTTTTTTAACTGTTTCACTCTGCTCACTCCTTTCATCCCTCCGTCCCTCCCCTTGTTCTTCTTTTGTATGTAGCACATGGCTCTGCGTAGCATCGTTTGGCTTTTCTGGGGGCATAGCTGTGCCATCAATGCAGTGCCCGCTTTAAGTTGGAGTAGGAATTTTTGGATTTGACAAGTGTACTGGCGATAGCTCCTGGTGCCAAATCCTGGTGGCGTCTGGTCAAATCTGGTTCTGGTATTTGTTCCCCCTCCATCCCCTCCCTCACCTCAAACGGCCACACGTCTGATTCCACACGTGAAAAAGCTGAATGCCTCAACTCTGTGTTTGCCTCTAAATCTTGTGTCCCAAACCCATCCCTCTCTGTACCCACCGTACCCAGTCGTACCCAGCTGCTCCTGGACTCTGTGTCCTTTCCTCCTGACAAGGTGGAAAAGTTTCTGTCAACCCTCGACTCTGATTCTGCAACTGGACCTGACGGCATCAGCCCACGGGTCCTAAAATCCTGTTCTTCCGCTCTTTCACTCCCTCTCTCTGTTCTCTTCACCCTCTCTTTTGCTCAAGGTCATCTGCCATCTGCTTGGAAATCTGCCAACATCACCGCTTTGCACAAAAAATGTGCAAAAACAGATCCCAGCAACTACAGACCAATCAGCCTTCTCCCAATTATCAGCAAAGTCATGGAATCCATCATTGCTTCAGATATGAAATCTTTCCTCTTCTCCAATGGCTTGATCTCTGATCATCAATTTGGTTTCAGACCTGGTCACTCTACTCTGGACATGCTGCTTCTGCTTTCTCAACAATGGATGGAGGTCCTCAATGCCAAACAGGAAATTAGAGCTGTCTCCCTTGACATATCACGTGCCTTCGATACGGTCTGGCACCCCGCTCTGCTCACCAAACTCTCCTCTTTTGGTATCCATGGAAATCTCCACGCATGGCTGGTGGACTTCCTCTCTAGTCGTAGTCAACGTGTGGCCCTGAATGGGTTTCTCTCATCTCCTCTTCCTGTTCAGGCTGGAGTTCCCCAAGGCAGTGTTCTGGGCCCTGTGCTTTTTCTGGTCTTCATCAATGATCTCTCTGACTCTCTTGAAAATCCTCTCTATCTCTTTGCTGATGACTCTACTCTCTGTCGCTCCATTCTTCATCCCTCAGATCGGCAGTCTGCAGCCTCCTCACTCTCTGCAGACCTGGACAAAATCACAGACTGGGCATACAAGTGGAACATGTCTTTCAATCCTGACAAATCTCACACTCTTACGATGTCTCTCCGAAAAGACCGACTGGACAACCCTCCCATCCACTTTCTGAATAATCCTCTCCAAGAAGTTCTGTCACTCAAGCTTTTGGGTCTCACTATCTGCCATGATCTTTCCTGGGAAAACCACATTTCAAATCTGGCCTCCAAAGCCAGTCGCCGACTGGGCATCCTCCGTCGTGCGAAGTCCTTCCTTGGCACACCTGAGCTCCTCACCACATACAAGGCTTTCATCCGCAGCTCAATGGAATACTGCTCTCCCCTCTGGGCTGGTGCACCTGCCTCACACCTAGCTCGTCTTCACGCTGTTGAAACCAAAGCATTCAGAATCATTGGAATGTCCCGCGATGAAGCCAACTCCAAGGGCCTCTCACTCACTCACCGCAGGCAGGTTGGTGGTCTTTCCGTCTTCTACCGACTCCTCTCTGGCCTTGCCCCCCCCAGCTCTCTCTGGGCTCTGTCCAGCAAATATTCCTACAGGTCGCACAAGATCTGCCTCCAACCCTCTTATGGTTAAACTGCCAAAATCAAGACTCTCTGCTCACCTTCACTCCTTCATTCCTCTTTTCTCCCGCCTCTGGAACAAACTCCCTCACTCTCTTCAATCCCACTCCACCCTCCAGGTCTTTAAAACAGCTGATCACCACCATCTCTTATCTTCCCCCATCCAAAACCTTGATCTTTTCTACCCCCGCTAATTTCACCCCAATTCCACTTTTTTGAAATACCAACTTCTGTCCTGGAAGTCCTTGGTGTCCTTGTTGTGTTTGATACTTCTGCCACCCCCCTCCCCCCAAGCCCTCTCCCTCCCACACATCTCCCTGCTCTTAAATGTTGTGTGCCCTCAAGTGTTTGTGTGCTTCCCCTTCTCTTCTCTTCCGCTCCCTCTTTTTATATATTTTGTTTGTCTGGTTGATTTGTTTGTGAAATAAATGTCAGCTCTTTCACGAGCCTCGATTCAGTATACAAAAAAAAAAAAAAAAAAAAAAAAGCTCACCTATTCTTCATCAAAGACACAGTGGAATCTTTAATGTCCACCAACTAATGCTGGTAGTTGGGATGCCCAGTTTAACGTCTATCCGAGGGACGGCAGACACATTGATGTCTCACCCTCCATGTGAAACACTAGAATGACAGTTTATAGCTGGCACGACATTCAAACCCAGGCTACAAAGCTCAGAGGAGAGTGCATGTTCCTCGTGGGCCGAGGCTATCCTGCCAGTCCTGCCTATCCCTCCCTCCCCAGTCCTTCCAGATCACACATGTTTTTTCAGCAACTCCTTCTTTATAAAACCCTTGAAATCCTGGCACACTGCTAACTTCCACTCCTTTGCTCCTCTTTCAACCCACTAACAGAATCTCCTTCCTCTGTCCTTTTGATCCCACTCATCCCACCAGGCCTTCAAGTCGAAAGTGCACCAAAACCCAAAACCTCAGGTCGTCCTCCATCCCAATTGGGTTATTTTGGCCTACTCCTTCCCCTGCACTCACCCCCTCCACTTTTTTAAACCTCTTGCCATATATTAGCAGGTTGCTATTTATTTCCCTCTTCTCTCTCCTCCTCCTGTTCGTTCATCCCCCAGTTGTATCCACATGGGGAGTTACTGCCCCATTTTCGGCATGTTACTTTCTATCCTCTGTTACCATGCTCTTCCATGATGCTAGACTTTCTGTCTTTTTAAAAGAAATGTCTGCTGAAGGCCACAAATGGTTTAAGGATGTTTACTCTGCAGGGTATAGCTTGAAATGCATTCGCTGTTAATAACCTCGGTTTGTATTTATCTTTTATCCAACTTTCTATTGTTGTTTTCCCACCTCCTCTCCAACACCCTGAACCTTATTTTGGCCCTACATGGCATCCGACACACAGGCACACATATTTTGTGTGTACTTGCAGTGATGTTCCACCGCATTAGTCATGTACTGCCTGCATCTATTTATTTTGGTAATTGACCATTAAAAAAGTGATCACATTCGAAACCAGAACGTCACTTGGTAGAGTGCACACCTCCTCCAGGCTGAACAGTTTACGTTTTGTATCTCACTGATAGGTCGGATATGGATCCGGACAGGGCCGGCGCTACCATTCGGCCAACTAGGCAGCCGCCTAGGGCGCAGACATCAGAGGGGCGCATTACTGAACTTGTAGCAATAGCTCGAAGACTTCCAAAGTCTATGCTGCCACAAGAAGTACTTCTCTTCATACTACAACAAAAACTCCTGGATAATGTGCCTAATGTTTCCGTTGCTTTAAGGATCCTTCTCACACTTCCAGTATCAGTGGCAAGTGGTGAACGTAGTTTCTCAAAGCTCAAAGTTATAAAAACGTACATACGCTCTACAATGTTGGAAAAGAGACGAGTTGGCTTGGCAACTATATCAATTGAACATGCCCAGGCATCAGCACTTGATCTGGTTGAATTTGTGACAAAATTTGCAAAGGAAAAGGCATGCAAAGTGAGATGTTGATGTGTCTGAAATTGAAACTTTTATGAGACGTTTTTAACTCTGTTTGTCTGTTTTTTTTGTTTGTTTCTCTGTCTGACTGTAAGGGAAATATTGTGGTAACATGACGGGTTGGTTACGCCAAGTATCCTTAAATGGTATATATACTTAAGAGGTGTGTGCAGTAAAAGGTTTGAATGTTGTGTTGCCAATGGCTGAGGTATGCATTATACCGAGTGCCCTTTAGTTCAAAATGATTTGTGTGCCAAAATATTTAATAATTGTATTTGCGAAAGATAATCAAAGATTGATTATTTAAAATTTTGATTTTGCATATCTAAAACTTATTGCTCAAACCAAAAACTGTTTTGTTTATCTGTAATTTCCATTCACACACTCATAAAGGGACCACTTTCTTTATTTTGCATTGCAAACCACATGTATTGTCATATTTTTTTAAGTGAAAGCCCATTTGCCCCAAAGCGTGGGGTAACAGGGCCACTGCCATATTAATGGATATTGCGCCTTTAATATTGGTGCTGTTGGCATCTTACGGTACTTATTCTTGCAATTTAAAATAAATTTTGCAGTTTCAAGTTTTCTGCTTTTTATTTTTTCTACAAAACATCTTTTTAATAATCGAAGTTGGCAATTTTTGTTTTTTTTGGAGGGGGGGGGGGGGGGAGGGAGGAGGGGATGCAAGTAGCTGGCCTTGCCTGGGGTGCAAAATAGTCTGGCGCCGGCCCTGGATCCGGACCTGAACCAAAATCGAATCGGCTTTTTTTTTTTTTTTTTTTTTCTATACTGAATCGAGGCTCGTGAAAGAGCTGACAACCGCGAGGGAAAGACAAAGACAGTACATGGGGACCGCGAGGGAAAGACAAAGACAGTACATGGGGACCGCGAGGGAAAGACAGTACATGGGGACCGCGAGGGAAAGACAAAAACAGCACATGGGGACCGCGAGGGAAAGACAAAGACAGCACATAGGGACCGCGAGGGAAAGACAAAGACAGTACATGGGGACCGCGAGGGAAAGACAGTACATGGGGACCGCGAGGGAAAGACAAAGACAGTACATGGGGACCGCGAGGGAAAGACAAAGACAGTACATGGGGACCGCGAGGGAAAGACAAAGACAGTACATGGGGACCGCGAGGGAAAGACAAAGACAGTACATGGGGACCGCGAGGGAAAGACAAAGACAGTACATGGGGACCGCGAGGGAAAGACAAAGACAGTACATGGGGACCGCGAGGGAAAGACAAAGACAGTACGTGGGGACCGCGAGGGAAAGACAGTACATGGGGACCGCGAGGGAAAGACAAAGACAGCACATAGGGACCGCGAGGGAAAGACAAAGACAGTACATGGGGACTGCGAGGGAAAGACAAAGACAGTACATGGGGACCGCGAGGGAAAGACAAAGACAGTACATGGGGACTGCGAGGGAAAGACAAAGACAGTACATGGGGACTGCGAGGGAAAGACAGTACATGGGGACCGCGAGGGAAAGACAAAAACAGCACATGGGGACCGCGAGGGAAAGACAAAGACAGTACATGGGGACCGCGAGGGAAAGACAAAGACAGTACATGGGGACTGCGAGGGAAAGACAAAGACAGCACATAGGGACCGCGAGGGAAAGACAAAGACAGTACATGGGGACTGCGAGGGAAAGACAAAGACAGTACATGGGGACTGCGAGGGAAAGACAGTACATGGGGACCGCGAGGGAAAGACAAAAACAGCACATGGGGACCGCGAGGGAAAGACAAAGACAGTACATGGGGACCGCGAGGGAAAGACAAAGACAGTACATGGGGACCGCGAGGGAAAGACAGTACATGGGGACCGCGAGGGAAAGACAAAGACAGTACATGGGGACCGCGAGGGAAAGACAAAGACAGTACATGGGGACCGCGAGGGAAAGACAGCACATGGGGACCGCGAGGGAAAGACAAAGACAGCACATAGGGACCGCGAGGGAAAGACAGTACATGGGGACCGCGAGGGAAAGACAAAAACAGCACATGGGGACCGCGAGGGAAAGACAAAGACAGCACATAGGGACCGCGAGGGAAAGACAAAGACAGTACATGGGGACCGCGAGGGAAAGACAAAGACAGAACATGGGGACCGCGAGGGAAAGACAAAGACAGCACATAGGGACCGCGAGGGAACGACAAAGACAGTACAGGGGGACCGCGAGGGAAAGACAAAGACAGTACATGGGGACCGCGAGGGAAAGACAAAAACAGCACATGGGGACCGCGAGGGAAAGACAAAGACAGCACATAGGGACCGCGAGGGAAAGACAAAGACAGTACATGGGGACCGCGAGGGAAAGACAAAAACAGCACATGGGGACCGCGAGGGAAAGACAAAGACAGTACATGGGGACCGCGAGGGAAAGACAGTACATGGGGACCGCGAGGGAAAGACAAAAACAGCACATGGGGACCGCGAGGGAAAGACAAAGACAGCACATAGGGACCGCGAGGGAAAGACAAAGACAGTACATGGGGACCGCGAGGGAAAGACAAAGACAGTACATGGGGACCGCGAGGGAAAGACAGTACATGGGGACCGCGAGGGAAAGACAAAAACAGCACATGGGGACCGCGAGGGAAAGACAGTACATGGGGACCGCGAGGGAAAGACAGTACATGGGGACCGCGAGGGAAAGACAGTACATGGGGACCGCGAGGGAAAGACAGTACATGGGGACCGCGAGGGAAAGACAGTACATGGGGACCGCAAGGGAAAGACAAAGACAGTACATGGGGACCGCGAGGGAAAGACAGTACATGGGGACCGCGAGGGAAAGACAAAGACAGTACATGGGGACCGCGAGGGAAAGACAGCACATGGGGACCGCGAGGGAAAGACAAAGACAGTACATGGGGACCGCGAGGGAAAGACAGTACATGGGGACCGCGAGGGAAAGACAGTACATGGGGACCGCGAGGGAAAGACAGTACATGGGGACCGCGAGGGAAAGACAGTACATGGGGACCGCGAGGGAAAGACAGTACATGGGGACCGCGAGGGAAAGACAGTACATGGGGACCGCGAGGGAAAGACAGTACATGGGGACCGCGAGGGAAAGACAGTACATGGGGACCGCGAGGGAAAGACAAAGACAGTACATGGGGACCGCGAGGGAAAGACAAAAACAGCACATGGGGACCGCGAGGGAAAGACAAAGACAGTACATGGGGACCGCGAGGGAAAGACAGTACATGGGGACCGCGAGGGAAAGACAAAAACAGCACATGGGGACCGCGAGGGAAAGACAAAGACAGTACATGGGGACCGCGAGGGAAAGACAAAGACAGAACATGGGGACCGCGAGGGAAAGACAAAGACAGCACATAGGGACCGCGAGGGAACGACAAAGACAGTACAGGGGGACCGCGAGGGAAAGACAAAGACAGTACATGGGGACCGCGAGGGAAAGACAAAAACAGCACATGGGGACCGACCGCGAGGGAAAGACAAAGACAGCACATAGGGACCGCGAGGGAAAGACAAAGACAGTACATGGGGACCGCGAGGGAAAGACAAAAACAGCACATGGGGACCGCGAGGGAAAGACAGACGGTACATGGGGACCGCGAGGGAAAGACAGTACATGGGGACCGCGAGGGAAAGACAAAAACAGCACATGGGGACCGCGAGGGAAAGACAAAGACAGCACATAGGGACCGCGAGGGAAAGACAAAGACAGTACATGGGGACCGCGAGGGAAAGACGAGACCATAATATCTTCTTTTCACTTACACAACTCATCCATCAAGTTTTGTCATAACTTGTCCACAACTATTTGAAATATTATGCTATGTATTGCTTTTGGCCCTATCTCTCAATGGTGAAGAATCACTTAAAAAATTCTAGTATCCTGATCCGGACCCTATCTTCACCAAAATCGAATCATTTCATCCGTGTCACACACCAACTTTTCCACCAGATTTCATCCGAATCCATCCGCAACTTTTTGAGATATCCTGTTCACAAACAAACACAGACAGAGGTGAAAACATAACCTATGCCCACCTTCTGTGGCAGAGGTAATAAATATGAAATATTTAATGATATAACATAGACCAATATATAAGGAATGTCCTTATGCTTTTGTGCACAGTATACAATTGAATGAAAACCAAAACAGATGACATTAGTACACCTTTACATGAACACCGCATTGACAAACCAAGAAAGTATACATGTTTACATGAACACCACATGGACAAACCAACAAGGTACACACATTTACATGAACACTGCCTGTAAAAAGGCTGAATGTGAATGCCTCAACCCTGTTTGCTTCAAATGTCCCAAAGCCATCGCTCTCTGTACCTACATTACCCAGTCGAACCCAACTGCTCCGGGACTCTGTGTCCTTCTCTCCTGACAAGGTGGAGAAGTTTTTGTCAAACCTCGACTCTGATTCTGCAACTGCACCAGTCGGCATCAGCTCACGGTTCCTAAAATCCTGCTCTGCCGCTCTATCCCACCCTCTCTCTGTTCTCTTCATCTTCACCTTCTCATTTGCTCAATGTCATCTGCCATCTGCTTGGAAATTAGCAAACATTTCCGCTTTACACAAAAAGGTGCAAAAACAGATCCCTACAAAAACTACAGACCAATCATCCTGCTCCCATTCATCAGCAAGGTCATCATCACTTCTGACATTAAATCCTTCCTCTTCTCCAATGGCTTGATCTCAGATCATCAATTTGTATTCAGACCAGGTCAAACTACTCCAGACAATGCTGCTTCTGCTGTCTCAACAATGGATGGAGGCCCTCAACGCCAGACAGGAAATCAGAGCCGTCTCCCTTGACATATGTCATGTCACACTGCTCACCAAACTCTCCTCTTATGGTATCCATGGCAATCTCCACTCATGGCTCGCTTACTTTCTCTCGTGTTGTAGTCAATGTGTGGCTCTAAATGGAATTCTTTCATCGCCTCTTCTTGTGCATGCTGGAGTTCCTCAAGGCAGTGTTCTGGGCCCTGTGCTTTTTCTAATCTTCATCAATGATCTCTCTGACTCTCTGGAAAATCCTCTTAATTTTTTTGCTGATGACTCCACCCTCTGCCGCTCCATCTCTCATCCCTCATATCGGCAGGAAGCAGCCTCTTCACTCTGTGCAGACATGGATAAAATCACAAGTTGGTGAAACACTTGGAACATGTCTTTCAATCCTGACAAATTTCACACTCTCACCATGTGTCTCTGACAAGACTGTCTGGAAAACCCTACCATTTACTTTCTCAACAATCCTCTCAGAAGTTCTTTCACTCAAGCTTTTGGGTCTCACTATCTGCCATGATTTTTCCTTGGAAAACCACATTTCCAAGCTCGCCTCCAAAGCCAGTTGCCGACTGGGCATCCTCCATCGTGCGAAGTCCTTCCTTGTGTTACGTGGTCCTCCCGGTAACTACCTGGTCTTGGTGACCCCCGGACCGTGGGAGGACCCCGCCAGAAAGATCTATGATCTATACGCGTTCGTAATGCAATCAATATGAAAGACACAAACAATTCAGGTCAATAAGCCACCCCACACCAAGGATCCGGATTAATTAATAATATATTCTCAATCCATCAACACAATCAACAATCAATCTGCAATATTACTAAGATGGCCATCTTATATATTTCCCCCCTTTCCCCACTCATGACCCCTCAATGGTCACTGTCCCTCACAATGTCTCTGGGCCCCTCCAGACCAAGGTGAAGGTCGACTTCTCAGCACACGGGCGGTTGAACGAACCCCTGGCTGACGTGCTCCAAACGTGCACGTCGCGTACCGGGAACAGCTGCTGCAGCGCACACCTCCTTGCGAAGCAAAGCGGGCAAAGCAAAGGGCGGCTCGCAAAGCGCGCGAGGCCCAAGGTGCGACCCGTACGCGTCCTTGTAGACGTGGAGGCGAACTGTGCCGGACGCTTGGTTCCGTGCACGAACCCACGGCAACTTGACGTGTAACCGGTAATTACCCCGCACAGGTAACTCCTCTCGCCAGACGGGCTTTCAAACGCAGCGTTCCCCACGCTGCTCAATATCGACACCGCTCGCGTCGGAGCTCAGCGAGGAAGAGGAAGATCGCCGCTTCTCCCGGACCTCGTGTCTTTTTTCTTCTTCCGGTTCACTATCCCGTTTCCGGTCTCCTGTTATCCGGAGCCTCTCTAACCCTTTAACCACAACAACCTTTAATAGAATAAACATTAATAAGCAATGACATCTATCTATAATTCCAGTAATCTCTGTCTGTACGTTTGTCTGTGACCGCTGTTTCTCGACAACCACGGGTCCGATATACTTTTAACTTGCCAGGTATATTGCTGGGGACCCGAGGATGTGCCTTTTCAAGGTTTCATATTAATCGGACAATTACTTACCGAGCTATGTCCAAAAAACGATTCAACCAATCAGAGAGCAGCGAACGATCGCGTGTGCCGAACGTGGAGGACACACTCTGCCTCGGATGGCACATTTGAGAGCGTATTCATTTATTTCACGTTTGCAAACTATGTTGGCGTTAAACTACGTTTTAAAACTAATAAAAACGAATTTGCGATTCATTCGCTTTCCTGCGCGTTTGTGCACGCGATGGCGATTTCTTTACCAAACTCCGGAAGCCGTTCGCTTTGGACCAAACCATTGCATGTAAATAGAGGGGGGGGGGTTCTGTGGTCGTTGCGAATGGACCAAACCATTCATGTAAATAGAGGGGGGGGATTGTCACTGTACTCGCAAGCCGTTCGCCGTTCGCTTTGGCGTTGCGAATGGACCAAACCATTTCATGTAAATAGAGGGGGGGGGGGATATAATTTTAGATAGATATATAGTACGGGCATATATATAGTACGGGCATGCCCTAGTGAATAGTAATTCACCTAAACCCGGAATCCGTAACACTTGGCACAACAGAGCTCCTCACCACATACGAAGCTTTCATCCACAGCTAAATGGATTACTGCTCTCCCCTCTGGGCTGGTGCTCCTGCCTCTCACCTAGCTCGGCTTCACGCTGTAGAAACCAAAGCTTTCAGAATCATTGGTATCTTCCGCTATGAAGCTGATTCTGAGAGCCTTTCACTCGCTCACCGCAGGCATTTTGGTGGTCATTATGTCTTCTACCGACTCCTCTCCGGCCTTGCACCCCCAGCTCTGTCTGTGCTCTAGCCCCACCCTCCCCTCCCACCACCCCCTCCAATATTTCTGCAGGACATGCAAGATCTGCCAGCAACCCCCTTCTGGTGAAATTTCCAAAATCAAGACTCTCTGCTCACGTTCACTCTTTCATTCCTCTTTTCTCCCGCCTTTAGAGCAAACTCCCACACTCTCTTCAATCCCACTCCTTCCTCCAGGTCTTTACAATCTTCTTTAAGGTCATCCTCCAGGTGTTCACCACCATCTGTTATCTTCCCCCATCCAAAAGCTTCATATTTTCTGCCTCCTCTTATTTACACCAACCCATCTCCTTCAAATTCCCTGTTTTCTTTCCTGAAAGTCCCTGTATTGTCTATCTTGTTTATGCTTATTCCGTGTACCCCGCCCCACCCTTCTCTCTTCCACAGATATCCTGATGTCCATGTTCCCTACTGTTGTTGGGCTTCCCTCTCTTACTCCCTCTTGCCTCCCACTCCCTTTATTATATGTTCTATGGGTTTGCTCTTATACGAACCTCGACACAGTATACAAAAAAAAATACATAATGAAACACCACCTGAACAAACCAACAAAGTACACAAACCACAATAGCCTATTTTGGCAACCTAACACTTCAAAATAACCTGCAGGTTCTGAGACATCCTAAAATGCCTCTTTCAATGCGAGTGCAAAATCGCATGCCTTTTCACACCCTCATTATCGGCACAGTGTTATGTCTGGGTAAGAGGTGCAAAATGGTTCTCATTTGCATGCTGTGATACAAAAGGCTCCAATCTTTCTTGGAGTAATGCAGCATTGAGTTATGTGAACGGTGCAATTGATACCTGAGACTATTGCTAAACGAGATTTGTAGTTGATGGATCATAATATCATGGGCAAAGCGGTAAGTGTTGTCATTGTGTCGTTTGCTCCTTAATTTGAGCTAGATGATGATGTATTGAAATATTATCATGTTTTTCCATGTTTTTACCTGCAGACACGGCACTGATTTACAAAAACTTTGTGTTGCTGCTGTCGTCATCGTTGTTGTTGCCGTTCTTGTTTTGGGATATTGATTTTTGAAATGTGCACCCATTGGTCAGACAGCTGCCGGACCACACCCACATCTGTCACTTGACTCCGCCCTCCACAGCACTGAGAAACAATGATATGGCCCCAAATCTTGGCTTTCTGTTGCGATTTGTAAAATTTCCAGTGGCAAGGATGAAATTGACAGACACCATGGGCTTTTTTGTTTTGTTATTTCTGACATTTACAACTTACAAACTATACATAATAATAGCAACAGGAAGCTGTAAAGTCATCTCTCTATAATGCAAGCAATCTCTGTGTGTCTGTGTCTGTCTGTGTGTATGTCTGTGACCACTGTTTCTCGACAACCACTGGTCCGATCTAAGTGAAACTTGCCAGGTATATTGCTGGGGACCTGAGGATGTGCCTTTTCAAGGTTTGCTATTAATCGGACAAGTGGTTACCAAGTTATGGCCATTTATTTAGCAAACACATACGTTTTGTACGTGAACGAAGGAACAGCGAAGGACGAGAGCGAAGGAACGGCGAAGGACGAGAGCGAAGACCGAAGGAACGATGAAAGTTTTAATTTTTCTTTGCACGTACGGTCAAGCTATAGCGAAGGAACCGCGTGTGTTTGTTGTTTCTGCCTCGCGGTTTGAAAAATTGAAGAATTGGCCATTAAAACTAATTTGCGATTAATCGTAACTGCGATATGCGAACTTCCGGACAGTGAGGACTTAACTTCCGGACTTAGGGATAGTGATGACTTACTGTCTCGATTGTATCTTACTACTATCTTACTATCTTATATATCTATACTATCTTATCTATCTTATACTTACTGTCTATATACTTAGTCTATATTATAGATTGATTGTAGTTAAACACAATGCCCCAATCCATTCGTCGTTTACAACAGCGAAGGAACGAAACTGCGCGTTGTGCACGCGCAATGGAATCTGACGAAGCACGAGCTGCTCGCCTGACACGCGACGCTACGCACGTGACAAGGCGTCGTGCAGCTGAAACGGATGAAGAACGAGCTGCTCGCTTGGCAGACAACACTGAACGCGAGGCAAGGCGTCGTGCAGAAGAAACGGATGAAGAACGAGCTGCTCGCTTGACAAACGGTGACATCACACCGACCAATCGCGAAGCTCTTTTCCAAATCACCCCATAGTCGGCCTCTGGGCCAATCATGACCTTCAGGGGCGTGGCCTGTTGGCTCTTTCTCCACCCCCCCTCCCCCCCCCAATCACACCACTCCGGGGGCATGGCCCTTTTCTTTATTAGGTCTATTGGGGGGTGCGGCTTGCCAGTGTGGTAAATGTTGTTTAAAGGAGGTTTTCATGGGCGGCCGTGGCAGCAAAAAACCGTGAGGGGAAAATTACAGAGGGAAAGCATGCACTGGGGTAATGTCCCTATAGCTAATTAGCACTGCTTCACTCCCCCCCCCCCCCCCACCCCCATGTGAAGACACATAAACAATCTTAAGCTGCAGTTTCCCTACTTACTGTACATCAAGGTTTCCCCTACACGTCCACAGTCTATCCTACAATTATACAATCCTACCTTCCTGACGGAATCCTTTCACCTAACCCCATAAACGTAACAATAAAAAATAAAAAAAACCACCTTTAGAGGCCATTTTTCCCCGCAAGCGGGGGTTGGCCTTTTTCGGGAACCGTGGTTGTTGTTGTTTTTCGGTCCCCTTTTTGAAGCAATGTTTTACGGCCGGATGCCCTTCCTGACGCCAACCCTTTTTGCCGCCTTTAACGACAAACAGGGAATTACCAGTGAACTGGTACTCAATTAGCCGACCTCGGAAGGATGACAGGCTGAGTCAACCCCCCTGGCGTTAATTCAGCGATCGACCGGGATTCGAACCCAGGATCCTAGGATCCTAAGCCGGCACCCTAGCCGCTAGCCCACACACAAGTGTTGCATTTTCAGAACTAGTGTGGTCACCTGTGGGAATCCCACGGGCATGGAGGTGTATTGTTGCGATCGGTGCAGCCGTTTTTGCCGTACCCGGGACAATAACGTTAGAACCCTGAAAATGCTTGAGACCAAAGCTGAAATTGGAAAAATAATATAGCCTATTTTACTCCAGGGGGTCCCAGGATTACCCACACAAAATTTCGTTGCGATCGGTTCAGCCGTTTTTGCGGTACCTGGGAACGGACAGATGGACAGACAGACGGACGGACGGACACTTGGTGAATTGTAGTAAGATTGTAGGATGAGCCACTTGATGTCTTCTAAGAAGTCGTTTTTGAGCTTTGTGAACCAGATGGAGACAAGGCGAGAATGGTTGGCCTTGCACTCTTCGTAGTGAGTAAATAATTTGCTTTTCCTGTGTTTTGTCAAAATGCATACCAAGCATGCGTTTCCCAGAAAGCTTGTGATGCCGAGTTTGTGCGTCCCGTTTGTGTTGTTGAAAGGAACTGTAGTTTTGATATATATATGCCAAGTTTCTGTTGTGTCTCTCATTTAGGTTTCTGATATTGTTAACATGTTTAAGCGAAAGTTTGCGATGTTTATTTAATATGGAAGCAGATGACGGTGAATAAATTTGCTGTACTCACTGGGATGGGTAAAATGGAGATGTTTTTGCACAGGGGAATTGCTGTTGTTTTCTGCTTTGTCACAGAATATTTACAGCTCAGTCCTGTTTGTGTTCGGAATGCTTGCTGTCCTTCGGAGTCCCATGCCTGAGATGTGATGGCAGTTGGTCAAGGCATCGTTTCTTATCCCGCAGCTCCTCGAGTATAGATGCACTTTGTCTGAGACAGTAATGCATTGTGTCTCGGCCACAAATGGCTTTTTTGTATGATTTGGCATCCCACTTTCTGGACAATTAATTATTTCTACTGGATTTAGTATTAGTTCACATTGCTACACTACTAGGGCATGCCCGTACTATATCTATATCTAAAATTATATCCCCCCCCTCTATTTACATGAAATGGTTTGGTCCAAAGCGAACGGCTTGCGAGTGGTGACAATCCCCCCCCTCTATTTACATGCAATGGTTTGGTCCAAAGCGAACGGCTTCCGGAGTTTGGTAAAGAAATCGCCATCGCGTGCACAAACGCGCAGGAAAGCGAATGAATCGCAAATTCGTTTTTATTAGTTGTAAAACATAGTTTAACGCCAACATAGTTTGCAAACGTGAAATAAATGAATACGCTCTCAAATGTGCCATCCGAGGCAGAGTGTGCCCGCCACGTTCGGCACACGCGATCGTTCGCTGCTCTCTGATTGGTTGAATCGTTTTTTGGACATAGCTCGGTAAGTAATTGTCCGATTAATATGAAACCTTGAAAAGGCACATCCTCGGGTCCCCAGCAATATACCTGGCAAGTTAAAAGTATATCGGACCCGTGGTTGTCGAGAAACAGCGGTCACAGACAAACGTACAAACGTACAGACAGACAGACAGAGATTACTGGAATTATAGATAGATAAATGCAAATGGGCTTATTCTTTCCACAATTTTTACCATGAATTATACATAGCTGCTTCACCCACATCGTATCTATCTAGCCTGCGGTAGAATCCTAGCCCAGGCATAAACTGTCATCCTAGTCTTTCGCAGGCAGGGTGAGGCGTCATTGTGTTTGCCTGTCCCACGGATGGACGTGAAACTGTGTGTCCTGACTGCAAGCTAAAGGTTTTTGGATGTTAAAGATCCCACGGTGTCCTTCGTAAGGGTAGGCAAGATATCACCAATACCCTGAACAAATTACAGATTCCTGCTCTAACCTACTTGGTCAAATGTCATGCCAGTCCAGCCGGTTCATGAAAGACTTAGGTCCATAACTTGCCTTGGCCGACCCCTTTAGGTGGGAATAATTGTGGCCGATAAAGACTATTTTGTGTAATAATTGTGGCTATTAAAGGCTCCTCATAAGTTCTACCTAGCTGCTTGAGTAGCCAGTAATGGGGATTATTTTGAGTGTAAAGGTCTCCGTTTCCCCCTACACATTGCTAGTATGTCTGATGCCACAAGAGTGAACCTTGAACAAGAAAGGCACATAAATCAAAGGAAAGAAAGCTTGACTTGCGAGTGAGAAAATGTAAACAAGACATGTCCTCTGAGTGGAAGGAATTGACTTATGAACAACTCTTTGTTTAATTGACTCTGAACACCTTATCTCAAATGATCCTTTTTATTTTTAAAGAGCGACCTGTTTTCATTTCATAACAGAAAATATGGTCGATCAAGGTGCTTTTGTCAAAAAGTCAATTCATGAAAAAATGGAATCTCCAGAAACAGAACAAAGTGGCAGATAAATCTTTTGATTATATTTGCTACTTGTTGACGTTGTTACCTTGTTGTTACCCGGTGTGTACCCAGGTTTAGAATAGGTACACCATATCCCTGCGTGTCGTAAGAAGCGACTAAAAGGGTTGGCGTCAGGAAGGGCATCCGGCCATAAAAACATTGCCTCAAAAAGAGAACCATGACAATTACAACTACATATGGGCAGTGTACAGCCCGAAGTATCCCGTGGGGGACCCCACTCCCTCTCGTCAAAACTCAAGGTGGGGAACCTGATCGAAGCAATGGTGGAAATCACTCCATTTATGACGACGAAACGTCTGATGCCCGACGTGGAGATCGGTTTCTGAGGTTTGGGACATGGAATGCAGGGACAATGACAGGGAGATCAGGAGAAGTGGTGGAAGTATTGGTCAGAAGAAGAGTGGACATATGTTGTGTGCAGGAAACGAGATGGAAGGGAAGTGGTGTGAGAATGGTGAAGGGTAGGCAGGGACAGAAATACAAGTTTGTGTGGCAAGGGTGCCTGGAGGGCATGCATGACGTGGTGTCATGTTTTCTGAGGAGTTTGTAGACAGTGTGGTGAGTGTGACTAGAGTGAGTGATAGGTTGATGATGGTGAAAATGATGATTGGAAAGCTCTTGGTAAACGTCATCTTGGGATATGCTCCGCAGGTTGGTCGGAGCAATGAAGAGAAGGACAAGTTCTGGTGTGCGATAGAGAAGCTGATGGAAAACGTGAAATATGAGGAAGTTGTTGTGGTAGGAGGAGACCTAAATGGACATGTGGGAAGGAGTATGGATGGTTTTGAGGGACGTCATGGGGGTTACGGATATGGTGTGAGAAATGGAGAAGGTGAAAGGATTTTGGAGTTTGCTGATGGAGCTGATTTGTTGATTTGTAATACTCAGTTCCAGAAAGAGGATAATAAGCTTGTTACATACACGTCAGGTGGGTCGACGACAACCGTTGACTACCTGCTGGTGCGTAGGCGAGATAGGGGGCACCTCCAGAACACAAAGGTGATCCCGGGGGAGGAGGCTGTTTCACAGCACCACTTGGTTGTCTGTGACATAAGGGTGAAAGGTGCGAGGAGAGCTCGGCGGGTGAAGTACCGACCAAGAATGAGGGTGTGGAGGTTGAAAGAGGTGTCAGTAAGGGAGGCATTAAAAGAGAGGCTGAGTATGGTAGAGGATGATGTGGTTGAGCTTGAAAGTGGTTGAATGTCAATTAAATATAGTCTGTGGGGAGCCGTTGGTGAGGTATGTGGATGGACAAAAGGACCGCTGAGGCACTCGGAAACATGGTGGTGGGATGATGAAGTTGGAAAGAAGATTGACGAGAAGAGGAAGAAGTTCAAGGAGTGGCAGAAGGCGAAGGGTATGGGGGCAGAAAAGGCAGAGCATGAAAGTTATAAGGCAGCTAAGAAGGCTGCAAAGAAAGAGGTAGCAAAGGCGCAGGAGGCATGTAGGAAAATGTTCGGAGAACGCTTGGATTTGGAAGAGGGTCAGAGAGCGGTATTCAGGATTGCAAAGCAGATAGCGAAAGAGAGATGAGATGTGATGTGATGGGGGTTAGTTTCTTGAAGGATGAAGTGGGACAAATCGTTGTGGACCCAGATGGAATTAAAGGAAGATGGAAGAGATATATGGAAATACTGTTGAATGCAGAGAATGAATGGGATGGCAACATAGAGAGTAACCCAGTTTTAGGACCGGCAGAGAAGATAACCGAGAAGGAAGTTGAGGAAGCGATAAAAGCAATGAAGAGTAGAAAAGCGGGAGGGCCGACGGGAGTTGTGGGAGATATGTTGAAGGCAGCGGGAAATTGGGGTGTGAAGAGAATGACAGAGATCTGCAATCTGGTGGTGAAAGAAGGCCGCATTCCAGTGGATTGGGAACTGAGTACCCTCGTCCCTCTACACAAGGGGAAAGGTGACCCCCTGGACTGTGGCTCGTATCGAGCGATAAAGTTATTGGAGCATGGAATGAAGATATTGCAAAGGGTGTTGGAGAGGAGGATAAGGAAGAAAATGAAGATTGACGAAATGCAGTTTGAATTTATGCCAGGAAGAGGAACGACAGACGCGCTTTTCATTGTGAGGCAGTTGCAGGAGAAGTAAATGGAGAAGAGGAAGAAGTTGTTTCTTGGGTTTGTTGATCTGGAGAAAGCATTCGATAGGGTTCCATGTGAAGTAGTGACATGGGCATTGAGGAAGTTAGGAGTGGAGGAATGGTTGATCAGAGTAGTGATGGCAATGTACAAAAGAGCGCACACAGCTGTAAGGACGAAGGATGGGAACGGTGGTGAGTTTGAGGTAAAGGTGGGAGTGCATCAGTGGTCGGTACTATGTCCACTACTATTTGTAGCTGTGATGGAGGTGCTGGCTCGGAACATAAAGGAGGGTTTACTGTGGGAGTTGTTGTATGCAGATGATCTGGTGTTGATTGCAGAAAGTATGGATGGACTGAAGGAGAAGATGATCAAGTGGAAGGAATGTATGGAGAGAAAAGGTCTGAAGGTGAATATCGGAAAAACGAAGGTGATGGCAAGTGGTAAAGCATGTGGTGAGGTGGAAAGAACTGGGAAGTGGCCGTGTGCTGTGTGCAGGAAGGGTGTCGGAGTGAATTCCATTCAATGTACAATGTGCGCCGAGTGGGTTCATCAAAAATGTAGTGGTTTGCAAGGGTCATTAACCAGTGTGGCAGCTACATTCAAGTGTAAGGTGTGCACAGAGGGAGCTGCAGATGGAGGAAATGTTGAGTTGGATCTTTGAGACGGCGTGAAGCTGGAAGGTGTGAAAACATTTTGTTACCTCGGAGACATGCTGAATGGAGAAGGTGGATCAGACTCGGCAACGGTTGCTCGAGTGAGATGTGCATGGAAGAAGTTTCGGGAACTGAGTGGCGTGCTGACAAGGAGGGGAGTGTCGTTGAAGCTGAAGGGAAAGGTGTATGCTGCATGTGTGAGAAGTGTTATGATTTATGGGAACGAGACATGGGTAATGAATGTAGAGCAGCAACGAAGGCTGGAAAGGGTGGAAATGCGAATGGTTTGGTGGATGTGTGGAGTCTCGTTGAGAGAGAGGAAGACAAATGATGAATTGCGAAAGATGATGGGAATAGAGCCTGTGATGGATGCTGTGAAGAGAAACAGTTTGAGATGGTTTGGTCATGTCGTTGAGGAAGGATGAAAGTGACTGGTTGAGAAGAGTGATGGAAATGAATGTAGAAGGAAGTTGAGGACGGGGAAGACCGAGAAAGATTTGGCTAAAGATGGTCGAAGAAGAAATGCGGACAAGGGGGTTGACAAGGGGAGATGCAGAGAATAGGGCGAAATGGAGAAGATTGTTATGGGGACCGCAAGGCTAACCCCCGCTCTTGCAGGGAAAATGGCCTTAAAATCCCTGTTGTTGTTGTTGTTGTTGTTGTCTTGTTGACGTTGTTGGCTGGTGTGGTTGACATTTGCCGGTGTGGCAGGGGTTGCACTTAGAATGGCAAGGGGTAGGAAATTGCAGTTCTGTTATGGTTTTCTCACCGACTTGAGAAATAAAGCTGGAATCCAAGCAGTGAAATGTGTTTTGGCTTCAGGGGCAGGAAATATTTATAGTTTCGTCTACATCATTTAAAACCATTACTGAGTATTGGCACAGTTATTTAATTATATATATATATATATATATATATATAATTTTATTTTTTTTAATGTAAATTTTCATGGAAGAATATATTCTTATTTTATGATTATAGTCGAATTATAAAGCAATTCATTTCTGCTAATTAAATAATACAAATATATTATAAATCTGAAGTAAAATGTTTAATGCCTGATTAAACGTTTTCCGTTCGTTTGTGAGAATACGGTGTGCAGTATGTCAAAATTTGGGGTTTGAGAATATTAAGTCCAATTACGACTGAGCTATTTACTTGTTATCAGAATATAATGGCTGCTTCTCCTGAAGGAATGTGTGATAAGCTGTATTTTATCTGGTTAATGCTCATTTGTTGACGGTTCTTTCCTCTACACCCCCAATCCGCATCCCTTACCCTTGCACGTGTACCTTCCTCAGACTGTAAACTATGCCACTGAGAGGTCATTGACATTGACTGGCCATCAATGTGTCGGGAACCATGGGTAACGCTGATACCAAGCTGCGCAAGGCACTACAAGCGGGCGATGAAGCCCTGGCTTTACATCTGTACTACAACAATGCACAGATGGCCCACGCCTTGGACCCTAATGCTTCATACGGCGATACGTACAGCCACAACACCCCGATGCACTACACAGCTTGCCACGCCATGGTCCGCCTACTCTCGTGAGTCCGATGTCCTTGCAATTTTCACATTGCCATGCCAACCGGCACGACCCTCAATTTCCCATAGCAAAAGGTCTAAAAATGGAGCTTCGCATTTGCCCCGAATGTTTGTGCTAGAAACATGTGCCGGGCTCGTTAAACCGTAGGTTGCTGCTTTTAATTGGTGTGCTGCTCCCTCTTGTGCGGAGGTATGACTCGCTGCCTTGTAAATTGCAGAAGTTACCCTTCATTTTCTCTTGCTGGTTATGACATGATTTTTTTTTTAACTTGTGATTATTGGTACTACATTATTATAATTATCTTAATTATATTTTTTTGCAAATCCGAGGCAGCATTGTGCACACACCTGAGGACATGGGCGGTGACTTTCGAAACTGTAAGATTAAATGTCCCTTTGCCAAATATTAGTATCAATTCTTAAATATTTTGGGGATATTTATCTGAGCCTCTTACTGACTCTTGTCATCATTAGACAGTTGAAGAAAAAACAAGACCGTAAGTCTAACAGCGGCGTAGCCGGGCTTGTAAAATATTATAAACCACAAACATATGATTAGCTTTTTAAACAGTCGCCAATGTTGCTTATAACATGAAACAAAGAAATTTGGAGGAATCCCGACATCCGTGAGGGAAGTTTTACTTGCACAACTGTGGGAAGATCTACTGTAATCTATATACCCCACAAGGATGAATGAATACGAATGATTGTTTTAAGGCCATTTTCCCCGCTATAGCGGCCTTGCGCTATAGCGGCCATGACAATCATGGTTCCCTGTTTGAGGCAATGCTTTTATGGCCGAATGCCCTTCTTGACGCCAACCCTTAGTCACCTCTTATTATGCGCAGGGATACAGTGTACCTATTCTAAATCGGGGTACACACCGGGATCATTCATCCCAGCAAGCTGGTACTCAATTTGCCGACCTCGGAAGGATGACAGGCTGAGTCAACCCCCCTGGCGTTAATTCAGCGATCGACCGGGATTCAAACTAAGGATCCTAGGATCCCAAGCCTGCGCCCTAACCGCTAAGCCAACACCAGGCTTATATATACACCACAAGGATTGGGTTAATAGCATGCTATCAAAAAACCGAGGCGAATTCCTTACTTCCGCGGTTGTTAATACCGTACACCGCTTATCATTGATTCATGAACCATACACCGCTTATCATTGATTCATGAACCATACACTTTCAATCCATTAACTTTGTATTCACGACATTGGGATTAAAGTGTTATGGTCATATTTACTATATTATTATTATTACTATACTAGTGGCCTAGTAACGAAAATGATACTACTGAAATGATTCACTACTGTATTAAGAAACCTGGGCTTAATTTGTCCGCAACGGCCTGAAGGTGAGGCATGAAGCCTGAGGCCTATGCGTACAGTTTTGTTGGAAGAGACGTAACGCCGATGCTTTCGATATTTGATGGTTATTTTAACAATTGGTTTGTTTGTGTTTCACACAGAATGAAAAAGGTAAAGGTAGAGCATGATGATTGTGATATGACAGGTTCGACGATATGTTTGGCCTGAACGAAATTAGAATCAAAATGCCGGAGTGTGGAGAGTCAGCCGCCGTACCGCCGTAATGACATCAGACGTAATCGCATCACCCTGTCATGTGACCAGATTCTCAGCTCTGATTGGTATACGTTTGAGGAGACATACATACAGACGGACAAACACTGTTCTAGACGGCTTTGCCCTATGCCCTATGGGCTACGCCGTAAAAATGGCCTCTGAAGAAGAACCTTGTTTCACTCTCTCATAACGGAGTCTTGGTGAGAAGCATTAATTATGCAAAACAAGGAAATTATTATCAAACAGTAAAATTTACAAATCGGTGTATTAAAATCAAATCTGTGCGTCTTCCGCCTTGTTTTCCATCGTGATGGAAAACAAGTGTTCCAGCTATTTAAAAAAAAAAAAAACGTTTTGTGATCATTCCACTTGTATTTTCAAATGTTTTTAGAGGTTGTGTTGCAGGATTAATTTCGTTTATAAAGGAATTGGTTATAAATGTGCAGTGTTTCATATAAGATCAACCGAGTTAGCTCTGCCAAATGTTTGTGTCTAAATGATTAGAACCTCTCACTCTCCTCTGAGCTGTCCAGGCTGGGTTTGAATATTGACCCAGCTATAAACTGTCACCATGATGTTCCGCAGTCATGGTGAGGCATCAGTGTGTGTGGCATCGCTCAGATAGATGTTAAGCTCGGTGCCTCCTCTGCTAGTATATTAGTTGGTGATTGTTAAAAATCCTACGGTTTCCTTTGGGAAGAGTAGGAGAGTTATTGCTGGCACACGGGCTAAATTCCAAATTCCTGCCTGAATGTGCAGGGGCACTGCATCAGCAACAAATCCATAGTCCAGTAATGATGCAACCAGAGGGCTGAATTCAGAAGTAAATCGCTTGTTGGATTGGGATTTCGTTTACCAAGATTTATAGCCTCTCACTTTAAAGTATGTTGGGAAATAGCCTTCATTGCATTCATGAATAGTGCATATATACATGTATATATTTATACATACACTATTACATGTGTGTATATCATCATCATACTAATATATGCAATTTTCTGTCTGTCTGTCTGTCTGATGATTTTTGACTGCGATACATTCCGTCGTTACTTATCCAATCTCAACCAAACTTGACAGGATGACTAAGGGTTACATAATGAAGGTTGTAGTGCATTCATTTGCCCCCCTCCCCAAGGGGGGTTTCTCCCCGAAGCAGGTTTCCCCACCATTGCTGTCAATGGGGTTGCATGTTGAGGTGTATATCCATGTTAAGTTACCTTTATCGTGGCGTTTTTCCAAGGCCGCTACTAATAACAAAACTAACGAGAATAGCATAATATTAATGTTATTACAAAACAATATTAATACCAATAATATCCCACCTCACCAAGAGGTTTTTCCTTCTTGAACAAACGTTGAGTCAACGTTTATAAATAGTGTATCATGGCGTTTTTGTGGGAGCAACCGCCCAACGGCCTCTACCAGAAATGAAAATATTATACACCACAAACTCGTATGATTAGATTTTTAAACAGTCGCTAATGCTGTTTATAACACAAAATAAAGAAATTTGGAGGAATCCCGACATCCGTAAGGTAGGTTTTACTTACAGAACTGAGCGAAGATCTACTGTGCTCTATATACCCCACAAGGGTTGGATTAATAACATGACCCTTCGTGGCGCGAAAGAGTGAAGCTGAGCAGAGAGTCTTGATTTGGTCAGTTTCACTAGAAGAGGGCTGCTGGCAGATCTTGTGTGACCTGAAGGAATATTTGGGGGACAGAGCACAGACAGAGCTTGGGGAGCTAGGCTGGAGAGGAGTCGGTAGAAGACAGAAAGACCACCAACCTGCCTGCGGTGAGTGAGTGAGAGGCCCTCAGAGTCAACTTCATCGCGGGAGATTCCTATGATTCTGAAAGCTTTGGTTTCAACAGCATGAAGGCTAGCAAGGTGTGAGGCAGGAGCACCAGCCCAGAGGGGCGAGCAGTATTCCATTGAGCTGCGGATGAATGCCTTGTAAGTGGTGAGGAGCTCAGGTGTGCCAAGGAAGGACTTCACACGACGGAGGATGCCCAGTCGGCGACTGGCTTTGGAGGCCTTTGGGGGTATTTCTTTAGGTCTTCGGGGTCTTTTGGGTCTTCGTGGTTTTTAAGAGTCTTAGGGATATTTTGAGTCTTTGCGGTATTTTGGGTATTTTAGGTATTTAACAGTCTTCAGGGTCTTTTGGGTGTTTGGGGCCCATTGGGTCTTCATTGTGTTTTGGGTCTTCATTGTCTTTTGGGTCTACAGGGTCCTTAGGGTCTTTTGTGTCCATGGGGTATTTTGTGTCCTCTGGGTCATTTAGGTCCTTGGGGTATTTTTAGTTTTTTGGGTCTTCCGCATCTTTTGTGTCTTTTGGGTCTTCTGGTTCATCAGTGTCATTTAGGTCATTTGCGTCTTTTGTGTCCTCTAGGTCTTTTGAGTGATTTAAGTATTTTGGGTCCTCAATCTGGATCTTTGGGGTATTTAAGGGTCTTTGGGGTATTTTGGATCTTAGGGGCAATTTGGGTCCTTGGCATCCACTGGGTCCTCAGGGTATTTAAGGGTCTTTGGGGGTATTTAAGGGTCTTTGGGGTATTTTGGGTCTTCAGGATATTTTGGGTCTTCAGGATCTTTTTGGCCTTCTGGGTCTTTTCAAACTTTTCGGTTTTCGTTTTTTTTTTTAGTTTTTTTTAAAGGTATTTGGGGTCTTTAAGGGTCTTTGGGATATTTTGGGTCTTTGGGATCTTTTTGGTCTTCTGGGTCTTTTCAATCTTTTCGGTTTTCGTTTTTTTTGTTTTTTGTTTAGGTATTTGGGTGTTTACCGGTTTACGGACCGGTTTACGATTACGACTTTATGGTTTACGATTTACATTTACGATTTACGCCAAAGATCCTTAAAACACCGTTAAACACCCAAAAGACCCCAAATACCCCCAAAGACCCTTAAATACCCCAAATACCCAAAATACCCCAATACCCTTAAATACCACAAGACCCAAAAGACCACAAATACCTTTAAATACCCCAAAGACTGAAAATATCGAAAAGACCCTGAAGACTGAAAGGACCCAAAATACCCCAAAGACCTTTAAATACCCCGGACACCGAAAAGACCATGAAGACCAAAAATATCCCGGTTACTGAAAGGATCAAAAAGACCCAGAAGACCGAAAAGACCAAAAAGACCCCAAGACCCAAAATATCCCAAAGATCCTTAAATACCCCAAAGATCCAGATTGAGGACCCAAAATACTCAAATGACTCAAAAGAGCCGTGTTCAAAGATTGCCCATTAACACCTCCCCCCTCCCCCCCCCCCACTCAAATCCCTCCTAAAGCGCTACTCAAAGCCTTCAAGACCTACCCTTATGAAGGGGGACAGACACACACACACACACACACACACACACACACACACACACACACACACACACATGTACATTCTGTTTTATATAGTAGATTATTTGGACATTATTTATAAATAATCAACTAATAATGAAATAATTTCTCCTCCTGGCTCATACAATTTATTCATTTGGCAAGATGCTGTTTATAATAAGGACTGGTAGGAAGGCCTCTAAGCTGTCTCGTCTCGGTGCTAATCTCGAACTACATATAAACTGTTATCCTGATGCTTCACAGGCAAGGTGATTCATCATTATGCGTGCTGTCCCTCTGATGTCCCATTTGCCGGTTTTGGATGGTGAAAGTTAAAAATGCCACGGTGTCCATCAACAACCAGTAGGCAAGCTATCGCGGACACCATGAACATTTTCCAAATTCCTCCCCTAACTACTGCTGGAAAGACAATGGCAAACCACCCAGTATAACCCTTGCCAAGAAACTGACAGACACACACACACACACACACATGCACACACACACACACACACACACACACACACACACACACACACCATTCACACATCTCCATTTATCTTCCATGATCAGTCACTACCCCTTTAGGCTGAAATTAACCACCACCCACAACCTCAACCGACACCGTTCGACGTGCCTCCATAAACTTCCTCCAAATCCAAAGTGAGCCTTTCAAGGCAACCTGGGCCACTCTGTCACACATCCTCCATCTTTCTGTCCTACACACTCCAATCCAAGCTGAGCAAGAAATGCAGAAAAGGAATTGCCAATATACCCTCTACACCCCACCTCAAATGGTTGACATGAGTAGTGTAATAATGTTGGTTCTGGGACACCGCAAATCCTCATTCACTTACATGTTAAATTTTCCCCTCCCTCATTGTCCCAAAACACCTCTATTTCTCCCACCCTCATCTTTATGAACCTTTTGTCTGTAGTACCTATCCTTAATGTTGTTCATTAGACCACTCAAACACTACAAATATTTGTTTTCTCTTATAGACCTATAATCCTTCTTCTACATATTGTTACGGATCGCGGATTAGATGTTATTATGGGCCGAGCGGATGGTCCACCGCGACCTAACAGTTCCCCCGATTCTTCCCCAACTCACCCGATTCCACTCGAACGTTGGCCAAATCGCGCTACGCTAAATCAATGATGGAAAGGACACAACGACTGGGATAGATGAAATGACGCAAGGGGTACAGTTCTCAAGACCTCCGGAGGAGGATATAATTAGTGGTGGAGATAAGGGGTAGATTACAAGGTAGAGTGAGGTAAAAGACACAGAAGAGATGGGCACTTAGTTACAGTCTTATCTTATCCCCGACAGACCACAGACAAACGGAACAAGGCTGACTTACACAGGGATTGATGGCAGGGAAGGACAGGTAGTTCGATAGCACAAGGTGCACCTTGGCTCGGGGACAGGATCAAGCACGGTCCAAGAGATGCAGGGAGGCCTCACAGCGCTCGGAGGTGGCGTCTTTCTTTCTCCAAGCTCAGCGCGCATCTGACGTCACCTCCCTCTTCCTGCGCATGCTCAGCGGGGAGTGACACGCCCTCGGCTGGTTGGCTCCGCCCCAGATGGGACCGGTCCGCCGCTTCTATTGGGTGCGGGGGTTACCGGGCTCCGCCCTTGACGAGGAGCTGACAGGGAGCCCCTGGTTGGTAACCCCGTCGAGCACATGTTCGATGGCGGCTCGTTGGAAAGGCCTGGTGCCCTCCCAACACCCCCTACCAACCAAGCCGGAGTGAGGACGCGCACTCCCCGCGCCCGCCGCTGCTGTTGTTGTTGTTGTTGTTGCTGAACCGTGAGGAAGAGCTGCGGGGAGGTATTGGGAGGTCCTAAACTTCCTAACGGTGCCATACAATCACATTCTGGTGCAACGAAGAGTCAGAATTAATGGAAACGATTCCTTAACTGACATAGACTAAGAATAACTAGCAAGATGTCCTATAGTTGTCTTACATGAGATGCGGTGAACCTGGGTGCGACATTTAATGGGGGAAATAGGGGGAGGTCGGGTCTACAGAGTGTTGTTTACAGAAAATGGGACTAGCGAATGGGGGATTGGGGATAGTTGGGAAGTATTGAGGAAATAGGGGAATATTTACAAGCGGATATGGATGGATGCAAATCCCATATCCGCAACATTGCACCCTTCTCTACCTCGGGGCGGCCCGACCCGATAAATTTTTACCTACTTTAGTGTGGCACTCAGATGTAGTTCCCTCTACTATTAACTCAACCCTGAGTGCGGCAGTTTTACAGATGTTCACAGATGAGTAAATATGTCCCCCTGCGACGTTGCACCCTTCTCCTAACAGAAACACACCCACAGGATAACCGAATCGCGGAAAGCATCCTCAAACTAAACATACAGCCGGTAGGGAGCATCATTTATACAAGACTGATATTTACACTACGATCCAGGACCTGTTCTTTGAGGAACACATGCAGATGTTATGCATAGAGAGAGCACGCATGCCAGCATCGATACACCAACCCACGAGTGCCCTGTGGCCCTACGGCCTTTAATAATGTGCAGAGCACCCCGTCCAAGCACCAAAAGCACCACCCCATTATGCACAGTCAGCACCATCCGGTGCACCAATAAAGTGTTCATAAAAATGCACAATTAAGTGTCCATGGTCACCGGTGGTGTCGCAGCCGGCCGATGTTCTGCCGCTGGTCTTGCCTTCATGGAGTGCACTTGGCCTTCTGGCTTCTTTAGAAATAAAGAAAGGCGCCAACCGCGTCCATTTCTGAATTGTGGCCGTCAGGGAGGCCAACTAAAAGTGGTTCACCTGTATGGCATAGGTGCCACGTTGACCCAGAGGTCCATCCACGGGTGGTGCTTGACCGCAAAAGAACTGCGGTCCATTGTGGGCGGCCACAAAAAGTGCGGTCCATATGGTGTATCGATCCAGGCAGCAAGCAGCGGAAGTACAGGCCCACAACTGCGGAGCCAGCACCTCTCTCTCCTCTCTCTCTGCCCCAAAGCCAGATCCTCGGAGGTGGGAGACAAAAGAAGACAAGTGAGTAAGGTGGTAAGGGCGCAAAAGTGCATGCAATGTAAGGTAATGCACACTGGGGGCACATGGGAACCAGGTGAGACAGGTACGTTCCTACCGTACGCCCCCCCCCCCCCACCAGGTAACCTACATTGCCCCTCCCTTACCCCTTACTGTATCCACAAAACACAACACTACCCATAAACATCTACTTTACACATCAACAAACGTCCCTACTGTCTTCCCCGTTCCTCCCATAAACCAAATTCGTCTTCTCTCCCTCCTAACCAATCAAATTTGCCATTTCCAACTCTCATCAAAATTTGCCATCTCCAACTCAACATCCAAATTTGCCATCACCAATTCATCATCAGTCCCTCCTAAGGAGGGAGAGATGGAATCACCCCAATGTCTCATCCACGTCGTGATGCGTCTCACAAATCCACACAGCAATTCTCCTTTCCTGCAACACAGAACAAAGGAACACAGGTGTGGAGTCATCATCATCACCTCAGGTAAGTGGCTGCGTATGGTGCGACAGGTTCATCAATCCTAACTATTTCCTAAATGACTTTACAACTTTACATTACCCGGGGTCTTTCCCTGCCAATCCATTGGCCAACTTACACTATGGGTTCTAAAAACCAATTCCCATTGACCAAACTGTGGTGCTTCTCAAGTTGGGGTCTCACTCCCCCGATTCATCACTCGGTGCCCCCGCACAATTTCGGTGGCTGGGTCGTGTGACGCTCCCAGCTGGTCCGCCCACCTGCACACCTCCACCACTGTTGTTGCCTACCGAGCTCACCTGCTCCTCACCCTAACCTAACTAACTGGGGAAGGCCCTCTCGCACTCTCACCCCCTCAGTGCCCTCTCTGGCACGGGCTGCCCGATCCACACCCGGGATCCTCAGGCACCCACTGACACTAACGGCTCCCAGAGCCCACCTGCGGCCTCACCTGGCCGACATCTAACAGTGGCGGAGTGCCCAACCATTCACACTCATACTAACAGGCCACACGACCAGCCAATTTCACCACACCAATGCACCCAGCCACAATACCATTCTGCAACCGCACCACAAATGCCAATATCCAACCACAATTTACCTATACCTTCTAACTATTCTTTAAACTACCCTCCCCGGGTACTCGTGAAAAGGGGTCCACTCTTCCCCCATCCACACCTTCGCACCATGCACACCACTCCGTACCACTTACTCCAACTCTCTCCACACCACTCATTCTCTGCTCCATATATTCCACACACCTGTACTTGCACACCTGTGCTCTCATACTTGGTGCCGCCTGCACCCTTCTCTCCCCCAAGCGCATTCGCGCTGATCCACAACACTCACTACTCATACACTGCTCCACACACCTGTCCAGTTCTCACACAGCATCATCTCATCTAACTACTCCCCTCTGAAACTTGCGCTTCTCCGTCTCCCCTTACACTCAGCGCTCCCACGTCATTATCAACCACTAAGCTACTACGTCCCCACTACAGGTATCAGTCACTATCTAAACCTTAACGTTACCTAATGTCATCTTCGCTAGATCCCTACACACAATATCCTAACCCACCCGGGCTAGTTTTCACTGCCATAAACCCCATAAACTAAAGCGCATTTGCCCCCCTGCATGGGAAGGGTGGCAGGGATGCCACCCTTAACCACCGGGCCCATCGCTCATCAATCCCCCAGTCCTCTGGCACTAATAAGCCCCCCTTATTCAGAGGTACTGGGTCCCGCCTCGGCATCTAAAGCCGAGGCAATCCACGGGGGCGCCTGCTCGCCGGTGTAAGGCCTTCTAGTTTCCCGGGGTCTGGCGGGGGGGTGTCTGGGGTCAGCTAACCCGCTCCCCCCTGGGCGGAGTTAAGGACCTCAACCGCCGGGGATCATCCCGGCGCGTGGCTCGACAGTGCCGCGCCAGGTGACCCAGACGGTTGCAAGTATAGCACCTCACCTGATAAGGTGCTTGTCTCCGGAATTCCAAATCCCCCCCCCCCCCCGAAGGTCCGAATTGGATTACCCGCTCGTGGTCCACCGCGGGCCACCTCCGGGGCCGCCTGCCATGGTCCAGGCCCCGCCAGGCGCTGGTCCACCAGCCTCCGGACCATGCCCGCCAGGTCAGGACTCACTTCGGGGGCAGGCCCCCTAAGGGGTCCGCCCTCCATCAGGGGTCCCACCTGGTGGACCGCCATTGCGTGACGCTCGCTCCCCCGGGCCAGGGGCCTCGCTGCTTCCCAACGGGCTGCAGCGTCAGCCACCTGGCTCAGAGTCTGCGGGCGCCACATGGCGAGCTGTTGCCGGAGCTCAATATCCGGGAGGGCCTGGATAAAATGGTCCAGCGCCAGGCTTTCCCGGGAATCCGCTGCCATGTTAGCATGTGCGATCCCCACTGCGCGGCGAATGTCGTGGGCAAGTTCCCCGATGGCTTCCTGGGGCTTGCGTTTTCGCAGCGCGAGCTGAGCTTTAACAAGCTCGCTCTGCTGTTCAATGCCGAATCGATTAATTAGGGCGTCGCGGAGGGCTGGCAGGGTGAGA
Source organism: Myxine glutinosa (assembly GCF_964187855.1). NCBI lineage: Eukaryota > Metazoa > Chordata > Myxini > Myxiniformes > Myxinidae > Myxine > Myxine glutinosa. The sequence goes on along the minus strand of NC_136266.1, from coordinate 130,092,575 downwards.
GCACCCGGTGGTAATGCCGTCAGCACCTCCGCCGCCGCGCCGCGCAATGCGGCCACCAGGTGTACTCCACCTTCGTCCTCACCCCAACCGTTGCCCTTACACACACAGTCAAACTGCGCCAGGTACGCGCGTAGATCACTCTTGCCGTCATACGGCGCGAGTGGGACCTTGTGGGACCACCTCGTATGCGGGTCGTTGCCCGCCTGCCGGACCCCGTGCGTCGCCCCTTGCGGAGTCAGCGCGGGGCCGAACTGGCCGGGCCCCCACAGTACATTACCCCCAAGGGGCTCCCGTGCCTCCCCTGTCCCTCTAAAAACTACCCCTGTTGGTGTCGATGCCTGGGTCACACTTCTGCAACCCGCTACCCATTCCATACCACCACAACCTTGCTCACTCACACCTCGCACCTCTCCCATCACCGGACCCTCTCGCTCGCACCCTCGTTCCATACCCTCCGGACCAGCCATATACCTCACTCTTGGCCTCTCATGAACATCCGGGTCCATCTCGACCCCCAAGCTTATTAAATCACCTGGCGCATCATACGCACGACCATATTGGTCACCACTTACACCGGGTCCTCTTTCTCTTCGCTTCTCCTCCATCACCTGCGAATCCCTCATCCGGTTAATGAGCACATCATCACGATCCGAACACAGACTTTGGACCAATTCTTTTACTTCCTCCTTTATCTCTTTCTTATCCTCTCTCCGTCGCTTCTTAATTTCGCTCACCCCTTCTTCCACTTCTTCTAATTTCTGCTTCACCTCCTTCATCTCCTCGTGCGCCCCCTTAAGTTCTTCCTCTAACTCCACCTTATTTTTTCCTATATGCTCCCGCACCTCCCGCTCTTTAACCTCCATCACCTCTACCACCTTGTTCATTTTCCTCGTCAGGTCCTCATGTACCGTCTGACGCTCTTTTTTAATTACCCCTACGTCCTTTTTCATCTCCTTCTGTGTCGATTTTAAACCCTCTATTACCGCTGTGTTCTTCTTTACCTGGTCCCCCAACTCCTTTTGTCCCACTGTCAGTTGTTCTACTCCCAGCGTCAACTCCTCTATACCACCTTGCAATTTTACAGTCCCCTTTCTCACCTCCTTCTCCATGCGCTCCTTACAGTGCCTCACCTCCTCGCGCACTCCTCCGACCTCCTCACTCACACCTCTTCTGATCTCTTCTCCCATCACTTGCATCTCCTGCCCAGATGCCACCCTCATCTGCTCCATTTCCTCCCTGTGAGCATCCAATTTAGTTTCTACCCCCATTCTGACCCCCTCTATCTGCTGCCCCATTTTTTTAACTTCCCTTTCCGCTTGGTCCCTCATGTCCCTCAATTTGCCTTCCATACTGCTTTCTAACCCCTCTAACCCCTTTTTAATCCCTTCCATTTGATTCTCTTGAGCGGCCATTCTGTTTTCTACCCCCGTTAACCCATTCTTTACCTCTTTTATCCCATTGTCTAACGCCTCACCGGTACCCCTCGCTTCGTCCCTCATTACCCCCAATTGCTCACTCTGAGCATCCATCCGGTTCCCCATTCCTAAAATTTGGTTTCTCATCCCCCTGTTCTCTTCCCTCTCCTCATCCGCCTTGATCATGAAGGCCTGCATCTGCTGCATGAATAGGCCCCAGTTCATTGGTGCTGCGGCCGCTGCTACGGTCACGGGCGCGGCAAAATTTGGTGCCGCTACACCCACGTGCGCGAGGACGCCATTTTGCGCGCCTGAAGCCTCGTGCGCGAGGACGCCATTTTGCGAACCTGCCGCCCTCACTGCTTCGCTCTCCTCTTGTCCCTCAATTTGGTCCTGGATCGACCCTGCCTCACTCTCCTCTACCGGAACCCAGCCGTCTTGATCTGCCATAGCGCGACTTTCAAAATTCGGGTTTTTTTTGTAAAACAAAACAATTTCCAACTGCTTGTAATTTTGAGCGCGTTAAGCGCGCTTCGGGCCTCGTATCTCACTCCCCGACACCAATTGTTACGGATCGCGGATTAGATGTTATTATGGGCCGAGCGGATGGTCCACCGCGACCTAACAGTTCCCCCGATTCTTCCCCAACTCACCCGATTCCACTCGAACGTTGGCCAAATCACGCTACGCTAAATCAATGATGGAAAGGACACAACGACTGGGATAGATGAAACGACACAAGGGGTACAGTTCTCAAGACCTCCGGAGGAGGATATAATTAGTGGTGGAGAAAAGGGGTAGATTACAAGGTAGAGTGAGGTAAAAGACACAGAAGAGATGGGCACTTAGTTACAGTCTTATCTTATCCCCGACAGACCACAGACAAACGGAACAAGGCTGACTTACACAGGGATTGATGGCAGGGAAGGACAGGTAGTTCGATAGCACAAGGTGCACCTTGGCTCGGGGACAGGATCAAGCACGGTCCAAGAGATGCAGGGAGGCCTCACAGCGCTCAGAGGTGGCGTCTTTCTTTCTCCAAGCTCAGCGCGCATCTGACGTCACCTCCCTCTTCCTGCGCATGCTCAGCGGGGAGTGACACGCCCTCGGCTGGTTGGCTCCGCCCCAGATGGGACCGGTCCGCCGCTTCTATTGGGTGCGGGGGTTACCGGGCTCCGCCCTTGACGAGGAGCTGACAGGGAGCCCCTGGTTGGTAACCCCGTCGAGCACATGTTCGATGGCGGCTCGTTGGAAAGGCCTGGTGCCCTCCCAACACCCCCTACCAACCAAGCCGGAGTGAGGACGCGCACTCCCCGCGCCCGCCGCTGCTGTTGTTGTTGTTGTTGTTGCTGAACCGTGAGGAAGAGCTGCGGGGAGGTATTGGGAGGTCCTAAACTTCCTAACGGTGCCATACAATCACATTCTGGTGCAACGAAGAGTCAGAATTAATGGAAACGAGTCCTTAACTGACATAGACTAAGAATAACTAGCAAGATGTCCTATAGTTGTCTTACATGAGATGCGGTGAACCTGGGTGCGACATTTAATGGGGGAAATAGGGGGAGGTCGGGTCTACAGAGTGTTGTTTACAGAAAATGGGACTAGGGAATGGGGGATTGGGGATAGTTGGGAAGTATTGAGGAAATAGGGGAATATTTACAAGCGGATATGGATGGATGCAAATCCCATATCCGCAACAATATCATCTGGCAGATTATCTTTGACCCACTCAAACATCGACCCATTCACTTACATGTTAATTTTTCCCCCCTCATTGTCCCTAAACACCTCTATTTCTCTCACCCTGTTCTTTACGAACCTTCTAACCCTTTGACATGTTATCCTTATTCATTAGACCACTTAAACAATGGTCCTTCTGTGTGAACCTGTGATCCTTCTGACCTTATGGGCCTTTTAACCCTTTACTCTTAATATCATCGGGTGAATCATCTTTGATCCACTCAAACATCGATCCTTCAAATATTTGTTTATATGTGGGAAATAATTTAATTCTCTGACAACTTCCATCACCATACTCAAACATTTTTAATTAATGAAATAAATGACATGTTGCTTAACTTTACAAGAAATGACGCATTGGGAATTTCTCATTGTCTTATTTCCTGTTTTGGACACACACGCCTTGAGATTCCTCGAAATGCTGTCAGCCAGTTCTCTTCCCTGAATACATTTTACATTATAAAAAGCCGTATTCAGTTCAATTTTAAACATAGTGAATCGACGAAGATGAACGACAACTTGTCTTATTCCAGTGATGAAGAATACTCACCAGGGTAAGTTTCATTCAGAATTGAACTGTTGGTGAGAGCTTTGTATGTGATTAATTTAAATTTATATGACATGATATATTTTTTTATTGCAGCAATTCTGGTTTTCAAAATGACCTGGTCTTGGCAGAGTTTCAAGTTGTTTCACAAGAGGTTTACAACGAATTGAACACGGGTTGGAACAAATTAAATGTTTCACCATTCTTGGAAGATTCATATGCAAGGTAAGATACTAAATATAATACATTTGTGTTAAACGACGCTGCCTTAGTGTGTGTGTGTGTGTGTGTGTGTGTGTGTGTGTGTGTGTGTATGTGTGTATGTGTGTGTGAATGTGTGTGTATATGTGTGTGTGTATGTGTGTGAATGTGTGTGTGTGTGTGTGTTCGTGTGTGAATGTGTGTGTGTGTGTTTTTGTGTGTGTGTTCGTGTGTGTATGTGTGTGTATATGTATCTATGAATGTGTGTGTGTATGTGTGTGTGTGTGTGTTCGTGTGTGTATGTGTGTGTGTATGTATCTATGAATGTATCTGTGAATGTGTGTGTGTGTGTGTTCGTGTGTGTATGTGTGTGTGTGTGTGTGTGTGTGTGTGTGTGTGTGTGTGTGTGTGTGTGTGTGTGTGTGTGTGTGTGTGTGATGTTTTGTCAAGCTTACTTCAGCATAGTAATTTCTCCTTATTTTGTTTGCAGTATTAACCTCGAGGACCAAAGCTTGGAGTGGGACGATTTTGGACTCCATAGGAATGGTTATTTCCTGTCATCCTGTGATATCCTTAATTTTCATCTCAACGATCTGAACGCTAAGCTTGATTTTTTGGAGGTAAGCATGTGTGTGTATGTATTGTATTTTGGCCATGTATGTGTCAATGTGTGGGTACACCGTTTCGAATAGGTACACCATATCCCTGCGCATGATTCAGGGTATATCATTCATTTATTTATCTCCTTGTTTTACCCCTCTTGCCTTTAACAGAAAGAAATACAAGACCTAAAGAAGGCATCTGGAGAAATTACCTTTGAATTGAGCGAGGGGGAAATTGATGAATTGTGCTGGGAACAAGTTGAATGTGTAATACCTCAAGGAAAATGTCTAATTAATATAAAGATTTTGTTTTTACTATTATTTATATATATTTGTTTTGTTTACAATTATTTAATTATTAATTACAAAAAGAGAATAAGGGAGGGGGGAATGGGGAGGTGCACCCCTGCCAAGGACCCTTCACCCCCCTCATCCCACCCCTCCCCTCCCCGTGTGTGTGGGGAAGGTGGGGGTGGGATGAGGGGGGTGAGGGGTCAAGGGTGGGGGTGCACGGAGGGTGGGGGATGATGGGTGTGGTCTGTGTGGGCGGGGTCTGTGTGGGCGGGGTCTGTGTGGGCGGGGACTGTGTGGGCATGGCTTATGATTTTTTATTTATTTAATTTTTTTTTTTTTATTACCACGAATTAAATTAACTAATCTGGGTGGGGTGAATAAAAATGTTGTTTAATGAATTATTAGCTTTGTTTTTTGTAATTCTTGCGAGTAAAATGAACCCAAGATTTCTTCTCCATTTAAATCTTTTAATTTGTAGGTCCAAGGAGCTGTATCCATTACATCAATGATTTTAAATAATTCACGAGTCCATTTTTGTGTATAACCTTTCTCAAAATGACTTTTCCATTTGTATATTCTTACAATATCACCAACTTTAAACTTGGGCTTTCTCAAATTAATCTCCTTTTCATATTCTAATTTTGTAAATGTTTCCGATGGTTTTGATTTTGTTGATGAATGAACTGTGTTATTGTAATCATCTACAATATCCTGAATTAAATACACCCATTTTTGAGAACTGAGTTGTGTGAATTTTTTATATAATTTCTCTTTCAAAGTACGATTAAAACGCTCAATAACAACTGCCTTTCCTTCATTAAAGGTGCTGTATAATTTAATACCCTTCCCCTTAAGAAATTTCATGAATATTTTGTTATAGAACTCTGTTCCCTCATCAGTCCATAACTTCTTTGGTTTCCTTTTATCCCGATCAAATATTAGCTTAAAGGCTAACATTAAAGTATCACCCCTTTTATTTTTTAAAGGGACAACCCAGGCAAATCTACTCCTCAAATCAATAACGGTTAAAGCATACCTGTATCCCCTGTCATTATTCAATTCAATTAAATCAGCGGACCATATGTGGTCGGTGTATTTAGAATAAACCTTCCTTCTTTTAAACTTTGTGATTATAGGTTTGTGTAATTCTTCAGCCAAAAGCTCCTCAGTCTTGATGACATCATTAGAGCCTAATAGTTTTTTGAGGAATAACCAAGACCAAGTTTCAATTTAGCATTTATCAAATTTCTCACAATAAACCTATCAACTTTCTCTCTCAACGTTGGATTTTGTATCAAAGACAAATTATACAACATTTCTCTGTCGGCTTTATGTTTTTCAGTCAACGTAGTGGTTTTCCCATAAGCAATATCATGCTTCATACACACTTCGTCAACCCTATTTGTAGGTTTAGACCAAGGTTTAGGATTGTCAGCCTCATCTAATCTTTTATCCAGGTTTGTTCCTGGACCACAGAAAGAATACCCTGGAAGGTGTAATTCCCCTGGAATTCCAGTTGTTGTAAATTTACTTCCTGACAGAAACTTTTGTATGTCTCCTCCTCTTTTAGGAGAGATGAATTGGCACTTTTTAGAGCCACACACTTGACATATTCCTTTTTGATAAACTCTATTATTTTTAGCTTTAACATAAGAGATATTTTTAGATTTAGTTTTCTTTTTACATTTGAGACAATAACTCATATTTATTTATCAGAAAAATTCTGACAGAGTATCAAAACCTTTTTGGTTTTCAACATATACATTTCTATCTTAATTTTTAAAACATAAAGAATCCTAAGGAATGCCTTCACCCTCTCCTCCATTTATTTACAAATAAAAACTAACTAAAGTCAATAACACCAACATCATCAACCACGTAATCTTTTCCTTCTTCTTCTTCTTTATCCCCACTTTCTCGTTTAAATCTCCTCCCTGAAAGTGAAGACATTGACGTCGTTATTCTTGAAAATAATATTTCCATTAGACTTTTCATTTCTTTATTTTCCTCTTCAGTGCGTTGATATTGATTTATTTGCTGTAATACACTCAATCTTTTACGAATCTCACTGATTTCCATCTTTTTATATTTTTCCTCCCTCTCTCTTTGCTCCCTTTCCTTCCTCTCCTCCTCCTCCCTTTCCTCCCTCTCTTCCTTCTCTCTTTTCTCCCTTTCCTCCCTCTCCTTTTTCTCCCTTTCCTCCTTCTCCTTTTTCTCCCTTTCCTCCTTTTTCTTTTTCTCCCTTTCCTCCTCCTTTTTCGCCCTTTCCTCCTTCTCCTTTTTCTCCCTTTCCTCTTCTCATTTTTCTCCCTTTCCTCCTTCTCCTTTTTCTCTCTTTCCTCCTTCTCTTCTTCAACTCCTTCCTCATCCCTTGCTACCCTTGAGTTTGAACCCCAAAGAATATTATACATATACTCATCTGGATTTTGAGATATTCTTGTATCAAGAATTATTTTTCTCATAATAGGATACCAATAAGATTTGTTGACGATTTCTAAAAGAGTTTTATATTTCATAACTTTGAGAAGTTCATTTTTATTTAATACTTTAAACAAGTCTCTATTTGTGGGTTTAACAATATCAGTATAAGGCCAGTTTTTTATGACAAAATTCCCATGTATATGCTCCAAATCATAAGGTATGTAATACCGAGCACCCTTTTCTTGTAGGTATCCTTGAATACAAAAATTATAATTCTCTTGTAGTCTTCTTCCTGCCATTTATGTATCAGAAATATATGTGAGATTAATATTATGACAGGTAATACCACCCCATCTTCCCACTATCAAATCGGTTTGTATTCCTCGGCTTTCTATCCTTATCTCATTACCTTCCTTCTTTGTCATGCTAACCATCGCTATACTATCAGAAATTTTTCTTTTCTTAAAACCATGTATTTGTTGTTTATTAATTGTACTTCCACATAAATCCTTATCCTCACCAAGTGGATAATATTCTTCTTTACGAGACTGATTCAAATCATGTAGGTCTTCTATGTTTATTGAAAAAGACCAATTATACCCGAAATCAGGCATATCATACCCCCATTTATTAATTCGCATATTAACTATATGTCCTTCTTTATAAAATTCAATTGTAAGCAGGTAGTTAAATTCAATGAGGAAAGGTGTATGGTCAGTATAACCAGGTGTTGTGGTTGTAAATTTTACTTGTTTAACAAAACGTGCTGTTTTCTTTAAATATATATATTGTGATAAATCACTAAATCTAATTAAGTCATTCGCATCTGTAGGGTTTGGATAATTGATTAATTTATAAGTATTCTTCATATTAATATTTTTACTTACACTATATTTTTGTCGTTCAGCCTGTGCCTTTGTATAATAATTTGATAAATCAATATCCTGAGAAGATTTTCCAAAGATAGAACCATCTTTTCCAACACAAGTCATTTATATTAGATTTAAAATGATATCATAAAAATTTTCATTATTGTTGAGTTGAAATAATACATATAAACATAATTGACCACAACATTTAGAATTAATTTCTTGAACTTGAAATGTTTGATAAACACCATTCTGTAAGAATTGTATTACTTCAACAGGTGGTGGCATACCATAACTATCAAAATAATATTTATCCTGACTATTATGAATACAAACCCAATGAGAACCATTCTGTGTGTCTAAATTCATAATAATATTCTTTGTATTCTTATTTATATGTATTAATTCATCTCTCATACAAATAACCACATTATCAATTTTTAGTGTTTTACAATACGTAGCTAGTTCTATATTTGACGTTGTATTCTTTCCAAATTGTTTAAACCATTTATCCATTTATTTATGAGAAAGATACAATCCATTACCCCGTTTAGTTAGTTTAACACCCGCTTGAGCGATAGAGGAAAGCATATCTCCAACCAACAATCTAGCTTTATCAGGTAGACTTTCAAGTTTTTGAGCAAAATCTACAATTACACCACTTCCACTAATTTGTTTCTCCAACTCCTTGTTATGTCTTTCCAATTCTTTTTGAGCTTTTAGTTGTGCCTTCCTTTCGTTAGCAGTTTTTACCGCTGCTGAAATACCACCAGTCAATGCTCCCGCCGCACTTAAACCAGCAAATAAAGGAATTAGAAACGGGAGAAATCCTCCTCTTGACTCGTCTATTGAATATTTCTTTAACACAGGTTTCGTCATTTTAATTTTAAGTGATCCAACATCATTTAGTGTTTTTACTTGTGTGTGTGTGAGTAAAACATCAATTCTTACAGCTCCTTTTCTTTGAATTGTATTAACATTAATAATACAAGGCTTTTGATTTTGAATGCAAGATGTTAATTTATTAAGATTGATTTGATTAACATATACCCCAACCATTTATTTATGAGAAAAAACCTATGTGATATTAATCATAACACCATTATCTGTATTAATCTGTAATTCTGTTTCCTCCAAAAGCAAACAATATGCATTAACCTCTTCACTCTCCCCTCTTTCAATGTATAGAGAAGTATCCACTCGATTAGACTTTATAGTTTCCTTTTGAGAACTCAGGTCAATTGCGTAGATTGTATAAAGTTTTTGAAACGCAACCATATCCAAAATTGGATCATTATTACCATTACTTTCACACACCTTTTGGTAGGACTTGTAGGCTTCCGCATAATCATTTTTTTCCCAATCAATTTCCAATCTATCTCGCGGATAAAATGTGCCATCAAGAGAAACCCGAAGTTGTTTCACCTTAGCATTATCACTCAGCGCATTATTCTTATCAGTGCCTTCATCTCCATCTGCTTTCTTAAAAATGAGCCATAGGTATCATGGCTTTCCTTGAAGAACACCTAAATTCCAAGTGTAGGTAGTGTGTTCCAGTTTAACGTGTTGACATCTTCTTTTAAGGTATGATACATTTAGTGGTTTCTTTGAGTTAAGTCTTCTATTTAACATCTCTTCCGTTTTAAGATTAGGAGTATATTCACTAATATACCAACACAAATCATTAATAACAAATTTATTATTATCACCAAAAGCATTTTGAGCCCCAAAAACCAATCTATTTACATTATCATTCCTTTGGAGTTGAAATCTAATTTTAAGCCCATACAAAACTTTATCATAATCACAAAATCCAAATATACCTTTAAGAGGTACTGCTATGGTAAAACTATTCTCCGTTTTTGTTTCATCATTATACATTGACTTCCTTTGACTATAACCGGGATCAGCATTTGTTCCTGTTGACATATCAGGAATAAAACCTTCAACAGCTCCCTTACCCATTCTATCACTAAATGAATATAGTGTAAATTTCATCATTTCAGATGTAGCAGAGACATAATCAACCGCTTCAACCTCTTGTGTTCCAATATACAGGCGGACACTGTCAAACATTTTCCAGAAGAAATAAATTACGAGTGTAGCATTAGTATTATTCGCAGCCTTAGTGAATTTAAATTTACACAGCAAGAAACTATCAGCTATATTCAAGTAAGTTTGTTGATTATTTATTTCAAAACTTTTTGTTCCGTTTGAATTCCAGTCTGTTCCTGTTATAGCATTTACCTTAAAATAGTCTTCCTTTTTAGTGGAGTTTGAAATGATAATCGTATCATCCAAATCATAGATTTTTTTTTTTTTTTTTTTTTTTTTTTTTGTATACAAGATCGAGGCTCGTGAAAGAGCGAACATTAATCACACAGAAAGACAAACCGACACATAAAACATATAACATAGGGAGCGGTAGACAAGATGGGGAGAGAGGGGGAAGGACACAAACACAACATTTGAGAGCAGGGACCGAGAGACATGGAGACATCGAGAGATCTGAGAGAGGGCGAGGGCTTTGGGGGGGGGGGGGCGTGGGAAGGGGGCGGTGGGAGAGGTATAAAACATATGGACACTGCCAGGACTTCCAGGAAAGAAGTTGGAATTTCAAACAAGGTGGATCTGGGGTGAATTAGCGGGGGTAGAAAAGATCAAGGTTTTGGATGGGGGAAGATAAGAGATGGTGGTGAACAGCTGTTTTAAAGACCTGGAGGGAGGAGTGGGATTGAAGGGAGTGAGGGAGTTTGTTCCAGAGGCGGGAGAAAAGAGGAATGAAAGAGTGAAGGTGAGCAGAGAGCCGAGATTTCGGCAGTTTAACCATCAGAGGGTTGCTGGCAGATCTTGTGCGACCTGTAGGAATATTTGGGGGACAGAGCACAGAGAGAGCTGGGGGTGCAAGGCCGGAGAGGAGTCGGTAGAAGACAGAAAGACCACCTACCTGCCTGCGGTGAGTGAGTGAAAGGCCCTCAGAGATAGCTTCATCGCGGGAGATTCCAATAATTCTGAAAGCTTTGGTTTCAACAGCGTGAAGCCGAGCTAGGTGTGAGGCAGGAGCACCGGCCCATAGGGGAGAACAGTATTCCATTGAGCTGCGGATGAAAGCCTTGTATGTGGTGAGGAGCTCAGGTGTGCCGAGGAAGGACTTCGCACGACGGAGGATGCCCAGTCGGCGACTGGCTTTGGAGGCCAGCTTGGAAATGTGGTTTTCCCAAGAATGATCATGGCAGATAGTGAGACCCAAAATCTTGAGCGACAGAACTTCTTGGAGAGGATTGTTGAGAAAGTAGATGGGAGGGTTGTCCAGTCGATCTTTTCGGAGAGACATAGTAAGAGTGTGAGATTTGTCAGGATTGAAAGACATGTTCCACTTGTTTGACCAGTCTGTGATTTTGTCCAGGTCTTCAGAGAGTGAGGAGGCAGCAGACTGCCGATCTGAGGGAAGAGGAATGGAGCGGCAGAGAGTGGAGTCATCAGCAAAGAGATAGAGAGGATTTTCGAGAGAGTCAGAGAGATCATTGATGAAGACCAGAAAAAGCACAGGGCCCAGAACACTGCCTTGGGGAACTCCAGCCTGAACAGGAAGAGGAGATGAGAGAAACCCATTCAGGGCCACACGTTGACGACGACTAGAGAGGAAGTCCGCCAGCCATGCGTGGAGATTTCCATGGATACCAAAGGAGGAGAGTTTGGTGAGCAGAGCGGGGTGCCAGACCGTGTCGAAGGCACGTGATATGTCGAGGGAGACAGCTCTAATTTCCTGTTTGGCATTGAGGACCTCCATCCATTGTTGAGACAGCAGAAGCAGCATGTCCAGAGTAGAGTGACCTGGTCTGAAACCAAATTGATGATCAGAGATCAAGCCATTGGAGAAGAGGAAAGATTTCATATCCGAAGCAATGATGGATTCCATGGCTTTGCTGATAATTGGGAGAAGGCTGATTGGTCTGTAGTTGCTAGGATCTGTTTTTGCACCTTTTTTGTGCAAAGCGGTGATGTTGGCTGATTTCCAAGCAGATGGCAGTTGACCTTGAGCAAAAGAGAGGGTGAAGAGAACAGAGAGAGGGTGAGATAGAGCAGCAGAGCAGGATTTTAGGACCCGTGGGCTGATGCCGTCGGGTCCAGTTGCAGAATCAGAGTCGAGGGTTGACAGAAACTTTTCCACTTTGTCAGGAGGAAAGGACACGGAGTCCAGGAGCAGCAGGGTACGACTGGGTATGGTGGGTACAGAGAGGGATGGGTTTGGGACACAAGATTTAGAGGCAAACACAGAGTTGAGGCATTCAGCTTTTTCACGTGCGGAGTCAGCTGTGTAGCCGTTAATACTATCAATGTAGATACTATCAATCGCTTCCATACTTGTATTTATATAGCATTAAAATTGTTGAAACCCTGACCCAAGTATTTTAATGATTTTTTGTCGTTCTTGTGAAGATAGTTGAGTTTTACCTTTTTTTATTTCTTTGATTGCTTGTAATTTATGAGACTCCTTTTGAGCATCTTTTATACTCTTTATAGCACCCGCAACTGAACCCACGGCAGAAGCAGTTGAACCAATTAGGTCTTCATGTTTAAGGATGGTTGAACCAATACCCATTAGAGTATCAATTATCCCATCTCCTTTATTTCGAAATTGATGACCTACACCCCATTGTCTCTTTGGTTTATAATATCCTCTACCCACATACCTTGTATAGTCTGGTGAAAGGAACATCCCATCCCCTGTAATTATTTTATATTTACCCAACTCGTGTTTTCTCACAATAACCATTATTTATTTATTGAAAAACTTCACGTAGGTGAATTCTGATGGATATAATTTCATCATTAAAGGATATCATACGATTATCTTGGTCGGTTATCCTAAAATTTACTCTGTATATGGTTTTTCCTGACACAGGTAAATAGACAAGATTTTTTGGTTCCATATTACATTTATAACCAATCGGTGTTGAGTATGCGCTGAATAAAAATATTGTATTTGTTCTTATTCCATCGTTATAAGCACCATCAATCAAATCACAATTAATTAATACCGAATTTATACCGGAGGATATTTGGATAACATTATCACTGTAAAACGTCCCGTTATTTTCAATCTTTTTTGAAGAGAAACCCAATAGCTCTCTAAACGAATTTTCAATCGTGAAATCAACTTTATAATTATTTTTAAGTTTAATAGTTGATTTTGAAGTGTGTTTTTGAATATCTATTACAATATTTTTTGGTTCATCACCTTTTTCTTTCATAAGGCGAGAGACTTCTGAAGATATTTGAGAAATCTCGTAAGCTCCAGGTGAAACGGTTATAGTTTTATATCCACTTCCTGGATTATAACTAAACTTGTTGTTTTTCTCTGTGATATTAAACAAGGTATTATAAGTTTCCATCGACAATAAAGATGCCTCATATGAGGTAAGGGGGTCAAGTTGTAGTGGGTAAGGGAATGAAGCTGTGTAATCGCTCGTTGTGAAATTAAAACAGAATTGTGCTTCTCATCTTATTTAATATCTAATAAAATATCTTTGTATTGACATTTATTAATTATTTTCATATTCATCAACTGATCTAAAATGGCTGAGGATTCATTAAAACAATTGTTGTTTCCAGCCTTCTTACTACCTAACAACAATAATAGCCTATTAACTAATTGTGATGGGTCATTTGGAAGAAAACTAACACCTGAACCAAGCTTACTTAAAGCATCAATAATATGTTTCTCCTTCTCATTCTTCTTACTTTTACCAGCAACAGAAACTCCATAATCAAGTGCATTTAGCAACTCAATATATACCCTATCTTCCTCTCTTTCCATATCAAGTGGTTCCTCAAAATATTTTGAACCGCTGAATCCGGGGTTTGTTAGAAGAAACATTAATCTTGGAGTTAATTTAACATTTGGTTGAGTAGAACTCAAGAACATCAATTCATCATTAAATATCAATACCTTTTCTTCCACAAGATGGAACACTGCTGGTTCTTCTGTTGGAATGAGACCTGCTCTGGTTTTTGAATCTGCCAAATATTCATTGTTTTGAAGAGCTTCCACTACATAATTAGGGGGTTGATTTACCTCCTCAAGTTTCTGAAATAATTCTTCATCATTATAATCTAATTTTCCAAGTTCTTGTTTTGTTATCTGACTAAAATCTTTGAGCATTTGAAGTTTTTTTTGGAGTAAATTCTACCGTGGGAACTGTAGGGTGTTGAGTTTTTAAAAGCGGTTTAAAAAATTTCTCTTGTTTTCTTTCAAAGGCTTCTTCACCAGTTAGTTTCTGTCTCCGTTTCTTCTTTATCTCTTCCTGTTGCTTTACAACTTTTGAAACCAACTCTTGATGTTCTTTAAACTTTCTTGCTCTTTCTTCGGTATTCATTTCCTGTATTTATTTATTGAAAAATATCATTTAATGAATTGTAAAGGTCAATGGGAAAATTTTCCTTTTCTTTGTCATTATAGTAAATGTGTTGAAATAAATCCTTTTCTTTAAATATTTCATCAAATTCTTTATTGGTATTAATACGAGTTGTTATTTCTTCTTCACTAATACTTGTATCTCTGCTTTTCATACGTTTGCGTTGAGTCTCCTCATCGATATCAAAACCGAATGATAAAATCTTAACTCCATCACCACACAATTGTTTAATAATTTGTCTCATTCCTTCAGGATTAGTTTCTAAAATCCCAAGACCATTAGATTTTACTTTATTTAACTCACTCTTACAATGTGAATATTTTGTAGAACCAAGAGAGACCTCCTCAAATATTTGACCTTCGTTCCTCAATCGCATATGTTCCTCCATTGAAATGTAGTAATAATCTTTCCCTTCTACTTCTCCTGGTCGCTTTGCTCTGGTTGTAGTACTCACAAAACGAATCATAGGGTGTTTTTAAAATAAACTTACAATCTTTTCATTTTTACTATTCAAGAGTTTAGATTTATGAAAGTTCTTTCCTGAAGCAGATTTACCCACAAGATTAATAATAATAGTTATCATTTATATATGTAATTATGTTTAAAATAAAAATACATCCTTTAATATCTCATCTTGTTTCACAACAATATATTTATATTTTTCAATCGTGTGTTTCATATAATTTTCAAATTCTTTTTTTACTACATAACGTAGAGCAATTATCTCTCCAAAAATTATTTACATCTATTGAATTTAACTTAAATAAAATAAAAGTATTGGCATTGTTTCTTATTGAGCGTCGAGGGAGTTGAAAATATGATTGACTAAGATATGTACAATTACAAGAAGAATGTCTCCCTCTTGTATAGTAGCTATCCATTACTGTTTGGTTTCTCTCATTAACACAATCATCAAAGATGACGAGGTTCTTTTTTGATTTATCTAAATCTTGAGGTGAAGGTATATCATCCGTATTATCACTGAGAATACAAGTTATGGGTTTTGGTTTCGATTTTGATTTCTGTGTATCACAAAATAATTGTATTATATCTTCAATATTATAATCATTTAGTTTGTTTTGAAGTTTAAATAAACCGATAATGTCTTCCTTTTTAAGACCTGCATTAAAACCCTGTGAGAGTAGTTGATACTCGGGTTGAAAACTACTTTGTAAAAATTATTAAATTATCATAATCTAAAAAATTAGGACCAAGGAGCATCTTTAAAAGTAAACAGGTTTTTCCACATCCGCTTGAACCAACTATTAGACATCTCAATGAATTTGGAATGTTTTTATGGTTATTAAATTTTATCTTATTTTCCCAAACGGGTAAAAAATCATTCATTTATATATTTGGAAAACAAGTCATCTAACTTTTTTTGAGCTATTTTAGAAACTCTATATTTTATCGTGAGTTCGGGTTTAATTTCAAAATAATTCATTATTTTATTTATATAGTATCTTGTATTAACATTTCCATTAAAATTATTTTGAATAATAAATATCATTAAACCCTTATACATTTCCTCAATACAAATAGTATCTTCCCTTGAAAGAAATGGTGTATTATCATCACAATACTTAACATTCATCTCTCTTATTAATCTTGTAAAGTAATTCATTTTTGGTTCTAATTTAAAAGAGTTATATATATTTTTATATTTTTTATTATCATTAATTAAAATTAAATCACAGAAAATACATTGTTTATATGAACCCTCATTATTAAGCCCTATTCTATCACAAGCCAGACAATTCTCTAATTTATCATATGGAGAGTCTGGAAATTCTAAATATCCTTCAGAACTTATCATATTTATATAGTAAATTTTTACTTAAACTAAACGCAAGTTTATTCATTAATAAATACAATGTTTCAAAGCACAAAAGACAAATTTCAATCAATCTCTACTTCGGTGAAAGATATAGAAAAATATGTCAAAGATGTTAAATTGAACAAAGATAAATATGGAAATTTTTGGGTAAAACCAGTTATGGAAAATAACATGAGCCCCTCTATTTCATTTAAAGGAAGAGCTCTAACTATACCTGGAAAGACATCCATTAAAGTAAATCTAACAAAAGTTTCTCCTCTACTCCTGGCAATTTATTCAAAGCTTGAAAAAGTGATTGACCACGATACTTTGAAAAAGAATGATAAGACCATCAACAATACTCGTGGAGAAATTTGTATTTACTTTAATAATCCATAGGGTGTAGATCTAAGTAAAATGAATGATGTTAATATTTCTGGTGAAATGTCATTTCATTCTATGATAGTTAGAGATTATTTAAAGATAACTTTTGATATTAAAAATGTAGAGATTGAATCCGTTAATGAAAGAAAGTATATTGGTATAGATGGAAAGGTTTTTTCTGCTAATTAAATATGAGTCATTACAGCAGTGAAGATTTTACTATTTCATTGAACTCGGACGATAGTGATGATAGTATTTCATTGAACTCGGACGATGGTGATGATAGTATTTCATTGAACACAGATGATAGTTATGATACTAATAGTTTGTGCTCAAATGATAGTTATGAGAGTAGCTTTATTGATGACTCTGAGTATGATTCTGAGTATTCATGTGATAGTTATGACTTAGATGATTCTGAGTGAAAAAGTGTTTTAGTTTAAGCACAGCGATATATATAAAACGGAGCTGTAAAGCTCAAAAGTGTTTTATTTTAAGCACAGCGATATATATAAAACGGAGCTGTAAAGCTCAAAAGTGTTTTATTTTAAGCACAGTGATATATATAAAACACCACGTTTTCTCACGCTATAAATATGGTTTATTGTGATACTTGCGAGAAGGAAGTAAAATATTATAAACAACATATTCTCACCGCAAAACATACATACAACATTCTTAACAAACTTTCCCCTCTTCCACCTAAAACAAAACATTGTAAGGTCTGTAAAACAACCATCCTCAAGAAGGGGTTTAAAGCCCATCTTAAAACTAACAAACACTTGTCAAAATTGTTTACTATTAAAAATACTGATGGTGCTTTCAAAAGACATATCAGGATTCGAATCTTTAACTTCAAACCTCCCGAACCAAAGTCTATAGTTGATGCTGTAGAAATAGTCAAACCTGCTGTTCAAACATTGATTGAAAAAACACTAAAAGAAATGAAACCACTTAAATTTTATATGGGGGTAAAATTAGAAATGACAAAGGATAAAGGAGTTATAGATACACCATACATGAGAACTGAGCCACACTTTATATCTTCATATCAAGATTTTAAAACATCAGGAGTCTATGATGAACTTATTAAACAAGAGCAAGATGTGGATAATTCAATCGTAGGAAGTGGATTCAATATAGGAAAAATGATTTACATAGACATTCATATTCTTAAATCAGATCCTCTAAAAGCTCTTCTTACATTGATTTACCCAGTGTTATCAAAAATAGAAAAGCAGTTATCAATATCAAAAATAAAGACAATAAATGTTTTCTCTGGTCTATTTTAGCACACTTACATCCTCCACATTTTCATGATGAAAGAGTATCTCATTATAAAAAATATGAGAATACATTAAATACGAAAGATCTAAAGTTTCCGATGACTTTAAATGATATTCCTAAATTTGAAAAATGAATAATTTATCAGTTAATGTTTATGGTCTAACAGAAACAAACAACATTCAGGTTTTAAAGCTTTCTGACAATTATAAACAAACTCATATTAATCTTCTATATTTTAATTCAGAGGAAAATTCACATTATACATACATCAAAGATATTGCTAAATTAATAAAAGCACAAGTCTGTAAGAGAACAAATAAAATATATATTTGTTTGCGTTGTCTTAACTTCTTCAATTCACAAGAAAGATTAGATAAACATTCAAATTATTGTGGCGAACATAAATCAACGGTAATCAATATGCCTAAAGAAGGCTCAAAGATTACATTCAAAGATGAAAATAAAAAGATCAAACATCCATTTGATATATATATGGTGATTTTGAAAGTATTCTAGAAAAAATAGATACTGCTTCTCCAGATCCAAAAGAATCATACACAAATAAATATCAAAAACATACTCCTTGTGGTTTTTGTTATTATATCAAATCATCCGTTGGTGATGACTGATGAATATTACAAGTTAGAGGTGTATAGAGGCTCAAATACCCCAGAGGAGTTTGTGAAACGACTAGAAAAAGACTGTGTCCGATTAACCAAGATAATGAGAGAAACCAATAAACCAATGTCCTTAACAAGTAAAGAAAAAAGAGAATTTAGACAGCCAAAGGTTGACTGTCATATTTGTGAGAAGAAAATTGGTAAATGTCTAAAGGTTAGAGACCATTGTCATCTCACTGGTAAATATAGAGGTCCGGCTCATCAAAGTTGTAATATGAATTATCAACTCCCCTCTTTCATTCCTGTCTTTCTTCATAACAACGCTCATTATGATACACATCTATTTATCAAGGAACTCTCAAAGACTTCTGGAAGTATCTCAGCAATTCCAAACACGGATCAGAAATACATTTCATTCACAAAAACAATTCACACATCTCCTATTACTCATATCAGATTTATTGATACATTTAAATTCATGGCAAGTCCATTGGCTAACTTAGTTCAAAATCTAAAAGAGTTTCCATGTCTTTCAGAGTATTTTTTAGATAAAGATTTTCTAACACAAAAGGGAATTTACCCCTATGACTATATGGACTCATTTGAGAGATTCAATGAAACACAACTTCCTTCAAAAGAAAATTTCTATAACAAATTAAACAACAGTAATATATCTGATAAAGATTATGTACACGCACAAAATGTTTGGGAAAAATATAACATCAAGAATCTTGGCGAGTATCACGATTTGTATCTCAAAACTGATGTGCTTTTATTGGCCGATGTATACACAAAGAATTAAGTTAAGCACCCCCCCCCGTTTTTTTACAACCTCGCACATTACAAGTTTGTTGTCGTCAAAACAGTGTAATATACCCATGATATTGCTATATTTTCTGGAGAAGTGATATTATGGTCACATAAAAACATAACAATCATGCCGTTTTCAATATTTTATTCTGAATAATTTAAGGTGAAATTTTTTGGGAATTTTAGGCATATTTTCACCTCAATTTAAGTATGGAGCTATAGGTCCATCACGGACAGTGTGGATGACGTTTATGTTTTCTAACGTACGGTCATTGTTCTGAGAAGACCTCTAGCGATCTTTGCGTCAATAACGTGTGTAGGACCCACGTGATCGGATCACTGACTCAACCCTACGTCTCATAGACCCTGTAAGCCGTCGTATGCGTTGCTGTGGCAGGTTGTTCCATTCCCGATGTAATGCACGTTCCAATTCATCCAGATTGGCTATTGGAGGGACCATCTTCGCAATTTGTCGTCCCAACATGTCCCAAACGTGCTCGAGGGGGTTCAGGTTCAGGACAGGATTAGGGGGTGCTTAACTTAATTCTTTGTGTCGGGGTGCTTAACTTAATTCTTTGTGTATATTTGAAGCCTTTAGATCTGTTTGTCGCACTGGATATGGATTGGATCCTGCTCACTACTATACAGCACCTGGATTGGCCTGGAGTGCGATGTTGAAAATGACAAAACAAGATTTGGATTTGATAACCGATGTCGATATGCTTTTGATGATTGAAAAGGCAAAAAGAGGTGGAATTTCACAAGTCTGCTCGAGTAGATACGCAAAAGCAAATAACAAATATCTTCCAAATTATGATCCAACGAAAGAGAGTTCTTACTTGATGTACTATGACGTGAACAACCTGTATGGCTGGGCAATGTCTCAGGCTCTTCCTTATGGAAAACTTAGATGGGTAAAGGAAAAAGAGTACAAAAACGTTTTACAAGATGTATGTATCTCTACACAAAAAGAATTGGATGAAGAAAAAGTTGGTTATTATTTTGAAATTGATTTAAAATATCCAGAGGAACTCCATAACCTACACAAAGATCTCCCATTTGCTTGTGAGAAAGAAAGTCCAAAGAAAGAATGGTTGAGTGATTATCAACGATCGTTTGATATAGGTGAATCAACAGAAAAATTACTTACTACATTATATAACAAGAAAAATTATGTTCTACACCAAAGAAATTTGCGACAATATTTATCAAAAGGTCTAAGAGTAGAGAAGATCCATAGGGTTCTAAAGTTCAATCAAAGTCATTGGTTAAAGGGGTACATTGATTTTAATACACAAAGAAGAACAGAGTCAAAAACAGATTTTGAGAAAGACTTTTATAAATTGATGAATAATGCGGTCTTTGGTAAGACTATGGAGAATGTGAGGAAAAGACAAAATATCAGACTATCAACATCTTGGGAACAAGCATCAAAATTAATTAATAGACCGAGTTTTACTCGAGCTGAGGTCTTTACTGAGAACTTTTGTGCGATCCATTTGATTAAAGAGAGTATTGAAATGAACAAACCTATTTATATTGGAACATCAATTCTTTATTTATCAAAGTCATTAATGTATGATTACTTTTATAATAACTTGAGGAAGAAATATCAAAATGATGTTAATCTACTTTATATGGATACAGATAGTTTTATTTTGAAAATTAATACCAACGATGTTTATTCAGACATGAAAAGAGACATTAATATCTATGACACGAGTAATTACAGTCCAAAGAGTGAGTTGTTCTCTTCTAAAAATAAAAAGGTGATTGGAAAGTTCAAGGATGAATTAGGAGGAAATGTTATGAGTGAATTTGTGGGATTGAGGTCAAAGGCTTATGCTTATAAATACATTGTGAATAACGTTGAAAAGACTGATAAGAAGTTAAAAGGTGTAAAGAAAAATGTTATTAAAGAAACAATAAACTTTAAGGATTATTATAACTGTTTAACAACAAAGAAAGAAGAGTTTAGAAAGATTAATGGAATAAGAAGTTATAAACATCAATTATATTCAGAAGAGATAAATAAGAAAGCATTGGGGGCTTTTGATGATAAGAGGTTTATTTTAGAAAATGGAATTGATAGTCTCCCTTATGGTTATATAAGTATATAAGTGATAAGATATATATAAGTGATAAGATATATATAAGTGATAAGATATACATAAGTGATAAGATATATATAAGTGATAAGATATATATAAGTGATAAGTTAAAAAGGGGGGGTTGGGGATTTTAACGGGCTACCGCCGCCTTTTTTACTATTATATAAATGATAGAACCAAGTATCAACCAGACTAAAGAGTGGAGGTGTAATCAACCTTGGTATATAAATGGAAAACATAATGAATGTGAAAAATATCAAATAGGTATAATTGAAAAGGCAACTGGTAAAAAAGTTCACAAAACAAATAAGAGAATTAATTTAAATACCGGTGAGTTGGGTAAAAAAGATAAAAATATTTTTGAGTGGACGGAAAACTTTGATGGTTGTCAGGAAAATATATACATTAATTTTAAAATGGTATGTGGGAGAGGAGGCGCTCAGACAAGAACATTGAGGGAGGTTTATCATTTTATTTTAGCTCAGTTAAAATATCTTGATAAAGAACCAAACTCAAACATATTTTTTGTTAATGTATTAGACGGTGAGGAGAGTTGTAGGAGAATTAAATTATTTCCCACACATAAACAAATATTTGTAGGGTCGTTGTTTGAGTGGGTCAAAGATGATTCACCAGATGATATTAAGAGTAAAAGGTTAAAAGGTCCATAAGGTCAGAAGGATCACAGGTTCACACAGAAGGACCATTGTTTAAGTGGTCTAATGAATAAGGATAACATGTCAAAAGGTTAGAAGGTTCGTAAAGAACAGGGTGAGAGAAATAGAGGTGTTTAGGGGCAATGAGGGAGGGAAAGAATTAATATGGAAGTGAATGGGTCAATGTTTGAGTGGGTCAAAGATTAATCTGCCAGATGATATGTAGAAGAAGGATGATAGGTCTATAAGAGAAAACAAATATTTGTAGTGTTTGAGTGGTCTAATGAACAACATTAAGGATAGGTACTACAGACAAAAGGTTCATAAAGATGAGGGTGGGAGAAATAGAGGTGTTTTGGGACAATGAGGGAGGGGTAAATTTAACATGTAAGTGAATGAGGATTTGCGGTGTCCCAGAACCAACATTATTACACTACTGACATGAAACTCGCCAACCCTTCTCCCGACACTCTGCCTCCAGCTCACTGTACTTTCCGCTCTTACTCTCGTGCACCTCCTCCATGTTATCTTCCCAAGGTAGAGAAAAAAAGATGACCTGCTTGTTGCACCTGCCTTGTCACACAGATCACCTCTGGGAATACCAATTGTGGCTTTAGGTTTGCCACCACCTGCCAATCACAAGCATCTAACAGCCCTCCTCTTTCCACCTCTTACGACTTTGCCCTCTTTGACAAACAACACCTCTCCCCCATCGGTCTCCTTCTCCACTCTTCTCTCTCGATCTCAGCACCTCTTGTTGCACCATCTGCACTACCACCGCCAGCACCTGATCGTGCCGCCACTTGTATCTTCCTACTGCCAATGCTACTGAGCATGCACTCAGTGCATGCTGCATCATTCCCAGACCTCCATACAAATAACATCTCTCCTCCTGCAACAACCCCCACAATCTCAATAAATATAGACTGACAAAGGTTACCTGGTGTCGCCAGGCAATGCAGAGTCACTTCATGGCGGGAATATTGAGAGGGATATGGGAGAGGGGGAAGGGGAGGGGAAGGGAAGGCAGCGTGAGCCAAGGGGAAAGGAAGGCAGTATTAGGGTAGAAGAGAAGGGAAGGCAGAGAGAGAGTGGAGGGAAGGGAAAGGCAGCGTGAGGGGAGGGGAATGGAAGGCAACGTGAGTAGAGGAGAGGGATGTGAGAGAAGGGGAAAGGAAGGCAGCACCATAGAATATGAGGGTTTGGCAAACTTAACAACAGGCGCAAAAGAGCATAATAATTAATAAAGGATAAAATCCATTTTAAATGCGTGACTGTCTCCGGGCGTCTCCGGACATCCTGTTCAAACAGGATAGCAAACTACCTGTCATTTTCAAGCAGCACATACGTACCATTTTAAAAGAGATTATAACATGGGTTTCCCTTAACCCATAAAGTGCATAGGGCCACGATCGTGGCCAACACATGTATGCAAATGAATTTAAACTGAGTCAACCCAAAGAACAAATGATGACCTTTCTTGCATTGTATAATACGTGGGCAACTTATGAAAGCTTGCTTCTAATTAGTGGAGAAAATCCGATGACAAAAGAGCATTTCTAGCCTACTAACCAGTAAATCCAGTACTTTATGGGTTAAGGGATGTGACTCGACCAACAGCTGCCAACTAGGCTCCCACCCTTTCCCTTCCGTCATCCCACCCGCTCCCCTGCCAGCTCCATGACTCCCATCACATACCTTCCTGTTGAAACCAACAAACATCGAAGAATATCACTCAAAGTTGAGCAAATATTGAAGTAAAATGACAAATAAAGCAAATGGAAAGGTAAGAGAACGGTGAATCCACGGTGTGTTCCATTACCAAGCAGATTGCACAGCATTTGCGAAGCGGCTTCAACCATCAAGCAACCAGTCCAGCAAAACGGTTGATAAGGAATGGCTGGTTTGGCAAGCAATAGAAAGCTGATTGCTTCTTGTTTAAATGACCTGCTGCCAATCCTGGACCTGTCCTGGTACGGCAGATCTGACCTGCCAATCTCCACTTATTTAATACTTTGAAATAGACGCAATCTGGGTCCGTCATACAGAGGGAATTTTAAAAACAGATGGTTAAAATCTTCGTGTTTCTTACAAGTATCACAGGTCCAAGTACAGTGGAGTGACACCCTATCCTATGGAGGTATGCATTAAGATGACAGAAGCAGAGATGATGACAGCCTTGCTTAAATAAACAAATAAATACACTTTTTATGTTGGAGACTCCAGGCACCCCTCATCGAGTCCAAGCCTTAAATAAAAGAGAAGAAACGTGTATGATGTTTGTTTGTAAGAAACAGATTGAAGCTATCCCGGTAGCTGTAGTTTGAGTGAGACAGTAAGTAAGACCAGCAATCCTGATACAGAGAGTGTAAGATGGTTCCAGGCACCACTTTAACACTCCTAAGTCAGGATGGTAGTACCACCTTGGGTGGTTTCTGTCTATAACCTACTACTACCTCAACAAAAGGTAGTAGGTTGTAGATTGTAGACAGCAACCACTCAGGGTGGTACTTGGTTATAAGAATCGCTAATGTCTTAAATTTTTCAGATTTCACTCCAGATTTCAATACTTATTGAGTGTATGGGTTTCGATCCTCAAATCTGAATCCAGATTTTGATTATATACTTGAATGAGTCTGGTAGAGTAGATCATGTTTCCAAGCTAAGGCACGTTTGAATAGACTGAAACAAAATGGTGGCGAAAGAACCCACCGATGTGACAGAGGACTGACCAAGATGACGCACCGCCATTTTGGTAAGGCTTATTTTGTTATTTTTGTTATGAGCACCCCATTGATCATCTTCAAAAGGGGTGTTTAAACACTCTCAAACACCCAGTTTTCATTCCTGCATTCCCTTGGAATTTGAGAAGTATGCATGCAATGTTTGGGGCCTTCATGTTTCATGCTTTTGGAGTTGTGGAGCAATGCATTTCTGAGAGGAAAAGTAAAAAGCTGTCACCAAACATCATTAGGTGTGTGTGTGTGTGTGTGTGTGTGTGTGTGTGTGTGTGTGTGTGTGTGTGTGTGTGTGTGTGTGTGTATCTACCATATAGAACACAATGTCAGCTTATAGGTCTCTACCAGCTTTGCACAGTGAGAGGGTGAAATCTTCTTATAACTCTCTCCTGAATGGTGCTTCTCCACCACTTTATGTCTGACTTATTTGGAAACCTCCGCTTGGTCTTCATGTTTGCCTTGTTGGTTGACCAAGTGCGTTTCACCTTAAAACACCTTAGATAATCAGGGGAGATTAATTTTTAAGTTAACCATTGCTTACATACAGTTGAAACCTATTGCACTTATTTTGTTACCTTTCAAACAAATAATTTACTCACAACGTGAATTAGGGTTAATTATGGTTTGAATACTTATGCAACTGAGAATCACTGGATTTTTCTTTCTCATCTTTAAACTGCAAGAGAGGCATATATTTGTGGTTACAGAGCTATTATTAAGAGATTTACTGTCCATTAATTGTTGCAAATAATATTTGTGCCAGGAAATCTATGAAATATGTGACCGTGTTGAGCATCCCTGGAAGTTTAGACTAATTGCAGTGATGAATTAGAGATTATTTGTCTTCTTATATTTGTTTATGCAGGTGCAGCTGAAAGTTGAACAACCAAATTTGGTTGCTTGTAATAATCATATTAATATTGATAAACTATTATACAATGACTTTCATAGTGAACGATCTTTAAGGATTACTGCACCATATTATATTTTGTAGCGTATTCCTGAAGGAAAAAGAGGGCAATCCCAACAAGAGGAACAGCCATGAAGAAACAGCGCTGCACTGCTCGTGCATGCCAGGGACACTGATCCTACAGCCCTTGCATGTGCGTGAGGATCGAAGTTTCCTGTGCCTGCGCCTGATGCTAGACTGGCAAGGTGCTCTACTGAACCCCGGTGAACGTGAGAGGGCCAAGGTGGATGCTAGAGACAATAGGGGTAACACCCCGCTGCACTACGCTGCTGCTACAGGGATGAAACGCTGCATGGAGGTACTGTATGTGCTACCATGGCAATATACAACAGGCATTTTAAGGCCATTTTCCCTGCAAGAGCGGAGGTTAGCCTTGCGGTCCCCATGACAATCTTCTCCATTTTGCTCTATTTTCTGCATCTCCCCTTGTTAACCCCCTTGCCCACATTTCTTCTTCGACCATCTTTAGCTAAGTCTTTCTCGGTCTTCCCCGTCCTCTTCTTCCTTCTACGTTAATTTCCATCACTCTTCTCAACCAGTCACTTTCATCCTTCCTCAACACTTGACCAAACCATCTCAAACTGTTTCTCTTCACAGCATCCATCACAGGCTCTATTCCCATCATCTTTCGCAATTCATCATTTGTCTTCATCTCTCTCAACGATACTCCACACATCCACCAAACCATTCGCATTTCCACCTTTTCCAGCCTTCGTTGCTGCTCTACGTTCGTTACCCATGTCTCGCTCCCATAAATCATAACACTTCTCACACATGCAGCAATGCAGCATACACCTTTCCCTTCAGCTTCAACGACACTCCCCCCTCGTCAGCATGCCACTCAGTTCCCGAAACTTCTTCCATACACATCTCACTCTAGCAACCGTTGCTGAGTCTGATCCACCTTCTCCATTCAGCATGTCTCCTAGGTAACAAAATGTTTTCACACCTTCCAGCTTCACGCCATCTCCAAGATCCAACTCAACATTTCCTCCATCTGCAGCTCCCTCTGTGCACCTTACACTTGAATGTAGCTGCCACACTGGTTAATGTCCCTCTCACACCACTACATTTTTGATGAACCCACTTAGTGCACATTGTACATTGAATGGAATTCACTCCGACACCCTTCCTGCACACAGCACAAGGACACTTCACAGTTATTTCCGCCTCACCACATGCTTTACCACTTGCCATCACCTACGTTTTTCCGATATTCACCTTCAGACCGTTTGTCTCCATACATTCCTTCCACTTGTTGTCCCCCGTCGCACCGCGGAGCGAAAGGGGGACTATGGTTTTCCCCTCCGTCCGTGTGTGCGTCCGTGCATCCGTGCGTGCGTGCGTGCGTGCGTAAGCGAAGGACCGAATTCTAATTTGTTGTGTGGGTGCAACCCACGTCAAAATCCAAGATGGCCACCGCCATGTATGTCTGAACCTTGTGAGCGAAATATCTTGAAAAATAAGTGAAGTACCAACTTCGAATCTGGTGGGTGGGTGTATCTAGGCATAAGGAAGAATGCTATTGAAAATTGGGTCGCCATGTCAAAATCCAAGATGGCCGCCGCCATGTATGTCTGAACCTTGTGAGTGGAAAATCTTGAAAAATAAGCATTCTGAGTATTGTGCTGCAATACATGTCCCCTACCGGCAGTCTGTTGTCCGGAAAACTGTTGGGGAAATTACCAAGGGTTATTTATCCACAGGTTCTGAATCGTTCCCAATCGCTAATTACCTCAGGATGGGCTCACCTGTGATTCGCACTCGGGACTTCGATTTATACACCTTGCAGACAGGTCAGCAGAAGCACAAGAAAAGAAGTTGTTGATAAAGAACCTTTCGAGTCGCTAAATATCAGTAATTTATTATATTTTCCGGTTCACAATCAATGATCGATGGGTATATATATATATGTTGCTCGGCTTGGCTCCGCCCCTCCGGAAAGCGCGCGCTGTGTCGCGCTGTTGACGTTCGCGAGACAAGGCTGAGGGCGCGCGGTGCAGCTTGAGGAGAACTCTAGAATAAACAAGAGATATCCATTTTAAAAAACTATTTTCGTTTAATTCATGATATCTGCCAAACCACGTGCCCTATCGCAAATTCCAAAAGGACATTTCAGTAGATTGACATGCTGAACAGATCTGTGAAGTTTCCCCTTGTTTGGATCAAAAATGAGGGAGGAGCTCGGTTTTAAAGGTTCATGCTTAAAAACGTCATAACTCTGAAACCATGTAACGCATGACGTCATGCTCGCTGACATTTTTGTTCGTCATGGGTGTGCGATTCTGCCTGCAAAGTTTGGCCTCGATCTGTTCAGCCGTTGCAGAGAAAAAGGGGTTTTCGTGTTTTCACGAAAAACAATATGGCGGCCGAACCACGTGACCTGTGACGTCATAATTACGATTAAAAGATTCTACAGAGTGAGTCCCTCATATGGTGAAAATTTTATCTCAATCGGTCCAATTATTGCAGAGAAAATCTTTTTTAAAGGAAATTAAAACTTAAAATGGCACTGAGTTAAGGATCATCAGAATTATCAGAATTCCCAAAGTTCAAAGTGCCATAACTTTGTCAAAAATGATCGAAACGTCGTGAAGTTCGAACTTGACCTGTAACTTACGATGAGGAAACCATGTGCCAAGTTTGAAATCATTAGCGTTAAGCGTTTAGAAAAAAGTCCGGAAAACTGATCTTTGCGTGACGGACTGACGGACTGACGGACTGACTGACGGACGGACGGAGGGACGGTGTGCAAACCTATAGTCCCCTCCGGTGTACACTGGGTAGGGGACTAATAAGCGAAGTACCAACTTCTAATCTGGTGTGTGGGTCTATCTAGGCATAAGGAAGAACGCTATCAAAAATTGGGTCGCCACGTCAAAATTCAAGATGGCCACCTTGCGTCTTCCACTTTGTCAACTCACATCACTTCACCAATGGGCGACCTAGGCGTAACGCTTGTTCATCTTCTCCTTCAGTCCATCCATACTTTCTGCAATCAAGACCAGATCATCTGCATACAACAACTCCCACGGTAAACCCTCCTTTACGTTCTGAGCCAGCACCTCCATCACAGCTACAAATAGTGGTGGACTTAGTACCGACCCCTGATGCACTCCCACCTTCACCTCAAACTCACCACTTTTCCCGTCCTTCGTCCTTACAGCTGTGCTCGCTCTTTTGTACATTGCCATCACTACTCTGATCAACCATTCCTCCACTCCTAACTTCCTCAATGCCCATGTCACTACTTCACGTGGAACCCTATCGAATGCTTTCTCCAGATCAACAAACCCAAGAAACAACTTCTTCCTCTTCTCCATGTACTTCTCCTGCAACTGCCTCACAATAAAGAGCGCGTCTGTCGTTCCTCTTCCTGGCATAAATCCAAACTGCATTTCATCAATCTTCACTTTCTTCCTTATCCTCCTCTCCAACACTCTTTCCAATACCTTCATTCCATGCTGCAATAACTTTGTCGCTCAATACGAGCCACAGTCCAGAGGGTCACCTTTCCCCTTGTATAGAGGGACGAGGGTACTCAGTTCCCAATCCACTGGAATGCGGCCTTCTTTCACCACCAGATTGCAGATCTCTGTCATTCTCTTCACCATGGCAATATGGTGGTTCAATAATGAAACAGTATAAGAATAATCATAATCAGTAGGAAAGAGGATTATAATTGCTTTTGGTATAAGTTGATGTTTTTGTTATCTTGCAAAAGTAATAAATTCCAAGTTTGGGTCTACCTGTACCTTTGATTATATTGTTGTATAGCTGGGCAATTAGGAGAGAATGGTTTCTCAGCTAATGTAATCTATATCCAAACCTTGCTGAATAGTAATCATATGCATGCATGCACACACTGGAAAAATGGTGGATTGGTGGACCATTCAAAAACCATTCATGCATACATGGGAGAATAACAGTTTGATTCCGTGGTAAGTTGGGTGGACATGATGGTTGGTGGACATTTAAGGTAAGATGTGCATGATTTAATGTATTATCATATGATGAAATGTGTGACGATATTTGTAACTATGTGATAATACTGTGATGACCGCATGGACGCATAACTTCAAACCCGGCGTGTCTATAAAATGTCAGGAAAGGAAAGGAAAGGAACCGTGACCCGCTGGCGACACTGTCGACAACGCTCACCTCAGGTTGGATCTTCTTGGCCAGCGTCGGTTTACCATATCTGCGAGATGATGAAGCAGATGGGGAACCAGTGCCGGCGACTACGTAGTGGCTACTTAACTGGCTGAGTGAACCAACGCCACAAGCCGCACTCTATGAGTTACCATTACAATTATGTACTCGGACCAATCAGCCTAGAAGTGCCCTCACAAATCAAACCCGAGCAGGATAAGTCAAGACGCGGTATAAAACTTCCATATATATTGTATGACAACACAAGCAATTGAGCAGGAAATGACAGGAAGAATGGCAGTTGGGAGAATTTGAATGAGAAAATGGTGGGAAGGATGGCAATTGAGAAATGCAAATGGAAGATGACGGGAGAATTCAAATGGGGGAAAAGCAAAGCATATTCAAATATATACAGCACGTATACATTTCCACCTGTCCACTATGCAAACATTCTTGGATTCTTGGACATTCTTGTCCAAACATTCTTGGAGCTCATCCTTGGATTCCTTCGAACAATGACAATGGATCCAGACATTCAAAGGAAAGACACATATAGTTTGGGAAAAGGTGTGAAAAGATAAAGGATGTGAAAGAGAAGTATGGGGACTTCTACGTGCCTGGCGCACCTTCAGCAACCTCGGTAGAGGCAACTGCCCACTACTCAGCGGTTCAGGCATGTCTCATCTCCTTCGCGTTTGCTTCCTCACTCCTGCGACAGCAACATATTGGGAATCTGTGGGAGGTCCGTTTGCCCAATGTGATGATCTGCGTGGCACCAGGAAATCTTGTTCCGTAGTGCGAGGGCAGGCGGTGTCCCCGAGGCAGCATGGCAATGGATGTGGTGCGAAGAAGGTATGCCGTAATTATGTCAGTAAAAGCCGCGGGAAGTACTGAGAAAGAAAGTGAAGAGGAAGAGGCATTGTGATCCGTGTGGAAGTGCCTGTGTGGAAATGAAGCAAGTGGAGAAGTGTAAGGTATTGACGAATGAACAAAGGGTGAAGCAGAATTAATATCGTCATTGTATATACTAGGGCATGCCCGTACTATATATATATCTAAAATTATATCCCCCCCCTCTATTTGCATGAAATGGTTTGGTCCATTCGCAAAGCCAAAGCGAACGGCTTGCGAGTACGGTGACAATCCCCCCCCCTCTATGTACATGAAATGGTTTGGTCAATTCGCAAAGCCAAAGCGAACGGCTTGCGAGTACGGTGACAATCCCCCCCTCTATTTACATGAAATGGTTTGGTCCAAAGCGAACGGCTTGCGAGTACGGTGACAATCCCCCCCCTCTATTTACATGAAATGGTTTGGTCCAAAGCGAACGGCTTGCGGAGTTTGGTAAAGAAATCGCCATAGCTCGGTAACTACTTCTCCGATTAATATGAAACCTTGAAAAGGCACATCCTCAGGTCCCCAGCAATATACCTGGCAAGTTTCAAGTATATCGGACCCGTGGTTGTCGAGAAACAGCGGTCACAGACAAACAAACACACAGACACACAGACATTCACACAGTGATTACTGGAATTATAGATAGATGTGTAGTTCCAGACGTTGTTTTGTGCAACAAACCCAAAATAATTTTTCTAACTCATTTCCACATTTAGCAATATACCATGAGAATTTTCCTGAGGAACTTCTTAGCAGAGAGGGGTTTATATTGATCACACTTGTGATTTTGAACAACATTGCATCTTAGCAATCAATAAACACAATAAATTAAGATGAATTCTGAAAAACCCAGAACATAAAACGACAGTAAAAATAATGTACCTTTTCTATCATATTGAGACTGCTTGTCATTAACTTTGAATCAATGGGAACCTGGCAAGTTTGGTTTTGCTTCCTTGGAGCCAGAGAGACCATGGTACTGCTCCACTTTAATATTTATGAGCACGCCTCATGCTGATTGTGAGTATTTCTGCAGATACTATGGGGGTTGAGGAGAGGGGTGGGGGGTGGATGGAGGCGAGTAGACCACAACCACTTCTAAAAAAGCAACAAAAAAGCATGGATTTTGTTGTTAACATTCACTGGAAGGTACAAGTAGAATAAGTCGGATTTTACACCAAAACGTATTGCCATAGAAACCATGGTCTTGCTAGTTATTTTATTCATTTATAGTTTATTTTACAAGAAATTCCTTGCTCTGTTTTTAGCTCACTGTATTATATAACGATATTATTGTTGGTTAATCGACAAGTGTTCATAAAAAATTGTTCCTTTTAAAATAATAGGCATAACAGCGGTTTTAATAAGTTGTGACGGTGAATTCCACACCTAATATGTTCAGACATAATTTGACAAGTACACCACCCAGAAATGACCTGCCTTTTGGCAAGTGATTATCATTTGCTAAACTGTACTAGCAACTATTATCCGGGACGTTCAATATTCTTTGCTGTCCCTCACAGACTTATCATTCAATCACTGGCCCTTTATTTCTATGCAATTTCAATGAAAATGGTACCATTGTCTAGATGATAGAAGAAAATCATGATGAACTTTGTAATGGAAACCTTTAAACGATAACAACAAATGAAATCCAGAATACAATTATTGTGAAATCTAAATTTGCAACCTTGCTTCCTAAACGCACACTTCCCGTATTTGAGAATTAAAGATCATGTGAGCATGTGCTATTGTTCACTATTGCTATTGTTTGGGAATAAGAAAACTGCTCCCTAACCTACTACCTCGTAAGGTATCCATTGAAAGTCTGTTTGTGGATGGAATGTGCAGTGCTACCTTGGAGTGTGAATCATGCGATGAAGTAGACAAATATTCATTCTGGATGAATTTTTTTTGGCAAAATGACAGCGATGGTGAAAATTATGATTATGAAACTGTCGATTGTTCTTATTTTCAGTGGAATGATGAGAGCAAGAAAGTACAGATTGATGCAACATTGAGCAGTGCTAATGCTGAATCAGTTGAACAGGCCAAATTTTGAGGGGTTATAGCCAAACCCACCCCCTCAAAAAAATAGGTCATAGATATTGGTAGACAATTAATGGACAAATACATGGTATGGTGCGTGATATTTGAAACCTGGTCTCCCTGCATCACGAGCTAGTGTATCAGATCATGACACCAACAAGCCTATCTGAGACTAAGCTTTCTGATAGTTCAAACATCGAGTTGAGATAATGTCAGCATTGTGGGCTAATAATGGAATAACATTTTTCATGGCTGTCAGTACTACCAATAAAGGTAGCTATTCTTGCATAGTTATCAGCAATGCAGAGTTTCATCATGACAAGATTGCAGTTGTCTTTCAGCAGAGCAAATTTAGAGGCTGTGGCATGTGATGGTTGCAATATCTGAAAGATACATTTTGGATCTTCTTTGCAACTACCCATGACAAAAGACTAGTCATTGGAATCGGTGGCAAAAAAAAAATATCATGGTTGAAGAAGAATTTGATATTATTTCACTCCAAGGATTTGGCTGCTATAGCCCAATATATGCTTGTTCCAACATTGTGCTCTACATTTGTACTGCAAAGGTTGCTGATGTGTCCATGGAACTGAAGATCTTTGGTGTGAAAATCCACCGTGAGCTCTCCAATAAACGTGCAGTGTTCACTCACTTCCGTTCTGCCTCTGCTTCAGAACTTGAAGTGTCTGTAGTCAGCCCTTTCGTGCTGGACTTGGATGTGAAATACACTACTTTGCAAATTCTCAAAAGGAAGACTCCAAGAAACTAGATGGTATTCATAGAATACTTTCCCTGCGCTGTCAACTTGGTGTGAGCCAATTCTTCTGTTTTTGAATGTTTTCCTTTTCTTTCCTCCAATATGGCTGCCAGACGACGTGAGCGATTACATCATAAATTTATATTCTCTGATATAATCGTTGCATAGATCACTCACCACTGTTCCCGTCCTTCGTCCTTACAGCTGTGCGCGCTCTTTTGTACATTGCCATCACTACTCTGATCAACCATTCCTCCACTCCTAACTTCCTCAATGCCCATGTCACTACTTCACGTGGAACCCTATCGAATGCTTTCTCCAGATCAACAAACCCAAGAAACAACTTCTTCCTCTTCTCCATGTACTTCTCCTGCATGTAAACAACTTCTTCTCCTGGCTTGTGGGGGATGGGACCGTGCACCTTTCTTTATATCCAAGTTGAGATTGCGTGCAGTATTTAGTTTTAAAACAAAACTACTTTCTCAGTAAATCTTTTGATATATATATATATATATATATATATATATATATATATATATATATATATATACAGTGGTACCTCGGCTTACGAGTTTAATCCGTTCCGTGACGGAGCTCGTAAGCCAAATCGCTCGTAAGTCAAAGCAAATTTTCCCATTCAAATGCATTGAAATGCTATTAATCCGTTCCAGCCTCAAAAAAAAAACACCAATTTTTTTTGTTAGGTGCTTTTAAATAACAAAAATGTACTTTATAAATAACAAATAATGTATAAACAAGCACGACCTCGTATATACTGTACATAATACAAGAGAATGTAAAGAAATAAACTGGTTTTATTAAGCAGAGGAGAAGAGCATGCCAGGTGAGGTGTGCGTGTTGTCGACTTGGCGAGGCAGTACGATCGTACTCCTTCTACGATATGTACGATTTTGAAGCAGAAGGAGTCCATAAAGGCTATAACGCCAGCCAAGGGCGTTACGATTATTTCAAAGCTCCGGACCTCTATCCATGAAGATATGGAGAAGTTGTTGTTTGTGTGGTTGAAGGAGAAGCAGCTCGCAGGAGATACCGTGACCGAGAGCATCATGTGTTTGAAAAGATTGAAACTCGGATATCGAGCACGGACCACGAGGTGTTTTTTCTTTTTTCTTAATCTCGGTTTCAGTGAACTTTTGCTCTGTGCTCACGTGTACTGTACCTGTACCTGTAATGGTACGTCAGAGGATGGCACCTGTTGTCATCATATTAAGTGCAAGATGTTCTGCATCGTAAGTTGGTACACCGTGGTCTTTCGGCGGTGTTTAAGCCGGCCGTCTTGGCTTCTGTCACCATTGGCATTGAGTCTTTCGATGTAGGTAGGTCGTTGTGTGCCGGTGCCTTGGCCGAATTCCTTCATTGCTGCATTGTTAGCTCACCTGGTTTTTTATACCACATCTTTGGTTATCGGACCAGCGAATGACGTCATCTCCAAAGTATGGCTTATTCTCACTTGTCTTGGACGATCTTCTACTTCTAGCCTTCCACCGTGCATTTGGTGTCCACTGTACTTACTGTACAGTGCCTGGTAAAATTGATGTAATGGGTTTTTGACCGTCAACGCCATGAACCGTCATGAACCGTCAACGCCATGAACCGCTAACACTCAAAAGCCCATTTATCGCGCATTATAAAGCAAAACGCAAACCGAAAGCCATGCCTCTCAAGCGAGGCGTGCTTCCGTGGTCACGTGATCCACAGGTGTAGCTCATTATACCCGCACGCGCGACACGCTTTGGCGGTCACGTGACCAGCCACTCTGGAGGCGGGGATCCCCGCCGATGACGTCACCGGCTGGAGCAAGGAGATTCCTCGCTCATGTATTTCGACGATTGCGTGTTTTATATCCAAGGCCCAAGCAGAGATGCTTTCACGGCAAGATAACCACGTGACCGGAACCGGAAGCCACAACCGGAAAATTCAAAAAAATAAATTTTTTGAGCTCGTACATCGGATCTCGGCTCGTATCCCAAAGCAACAAACCGCCCGAGCGACGGCTCGTATCCCGAAAAACTCGTACGTTGGGGCACTCGTAAGCCGAGGTACCACTGTATATATATTTATATATATATATATATATATATATGTATATATATATATATATATATATATATATATATATATATATATTTATATATATATATAATATATATATATATATATATATATATATATATATATATATATATATATATAACTTTTCTTACACTGCAAAATATACGAGGTGTGTTCAAAAAGTATCCGACCTTTGTTCATAAAAAATACTCGTATCCAGATACAACAAACTTATACTAATGTCCTTCAAAGTAGTCCCCTTGGGCTGCCACACACTTCTCCCAACGGTTCTGCCACTGTTGGAAGCAGCGCTGGAACGCCTCTTTTGGGATGGCGCGCAGCTGGTCCGTCGCAATCCGCATGATGTCTTCTCTGGACTGAAATCTGGTCCCTTTCAGGGGCATTTTCAGCTTGGAGAAAAGCCAGAAGTCACACGGAGCCATGTCGGGAGAGTAGGGAGCCTGACGAAGCACAGGTGTGTTGTGTTTGGCCAAG
This sequence comes from Myxine glutinosa, assembly GCF_964187855.1. Lineage (NCBI taxonomy): Eukaryota > Metazoa > Chordata > Myxini > Myxiniformes > Myxinidae > Myxine > Myxine glutinosa. Next base: position 130,056,252 of record NC_136266.1, on the reverse strand, counting down.
AAACTCTGTATCAAATGTGAAGAATGGGCGGGTGCGTTATCATGATGGAGCTGCCAATTGCCCGCTGCCCACAGGTCCGGCCGTTTGCGTCGCACAGCGTCACGAAGGCGACGCAGAACCTCTTGGTAATACTCCTTGGTGATGGTTGTGCCGTGTGACATGATGACATGGCTCCGTGTGACTTCTGGCTTTTCTCCAAGCTGAAAATGCCCCTGAAAGGGACCAGATTTCAGTCCAGAGAAGACATCATGCGGAATGCGACGGACCAGCTGCGCGCCATCCCAAAAGAGGCGTTCCAGCGCTGCTTCCGACAGTGGCAGAACCGTTGGGAGAAGTGTGTGGCAGCCCAAGGGGACTACTTTGAAGGACATTAGTATAAGTTTGTTGTATCTGGATACGAGTATTTTTTATGAACAAAGGTCGGATACTTTTTGAACACACCTCGTATATATGGGTTTTGTAATGTAATGCTATATTATATTCGACTTAATAATGTTAAAATGAGTTTTGCGGTTGACAAAGATGAATTTGATATGCTTGTTTCTAAGATAATATTTAAAGTTTAATGAGTAAATATACGTATATATAAAGGTTTTTTTGTAGTTACATTCACATGAAGTGAATGACTTTACATGTAATTGGGAGAATCTTGGCGCCGCAGACTCTCGAAGAACATATCTTCCTCATTAAGGAGATTTTAATATGCATTCCTCAATCAGCGGGATATCCCTCTGCTCAATATTTCACTCGACCAATCACATTGTATCCCTCGATCCTTGCTCCCTCCCACCTACACTTTGCATAACCAATCCTACTGCTCTCCTCCCCTTCCTTCGCTCCTCCCCCTCCACTTGCTCCTCCCATTTTCAACTTGTATAAAGATCAGAACTGACGTCCAAATATTTAGCATTATCACTGGGTTTGTAAAATGTTGGTTTGTTTTACTTAGGATTTTCACTAGGTTTGTAATGTTGTAAATGTTGTACTTAGGATACTTCACTTGGCTGGTCGATTCTGTATGTCTACACTGTATGTTGACTGTATACTGTGCATGCTACTGTTATTTGGTGTATCCTTATGATGTTTCCTTTGATGTACATCTCTACTGTACCAGGATTTTTCACTTGGGACTTTCTGTGAATCTTGCAATGTGCTTTCGTAAATTGTAGTATGCTCTTCTTGGTTTGATAAAGGTTATTGTTCCTTGCTTTGTATTCCCTTGTAAACAAAAGTGTTGTCCTCCTCGGGAATTAAAATTTGTGATTCTTCTTCTGACAAAAGTTTATGGACATTGAATTTCTTGATTCATCTATTACATACTATCTAAAAATATATATCTCTATCAAATGGCAACTGTGACAGGATGCTAACTCTGAGACGACCTGGAAAACGGAGACTAGAGCACAAACTGTGCTCTCCTCTAGCTCCTGGTCGCTTGGTAACGTATCTAACGAACTGATTACAGATTTTGATTCCCGAGTATTATGGTCACAGGGTGTTGTATTGTGTTAACTATTTGTATCATCGGTCTGTCTGTCCTTGTATAAATTTGCTGCTTTGAAATCTCAGTTGGATGTTTCAGTGTGGTGTGTGATTTGGTGTGTGAGTTGGTTGCTTATTTGGTTGGTGGGTGTCAGGGAATTTGTAGTGGGGGACTCACAGGACTCCAATGACCGGACACAGGTTACAAAAGGTCTAGTTTATTAAACTGTATTCACTTCATCCAATTACCAAAATGATACCGCATAATATAATGGATCAGGTTAACTCTTTTCGCTGGTCCTTCTCGTTCATCCGACACTCCCGTTCGGTCAGCGCTTCACGTAGCAAGTCCTCGACTCCAGCCGCAGCTCCCGCTTATATGGACCAACTCGACTTAATCCTCTGTCCGCTGAACTCGTAATCTCTTCTCCGCTGACGTTACTGGTCGCCTTCCTGGCGCCAGCTAGCCCCCCCTGTTGTGAGTTCCATTTATCAAACAATAGGGGGGTGCTCCAGCCTGGGGCTGTGACCAGGTGTTTCAAGAGATTATCATGTTCGTGCACATTCCTAACTCATTTACAAACTCGTCCTTCACAGAGTTTGCATGTAAAATGTATTTGCTTTGTTACCAGGTTAATTAATAAGTTACCAGTGCCAATTAATAAGTTACGCTGAGTTACACTTCCACAATTCCCTCATCTTTTTGTTTTTTGTTTATATTAACCATTAATCTAAACATCAATATAAGTAAATAATCAATCACTACAAGTAAACATCATTACAAGTATAAGTAAATAATCAATCACTACAAGTAAACATCATTACAAGTATAAGTAAATAATCAATCACTTTGGTAATCAAATTCCCTTGGGCATACACCGTCATCCTGCAAGAATCACAAAACATTTCGTTGGTCATTGACTCCTTCCATATCGTTCAATCTATTGCATTTGCATCACAAATATATTTTCAAAACAACACTTCACCATCACCAAGATACAACAATTTCACTTCATTTTCAAGTTTTGTAAAGCATCTGCACCATCTGGCAAAAAACGTTTTCCTCCACACAAATGTTGACTTTGTTTGAAAGGAAGGGCTGATCACTTGTGTTTGAATCCTGGTATGAAACATTTTCTCCTAATGTCTTCATAGCTCCTGCACTACTTCGTGTAGGATTTCGCTGTTGTGGTAACATTGCGGAGTCATAGGCTGACCCTGTTCTCCTTGTAGCATTCTTGCCACTTTTTGCTGTAAACCATAGTAATTCCTGAACACGGCCTTCACCCAGTTGTAGTCGACTTGCCTCCTCCCTCATTGTGAGTGGGCAGCAAGTATTGGTGTGACGTTGATTGGCCAGCAAGATGTGGAACAGGGATGCCGGATGCATCCACAATGATGTTGGGACCATGGTGTTCAGGTCATTCATGGTCCTTACCAGGAGCAACCAGCAGAATCGTGCACAGCTGTTGTGACAAGGGCACAGCCGTTTTTTGCAGCTCCATGCTGGTTCCCCGGACGTTGGTGAAGTAATAACATATGTCCCCGCATTTCACAGAGGTTGCAGGTAAAATGTCGTTGTCCTGCAACTTCTGATGTGGTGAATGTTCGAAGCCTTCAAACAAGAGTAAGTGATCGCCTTTCTTTCATATGTTTCAGTGTGATCCAGGCAAATGGTCACATAAATTTCCTTGGTGAAGGTAAGCATTCATCTCCAAGTTACACGGGAGAATGTCTTCATCATTCTTTGAGAAAGAGGGTGTATGCCACGATTAACTTCATTTTTTAGCCACAAATTTTCTTTCTCGACCTTCTTCCCAATTCCGTTAGCAATCCCTCCAAACTGTGATCTCGTCTTATCCTTATGCTCAGTCACATCTGAATCTGCTTTCCGCACACACTGGATCAGATAGGGTACATCTTACCATGAAATCAGCATAATCATGTATATCTTCCGACAGTTTCACATTCAACAATTTGTTGTTTTTTCCCTTAACACAAACGTTATATTCATTTATATGCGTCACACAAATAATATTCAATCAGGTATGTATTTTATTACTAATCTAAGAATAGCATTGTATATGATTACAATCACAAACGGGAATATCTAATTCCCAACAACAATTTTCCCAAACCAACAAATTAAGCATAATGTATTATTACCATAATTCCTCTCCACTTTTTCTTTTCCCTCTGTTTTTTCTAACAGTGTGTCACTCGTGGTGATATGAGTTCACTGATATTGTAATTGACACAACTCATAACATTGTCGTTATGCCATTATCTTAATTCTACTGTTTATGTCGCCATAAAAGTCTTCCTTTTCTGGTTTCACATTTCTTTCCTCATTTGTCACTTCATGCGTTATCATCGTGTTGTTGGTTACCTTATTCAAACACACCGTCACTAAGGCTTTCAAGCAAGCCACCACTAAAACAATTGCCAATATAACTACTAAACCAACAAACAAGTCTGCTACTCCTTGTATATATTCATACCTATGACATAGTTATATGTCGATGACATTTAACATTATATACCAAACTAACAAGCTTCCTAAAAGGTAAATAAAGAAAATCCCTTAATATGTAACATAATCAGATTATTTGTCTTGCCCTGATCCCCCTATCTCCCGGGGTTGAACTCAATCCCCTGATCATGAGTGTAGTTGTGATACATTTTTCACTCATGTTGTATTAATATCAGCAGGTAATTGTATGTCATGTAGGCAAATAAATGTCACTATCCCAAGTAGGAATATCACATGTTGAAAATGTAATGTTTAACAATGCAAGGGGTGTTAAAATGTAATTCAAATGACTGTAAATCACGACTATCATTTATCTACCACTGAATGTTCTGCTGGGCTGCTAGGTGCAGCCTCATTTTCTGTGGGATCGTCCACCTTAGCCCCATGTCCTTGTTTGCAATGAGGGGCATGAATCCAACTTTCTATTTTGGGTCCATATATTTTTTTTTTCTATTCTTATCAATCTCCTATGGTTTATCAATTTGTTCCAAAACACTGCAACCAAAGGTTTTAACCAAAGCTCTACCAAACTATTTCCAATTTGAACTCAAAATGCTAATTAAACAACAATTCAAAGAATTAACTTCAATGGGTCAACAAACTCATTTTATAAACAGATCTAATTTTCCCATCCAATAATTTTCCTTGCCAAATGTCATATTGCAACACTTTAATAAACCTTCGAAAAATGTCTCCCAAATCAATAAATTCCCTTTTTACTTCCCAAATACTCATCTGTAAATTACATATTCAATTACAGTTTTTTCCTATTTGTTCGGCCTAAATGGCCACTGAAGTGGCTGCCAACATGCAGTACCGTTTTTATCTACCAAGCAAGTATTCGTCCGCATAAGATCTCTACCAAAATGTTGTTTGTAAAAACAAATCTGGGATTTCTGATTACATGGATGCACACTCTCAGGACATTTCAGGCTGCTTGTTAACAATCCACTACGATTAATTAATTCCTTTACCCACAATCAAATAATTAGTACAAATTGAGGATATTATCCCTATCACATTCATACATGCAGCACAATTTATATGCTGATAAAATTCAAGTTTATATATATATATATAAATCCATGAGCAGAGTATTCTGGGAAGTCAGTGTAAGACCTCCCCCAAATTTGGATAATTTTGTACTCCCTCATTTCCTTTTATGAAGCTCATATCCATAAATAGCTGTTATTCTCATATAAATTCTATCAAAATGGAATCCCCAAATTACTCACAATTTTACTATGAATGAATAGCTGCTCATAACCCAGCACATCAAATCTTTATATTCCATCTCCCTTGACAAAAGAGATAATGTTCATAATCAAATTTTATTTCTATTTTATTTTACGGATTCTCTGCATATTCAATCCCATCCACATAAAACTATCCATTTCCAGACAGGCACACTGTCGGTGTCAACAATCTTGTAAGATTGATACACAAAACAATAAAAACACTAACATTGACACACAAAAATACACACACACCTGCATTATGCGTATTTGTTTGCGTTGGAACTATTATTTACAGATCAAGATGGGTGTCAATTTTATTTCAATTTCATAAAATTTGTCCTTCAATTTTAGAAATGCTAATACACAAATGGACCAAAAGCTTATTCTTAGAAAACCCCTATGATGTCACATTGAAATTACCCTTTCAGTTCCCACAATAATTTATCCAAATTTGACTACACACCCATTTGCATGTCAGTCGACCACTGACCTATCAATCATGCGGAACACTAGTCCGAAATTCCCACCTGATCATCATGTGACTCTTGTCACTTAGTTTCAAAAATTTGCAAAGCAATTGTTCCAACTTTGTAAATTTAAAATTGTGTGCCCAACATAAAAGATCCAATTTCGGCATGTGATCAATTAATTACTAATTTGCTTACAAGCAAAAGAAAAAATGAATAATTCTTGCTCCGAAAACTTTTCAGACCCAAGAATCATTGACAGTTATTCATGTTTGTCCAGTAATCGAATCTGTTGAGGCCAATCATCATTTGGGATTTGCAGCAATGAAGGCCTAATCATTGTCTGAGGTATCGGTCAGCACTGGTACCCTTGATCTTGGTTTACCCTATTAACTTGTCTTCCTTTTGGTATACGGACATCCTCTTTTCCAATGTCCCATCCGTCCACACTTGAAACACCGGTTTCTGTCGTTGTCTGATCTGTGCACCTGTGCACTTGTATTGCTGGGCTGCATCTCTACATCCCTGAGTTGCCACTGCAATCTCTCGTTATCTCCTGAAACACGAAAAAATTCTCTGTACCGTCCTTTTTGGGGAGACAACTGGAAATCTGATGGGACAACTGTCACTTTCATTCCTAATTTCGAGGGCAGTTGTGCATTTGTCTCCTCCACTGTATCCTGTATCCTTTTTATTTTAAGTTCTAGATCCGTTATCCGTTCTTGCTGTTCCCGTTGTCTGGATTCACCATCCCAAAGATGGAATGCAAGCCAGTCTACCGTTAGATTCTGTCTCTTCCTGGCTTTCAATCTTTGTTCCAATCTTTCCAATCGACTTCGCTCAAATGTACCATCTCTTGGAAACTCCTCATCATGTCCCTTTGTCCACAAATACCAATTCTCGACCTGCCTTATAGCTTCGGCACCATAACGGTCGTACATATGATGTGTACAAGTACCTTTTTGTGGAATTTCTGGTTGTCCTTGTGTATTCTTGCAGGCTCCATTTCCCATTCTGCCTTTTATCAAAGTAGCGTTGGATGTGTTGTAGCTTGTTCCAGGTTCCTCTAAAGCTTCACTCGTACCTCCAGGAAGGATCTCTCCACCTGTTCGCACGGTGATTTCCAGAGAATCTCCCTCAGCTGTGGCTTTTGCACAATCCAATCTCACAGATCAGTATTTGCAGATGAGCCGGAGGGTCAGTATGAAGTGGGTGAATCCTCAGGTGTCCGCTCTGTTTGACGGGGAAATCACACAATGGTAACCGCACATACATATCTGTATATAAACTCACCACCTTGCTCAATTTTCCCAGGTTGTCTCCACATTGATAATATCTCGCAAAGATATCAAAGCTTCTTTCTTGAGACCGCATTTTCATCAATCAAACAATCAATATATTCAATTCAATTTATTCAGTTCAATTTATGCAATTAAATTCAATCAATTAGATTCAATCAATTAACAATTCAATCAATTATTCAATTTCAATTAATTCATCAATATTCATCAATAAATCAAATTAATCATTTTGAATGACTCCTTGCATAAGCCCTTTCCCCAATGATGTCAGGACAGGTCCATCCATTGACTGAGATCGACTCATCGGTCGTCACCTCTGGTTCGTACCTCATGTCAATTGATGAATCACCGTCCTGTCCTAGGGTCATATCTGACATATTTCCCCATTTTGCCTGGTCTCCACAAATTTTCTTTGCAACCACTAAAGGCAACTCATCCTTCATTCGTGAGACAGCCAAAATGGATGGCAGATATTAAAGTTCATTGGAAAAAAATCTCATCATTTTTTCCTTTAATAGTACCCAAAATCTCTTGGCAATTTAAATTTCATAAAACTACTGAAATAAGACTGTAAAATTCCTTCAATCATGCTAAATTTTGAAGCTCCATTGCTTGTAACACCCAATTTATCCCATAGGGCTTGAAAGTTCTTTCCCAAGTTCATGCAATCATTCTGCATTTGAACCCTATGATATCATTCATAATAATCATCATGATTTTATAGTCATGGTCATATCATAATCATCTATTTAAAACGAACATTTCCTTTATCACCACAATTATGTGGTATAATCAACAATAGAATAAAACTGTACATAGCAACAGGCTACCTCATGGCCACTCAGTATACCTATTGACAATAAGTCATAACAATATCGAATAATCATTGAACAATTCAAAAATCGCTTCCACTGCTCCAGCCGCAGCATTCGTCATTTTGTTTGCTCATCCGCATGACCAAAACGAAATAAAGGGAGCTCAACCATTACACAGCGCTTTTAATGGCGCATGCCATAGAAACTCAACGCAATTTCGACTCAGCCAGAAAACGAGCAAATTTTGCAGGATGTTAACTGGAATTAGTCGTGAAAATATATCCAAAATACACAAAAAATACACATCCACAAAATAAACAACAAACCCAAACAAACCCAAGGTCGACCCTCTTACACAGTAAATTACATCATTTCAGCATCGTATTGATTGCTGAAATATTCCAGGGTGTATACATACCTTAAAAGAGGTATGCGTGGTGTTGCCCCCTCCCACGTTTATTCCAGGGTTTATACACACCTTAAAAGAGGTATGCGTGGTGTTGCCCCCTCCCACTTTTAATTCCTCATTAAATTCCTCATTAAATTACTTATTAAATTACTTATTAAATTACTCATTAAATTACTCATTAAATTACTCATTAAATTATTCGTTAAATTACTCATTAAATTACTCATTAAATTACTCATTAAATTATTCGTTAAATTACTCATTAAATTACTCATTAAATTACTCATTAAATTACTCAGTAAATTATTCGTTAAATTACTCATTAAATTACTCATTAAATTACTCATTAAATTACTCAGTAAATTACTCATTAACTTAACTTACATAGTTTCAGCATTGTATTGATTGCTGAAATATTCCAGGGTTTATACACACCTTAAAAGAGGTATGCGTGGTGTTGCCCCCTCCCACTTTTAATTACTCATTACATCGTTTCCATTTAAAAAAACATCGCTTCTACTGCTCCAGCCGCAGCATTTGTCACTTTGTTTGCTCATCCGCATGACCAAACCGAAATAAAAGGAGCTCAACCATTACACAGCGCTTTTAATGGCGCATGCCATAGAAACTCAACGCAATTTCGACTCGGCCAGCAAACGAGCAAATTTTGCAGGATGTTAACTGGAATTAGTCGTGAAAATATATCCAAAATACACAAGAAATACACAAAAATACACTCCCACACAAATAAACAACATTTATTCCGTTCAACAGAACAAACATTTCCTCTATCATGACACGCATGTCTTCAAAATTATATGACCAAGAGAAAAAGTAAAATTAATTAAAACTGCGGGCAGTGATGATCCGGGGACCATACCGCTCCATCCTGATTGGACGAGTGCGTGCTAGAGTCGTTAACAACGACAGTCCAGATCCGATTGTTCAAAATTTCAACTCAATCGATCGAAAAATGAACGCAGGGATGCATTTTAAAGGTGCAGTGGCACTAACTGAGTTGCCACGAATATGGCCACGAAATTGCCAATATGGCCATCACAAAATATTTTCCTTAATCAATTGGCTCATAGCATAACCAATCTGCAAGTATTTCATCCGAAGATGTATCTCTCAGGAATTTTAATTAAATAAGTCATTTATAAATCAACGAGTTAATTTATTAAATGATTAATCAATAAATCAATATTTTCCTTGACAGCCACATCACTTGGTCAGTGTCATGTCCAAATATCAGCTTCCTTACTCAAAAGGTGCCTGAGTTAATGTAATGTAATTACTGTAATAAGATTACTGCAATTACTGTAATGATTACTGTAATTACTGTAATTACCGGAACTGTAATTACTGTAATTACCTCAGGTAATTACTGTAATGTAATTACTGTAATGTAATAAGAAATGTAATTAATTAAATAAGTACGGGTTCCAACAACAAGTTCCAACAACAAGTTCCAACAACAAGTTCCAACAAGTTCCAACAACAAGTTCCAACAGCAAGTTCCAACAACAAGTTCCAACAAGTTCCAACAGCAAGTTCCAACAGCAAGTTCCAACAACAAGTTCCAACAACAAGTTCCAACAAGTTCCAACAAGTGCCAACAGCAAGTTCCAACAACAAGTTCCAACAACAAGTTCCAACAAGTTCCAACAGCAAGTTCCAACAACAAGTTCCAACAAGTTCCAACAGCAAGTTCCAACAACAAGTTCCAACAAGTTCCAACAACAAGTTCCAACAGCAAGTTCCAACAACAAGTTCCAACAACAAGTTCCAACAGCAAGTTCCAACAGCAAGTTCCAACAGCAAGTTCCAACAACAAGTTCCAACAGCAAGTTCCAACAGCAAGTTCCAACAACAAGTTCCAACAACAAGTTTCCAACAAGTTCCAACAAGTGCCAACAGCAAGTTCCAACAACAAGTTCCAACAACAAGTTCCAACAAGTTCCAACAGCAAGTTCCAACAACAAGTTCCAACAAGTTCCAACAGCAAGTTCCAACAGCAAGTTCCAACAACAAGTTCCAACAAGTTCCAACAAGTGCCAACAGCAAGTTCCAACAACAAGTTCCAACAACAAGTTCCAACAAGTTCCAACAGCAAGTTCCAACAACAAGTTCCAACAAGTTCCAACAACAAGTTCCAACAACAAGTTCCAACAAGTTCCAACAACAAGTTCCAACAAGTTCCAACAGCAAGTTCCAACAACAAGTTCCAACAAGTTCCAACAACAAGTTCCAACAGCAAGTTCCAACAACAAGTTCCAACAACAAGTTCCAACAAGTTCCAACAGCAAGTTCCAACAACAAGTTCCAACAAGTTCCAACAGCAAGTTCCAACAACAAGTTCCAACAAGTTCCAACAGCAAGTTCCAACAGCAAGTTCCAACAACAAGTTCCAACAACAAGTTCCAACAGCAAGTTCCAACAGCAAGTTCCAACAACAAGTTCCAACAAGTTCCAACAGCAAGTTCCAACAACAAGTTCCAACAAGTTCCAACAACAAATGGTCACAAGTCATTATCACATTGCAATGACCTCTAAACATTCCTAAACCAATATCCCATTAAAAAATCCCATTAAAATCCCATATTTTGTCACCCTTTGCATTGTTGAAAGCAATTAATTCCATAACTTAATATTACCTCAATTTATATATACTAGCGCGTGCCCGCACGTACGTGCTCGCCCGTACGTGCTTGCAAGAAACATGCGTGCAAACAACAACAACAAAACTTTGAAACCACGTGGCAGTAACGACCACAGAACCCCCCCTTCTATTTACATGCAATGGTTTGGTCCATTCGCAAAGCCAAAGCGAACGACCACAGAACCACCTTCCTATTTGCATGGAATGGTTTGGTCCATTCGCAAAGCCAAAACGAACGACCACAGAACCACCCTCCTATTTGCATGGAATGGTTTGGTCCATTCGCAAAGCCAAAACGAACGACCACAGAACCACCCTCCTATTTGCATGGAATGGTTTGGTCCATTCGCAAAGCCAAAACGAACGACCACAGAACCACCCTCCTATTTGCATGGAATGGTTTGGTCCATCCGCAAAGCCAAAACGAACGACCACAGAACCACCCTCCTATTTGCATGGAATGGTTTGGTCCATCCGCAGAGCCAAAGCGAACGGCTTGCGAGTACGGTGACCATACCTTGGGACCCCCTTGTCCGATTAATTTCAAACCTTGACAAATTTTCCATTCCTTCCCTTCCTGATCTTTCGATGTAGGGCTGGGTTCTTTTTTTAGGATCATGTTGCATCGAGCATTATTTTCCAAAACAGTGTGAACATTAACCCACACCAAAACCTCTGACATCCCACCATTAACACCTATTGTAAGCGTGCCGAATCAGTAAGCATCACCCCTTCTATGAGCCTCGACCAGAGGGTGGTTGTTACTCACAAACACCATTTCCTGTAATTATCTCTCACTAGGGCATGCCCGTACTATATATATATCTAAAATTATATCCCCCGCCGAGCAAGTCGCTGGCTCCAAGTCGAGTGCTTTGAACAAAAAAAAGAAGTACTCTAAACGGTGGTTTTTTATTCAACCGTGAAGCATGTCTCAAAGGCTTCTTGATGGACCTGGACAAAATTTGATGCAATTTTTTTTTCTCAATCGCCATCTTTCATCATAATTCTGGACCGGCATGAGGGGGGGTTGTCTGTCATGAATTTATAGGCATGGCGGGAAAACTGAAAAAAATTATTTATTTAAAACGGGTGTACACGATTGTACACGTGTACGGACGGACCTTACCGAACCGGCAAACAAGTCGCTTCATGCACATCAGTGGTGCGTTTCTTCGTGGCGCGTGTCAGAAGAATTACACAGCGCAGGAAAAATACGTATTTACAGAAATCGTTAAAAAAAAAAACTCGGATAATCGCTAAAATCGTTGTGGCCGGTGTACCATATTGGAAATATATATATATATAAATATAATTCCGTTTCCCGGTTCCCTGTCGCTCGCCGAGCGCCGAGCAAGTCAAGTGCTTCGAACAAGTGCAAAAAAAAGTAGTACTTTATCCGTGTGCGGGTGGGTAAACGAGTGTACCGGCCTTACACGTCCTGGAAGCAAGCGGTCGCAAGGTGCACACTTGCTTCGTTTGCTTCCAGGTTACAGTAAGGCCCTTTAATAACCAGCGCAAAAATACGTATTTACAGAAATCATTTAAAAAAAACGAATAAATTGCTACAGTCGTTTATCGAAATCCCATTCGTGATGGCTCACGCCACCTATATCGCGGCATCGGTGCGCAAAGAAGCCCCAGACCACCTGCTCCCCCATGTATGTACCCATAACTTCCAAGTTCGTAAATCATATTGGACCAAACAAGACACACTCACCTTTTAAAGACTTGTTTGTGTCCAGTTGATGTCAGCGGTGCCTCCAAGATTGTCAGGGAATTTGTAGTGGGGGACTCACAGGACTCCAATGACCGGACACAGGTTACAAAAGGTCTAGTTTATTAAACTGTATTCACTTCATCCAATTACCAAAATGATACCGCATAATATAATGGATCAGGTTAACTCTTTTCGCTGGTCCTTCTCGTTCATCCGACACTCCCGTTCGGTCAGCGCTTCACGTAGCAAGTCCTCGACTCCAGCCGCAGCTCCCGCTTATATGGACCAACTCGACTTAATCCTCTGTCCGCTGAACTCGTAATCTCTTCTCCGCTGACGTTACTGGTCGCCTTCCTGGCGCCAGCTAGCCCCCCCTGTTGTGAGTTCCATTTATCAAACAATAGGGGGGTGCTCCAGCCTGGGGCTGTGACCAGGTGTTTCAAGAGATTATCATGTTCGTGCACATTCCTAACTCATTTACAAACTCGTCCTTCACAGAGTTTGCATGTAAAATGTATTTGCTTTGTTACCAGGTTAATTAATAAGTTACCAGTGCCAATTAATAAGTTACGCTGAGTTACACTTCCACAGTGGGTATACCGGACGGTTGATCGCGTGAAATACCCCAGGTGTGTTTTGTCAAAATTAGATTTTTACCGCTTAAACACAGGTGTCCGCATTTCGTAGCAGTGGTTCTAACTGTGAAACAGTCACTTTCTCTTGCTGCAGAAGAAGTGGTGATGAACAGTTATTTGATGTTGTGTGTGTTTTGTCAAAATAGATTTTTATCTAGTTTTGACCTGTTAAACACAGGTGTCCGCATTTCGTGGCGGTGGTTCTAACTGTTTTCACTCACTTAAGCAGTGGTGAACAGTTATTTGTTGTTGTGTGCTTCTTGCTGTAGCCCTAGCCTGAGTGTGTAGGGTGCAGTGGTTTGACATTTGGTCAAGTTTATTGTACATTGAAAAGGGAAGACTGTGTATTTGTGTTTTCCCTGTATTTTGTCATGAGCTCAAGTGATTGTGTGCATGTCTTGAAGTATCAAGAGTGAGTTTTGGTGTGTGGCAGGGTGTGTGCTTTGCAATGGTGTGTCAGAGATATGGGTGAAAATATTGTGTTTGCAGGTGTGCGTGAAATGCATGCAGTGTGATAATTTTTTTGGAAACAGGTGCACCTGTTAAAGTTAGGCTGTGTGCAACTTGGGTGTGAATGTAAAATGCTTTGTTGGTGTTTTACAGACAAGCTGAGAACTAACATTCACTCGAATGGTGGTTGAAGCTGACCTTCATATGAATGAATGTATTTATGACAAAAGGATGTGTGATTTCACTGACAGAAATGGGTGAGTATTCTTTGATCTAGCAGACATTCTGAGTGACGATTCAGAGATGTTCTGATTTATAATCAATGTTAAAGATGCAAGCCTTTCTGTGTGATTTGCATGGGGACCTTTTGTTCAACATAGATATCGAGGATTATTGCATGACAAAATGATGGAAATTTAATGAACAGGCTAAAATTGCGTACATAATTTGTGAATGGGAGAGATAACACAAAATTAAGATGTTGTTCTTGTAAATTCCTGCATGTTTTATGTGCCTTGAAGGAACAGGTGGATTCAACAATGCAGGTCCAGGCTCAGGAAAACAGATTTGGTTGGTACATATATTTTTTTATTGAAAGGTGAAAAGTATATATTGTTGCAGATCTCGAAGTACGACACTCCCGTTAGCTAGGGGGGGTTAATCCCCTTGTCTTGTTAAGCTGGCTGTCTCCGGTCCTGGAACTATCCCGCTCCTCTGCGGGATGAGATTGGCCAGGGTGATTGGTCAAAGGTTTCCCAAAAACCTTCATCAATCTCTCCGCAAAGCAGGGAGATGAGTCCCTGCTTGAACCGCGGATGTGATGGTAATTGCCAAGCGGTTTAGCAATCCACGATCCGAGCCGTTAGCAATAAACTAACCCGATTCTGAGCGGTTCCAATCGTGCCACCGATATTCAATGGGGTAAAGACTAAAGTGACCGGATGAGAGGAACCAAAGAATAAGAAGGGTAAAGGAAGAACAAATATGATTTATTACTATCTAAAAGAGGAAACGAAAGAAGGGAATATACAAGGAGAGGAAACAAAAGGACATAGGGCAACCTCAGACACTTATATAACACGCCCCTGACAATACAAACAGACTCACACGAAAGGTAGCTGGTAGGGGAGGAAGGTCCAGGCGGATGGTTCCAGGCGAGGGGATGGTCCAGGCTCCGTGTCCGCGGGTGAAGGACGGCTAGCAGCTTGACGTCGTTGGCGCGCGACCGGACCTTACAAACGCGAGGGGCTGGGATGAATGCACGTATAGCGTACCGAACGCTCTCAAAACCACGGCAGTTCGTATTGACAACGATCGTCCCAAACGATCCTCTGCGCGATGTTCTTATGTTCGCCGCCTCTGCGCTGTTCTCTCGCATCTGCCGATCTCCCCTGCATCTGCTCTCTGCTCTTCCGCCTGGTGTCTCCCGTAAAAAGGCCTCGCGCTCTCGCTTTTATTGCAAGCTTCGCGTATTAAGCCGCATCCGCTTTGCTCCACCTACCGGTGAACACGCCTCGGCCCAGATTGGCCGCGAGGGTTCATTCGTACCTCCCCTCGTGACGCGTCGATGGGGCCACGCCTATGTTCCGGGCCGCTCCTCCCTTCTTCTCCCACTTGACCGCGTCCGTAATGGTGGCTTGGGGCCAGCAAACAAACCAAAAAGGCAGCGAACGCTGCAATACGGCTACTGGCACTTTGGAGATAGCGAGAGATTGGGGATAACTGAAGGGGCCTATCTTATTTGATGAATACAACGCAGAGTCAAACTATTGGAAACAGATCCTTAACTGAAACATAGACTCATGAAATAACTAAAGAAGAATCTATGGGGTCCTACGTGTTGTACATGGCCTAACTAGGGTGCAACCTTTACAAAGGGGGATATTTACAAGAATTATTATTTTACAAAGTGAAGGTTCTAAAAACCGTAACACAGCACCCGTCTCTCCTCCAGGCACGTCCCGTGCCGACAAAAACTTTAACTTAATGTGACACTCAGGTGTAGTAACCCTCTACTATTAACCTTACCCTGAGTGCGACAGTTTTAAAACAATTAAGTATGTCCCGCCTGCTGCGTTGCATTCTATCTAACATATTCACGCCCACAGGATAACTGAATCACGGAATTAATTCTCAAAACTACACATTGACGGTGGGGAGCATTATTTACAAAGACACACTATTTGGTATTTACAAAACTAAACCCAGGACCTGTTCTTTTGGGAAACAAAAGCAGAGTTTTTGGAAAGAGGAAAAGTCATGCACTGCACTGCACCGGTACACCATACCCACGGGTGCTCTGAGACGCACAATTGATATTGCAGTGCAATCTCAGAGCACCAAAAGCACCACCATAAAGCACCCAATAAAAAAACACAAAGCACCATCCAGTGCACATTTCAACAATACACAATAATCATGGCGTCCGACGTCTTCTTCACTCGGCTGGTCCGCTGGTTCTAGACGACTTCTTTGCTTGCGGCCTATTTGCTAATAAAAAGAAGGCACAAAACGCGTCCATTCCTTTAATTATGGCCAGCAGGGGCCAACTAAGGGTGGTCCACCTGTATGGCATAGGGGCCACCTCACCGTGGTCCGCAAGCAAGATTTTTCTCTGGCCACAATGGCCGGTCCCAGCAGAGGTGCCAGGCCCCAAAACGTGGGGTCCATCAGTGTGGTGCACGGCCACAAACATGTGGTCTATGAGTGGGCTTGGCCACAAACGTGTGGTCCATAAGTGGTGTACCGGTCCAGGCAGGCAGGCAGGCAGTGGAGGTGCGGGCACACAACTGCGGTGCCTGCACGCTTTCCCCTCAGTGCCCAGAGAGCATGGTCCATAGGTGGGGAAGGAAGACAAAGCAGAGTTAGCGGGGTGCAAGGGCGCAAGGGTACACATCATCACAAGGCAATGCAGAGGTGAGGTGCGCAGGAGAGCGAGCGGAGAAAGCTCGTCCCTACCGTACGCCCCCCCCCCCCATCACCTAATCTACCCTTGCCCCTTACCCCGTATTTACACAATTTTACAAATTCGTCGCTACATCTTGTCTTCCCCCTATCTCCCCTCTATACCAAATTCGTTAACAATCCCTCTAACCAAATTTGCCATAAAAGCTCAATTTCTCATCAATCCCGGAACATAACACAATGTCACCCCCACGTCATGATGCGTCTTACATACCAAACATTGCAAAAATCACTTGGTGTGGAGTCTTGTCACCCTGGTGAGTGGATGTAGATGGTGCGAAGAGATTCCAATCCTAACTATACTCTAAATGACTTTAACACACTTTACACTACCCGGGGTCTTTCCCTGCCAAACCATTGGCCATCTTACACTATGTGGTTCTTAGAACCGAACTCCCATTGACCAAACTGTGGTGCTCACCAATTTGGGGTCTCACTCCCCCGATTCTACTCCCTGTGCCCTCGCACAATTTCCGGGCTGGGTCGTGTGGCGCTCCCAGCAGGTCCGCTCACCTGCACACCTCCGCCACTGCAGTCGTCTCCGAGCTTACCTGCTCCTTACCCTAACCTACCTGGGGAAGGCCCTCTGGCGCTCTCACCCCCTACCGCCCTCTCTGGCGTCGGGCTACCCGGGTCCGTCCTCTGGATCCTCGGGCCCCATTGAACAACTACTGGCTCCCAGAGCCTACCTGCGGCCTCACCTGGCCGACATACTAACAGTGGCGGAGTGCCCATTTAATCTTTCTCACTAACAGGCCACACGCCCAGCCATTCCACTTTACTCATGCACCAATCACAACACTCCTTTACTACTACTCGCACCACAGATGCCAATATCCAACCAGAATTTACCTACTCCCTCTACCTACTTTTAAACTACCCTCCCCGGGTACTCGTGAAGGAGTCCATCTTCCCCATCCACTCCTTTCGCACCAACCACTCCACTCCACGTATTCCACACTACTCACTCCACACCATCCATTCCATACTCCATTCCATCTATTCCATACTCCATTAATCTCATACTCCATTTATTCCATACAACCATTCCCCATACCTCCGTACTTCACTTACACACCTGGTGCCCACACACCTGGTGGCACCTGCACACCTGGTGGCACTTGCACCCTCCTTCCCTCCAGGACCATTCACTCAATACAACGCACAATCGCACTTTTCACAATACTCTGCTCAATCACTTCCTGCACACACACTGCATCATCTAAGCTGACTACTCCCTTCTAAGATTCGTGCTTCCCAGTCGCCCCTTATACTATTGCACATCCCACCTCATTATAATCCACTAATCTGCTACGTCCCCTCTACAGGTACGATGTCGCTACTTAAATCTAAAGTTACCTATGGTCAGCTATTTCCCTATACATTATAACCTAACCCTCCCGGGCTAGTTTGTACAGCCAATCCCCATAAACTATAGCTCCTTTGCCCACAGCGTGTGAGGGATGGTAGAGATACCACCCCCCAACACTGGGTATCAATTTCCAACCATCACTACTATCCCAATTTCAAATCACTAGTGATTTCAAGCCAATTCCCTATCAATTTCAAACAATAACACTATCATCATCACAGTCCGCTATACTTGAGCCTCCTCGGTGCGTCATTGCGTTAGCAAAGCTCGGCTTCGCAAAGCCGAGCAATGCATACGGGTGGTTTGGTCTACTGCAGGTTGGGTCCGTCCGACACTCGATTCAGGGGAGGAGGTTTTGTCGGGCCAAGGTTCAAAGCACCATCCCGGCGCGGGGCCTTGCGCTCCCAAGCGCGATGGCCCAGCCTTGCCCAGGTGGAGCGCCGCCACCACAAGGGGGCGCCGTTCCAACCCCTCCTACCTCCCCTCGAACCGGGCCGGTGGCTTTGCCTGGCAAAGCGCGGACGCGACCGTGCAGGGCGGGGCCCGGCCCGAATCGTGCACGACGCTCCGAACAGGAGTGACGTGACACCGATCCCCGCCGGCTCCCGCAGCCCACACCGCCCGGCACGGACCGGGGGCTCGCGTCGGCTATACGTCGGTCTGAACGCTGTCCCGTTTAACGTCGATGCTCCCCGTACATGCTCACACCACTCGTTCCTTTTCCTCCTCACACATCCAGGTGTCTCCATACACTCTGCACACTTCGTCACCGCACTCTCTCTTCATGCACACCACCCAGGCACACTCCTTTCGCTCACAGACTTCGTTACACACCTGACCACCGCACACCTCCTCACACACCTTGGCACACACTCATCGTTCGCACACTTCATTGCACACCACTCCTCTGTTACGTACTCCATAACACTCACCACGGGTGTGCACTCCTGCACATACCCACTCACACGCTCCGATGTGCCCTCCCGCACACGCACCACAGCCAACTCAGGTGTGCCTCCTCGCACCCGCTCCTCATCCATCTCACTCTCCGTGTCACTCTCATCACACATACACTCCGACGTGCATTCTCGCTCGCACTCCGTTTCACTTCCATACTTTGTGACACACTCACTCTCCGACGCACACTTTTTCCTCACACACGTGCCATTTTCTCTCACACAACGCACCACGGACCTCCCACAAACGCCCGCGGTACGCTGGGATCCCAAGCGCACGAAAAGAACATTCTCCCGCAAAATCTTTTTGCACCATATACCACCTTACTGGTAGGGGGGAGGGGGAAGGGGTAGGGGGGGAGGGGGAGGGGGAAAAGGGAGGGGGAAAAGGGAGGGGGAGGGGGAAGAGGTAGGGGGAGGGGAGAATGGGAGGGGGTAGGGTGGAGGGGGAAGGGAAGGGGAGGACGGAGGGGGGAGAGGGAAGGGGAGGGCCAGTCAACAATGACGTTGCAGTTCTCATGGTCGGAGAGCAGCACAACAATCGCGACATCGTCCTGCATCTTCGCAACAGCACGAAGCGGATTTTAGAGACTCACCGATCCTGTGACGCCCTCCAGTACCGGCGTTGCCGGGCGGGGGAAGAGAGACATGACACACATTACAACATTACACGCACTCAAACTGTGTTTTATGTTCAATGGTCTGGCGGCGGGAATGGAACATCACGTGATCGCTCTGAGCGAATCAGCGCGCTGCTCTGCCACCGCCTCAGATTCCGTGTATAATATTCCTCGCTGAAAAAAAATCTATGTGAAACATGCTACTATCTATGCTAAATCATGCTAAATCATGCTAAATGCTAATCATGCTCAAATCTATGCTACTTGCTGTGAGTTTATGGCGGCAAGGAACATCACGTGATCGCTCTGAGCGAATCAGCGCACTGCTCTGCCACCGCCTCAGATTCCGTGTATAATCTGCCTCGCTGAAAAAAAATATGGATCTAAAGATGAAAGGAAAAAAAACCTATGTGGTGTGAATGGAAATGTTCCTCGCTGAAATGTGAAAAAAGGCAATCGCTTTTCACTCTGAATTACGTGCGAACGCGTAACTGTGAGTTTATGGCGGAAAGGAACATCACGTGATCGCTCTGAGCGAATCAGCGTGCTGCTCTGCCACCGCCTCAGATTCCGTGCATAATATTCCTTGCTGAAATGCGCTGAGGTAAAAATATGGTAAAAAAATATTATGAAATATTTTTTTTTAGGTCGGCCATGTTCTTCCCAGGCTCAATGGCCATGTCTATGCCAAATATCAAGCACGTGAGCCTCTCCGTTTAGGAGTCTATCGGTAACATTACACACGCACACACACACACACACACACAAACTGTTTTATATATATATAATATACGTATATGTATATATATATATATATATATATGTATGTACAGTGGTACCTCGGCTTACGAGTGCCCCAACGTACGAGTTTTTCGGGATACGAGCCGTCGCTCGGGCGGTTTGTTGCTTTGGGATACGAGCCGAGATCCGATGTACGAGCTCAAAAAATTTATTTTTTTGAATTTTCCGGTTGTGGCTTCCGGTTCCGGTCACGCGGTTATCTTGCCGTGAAAGCATCTCTGCTTGGATATAAAACACGCAATCGTCGAAATACATGAGCGAGGAATCTCCTTGCTCCAGCCGGTGACGTCATCGGCGGGGATCCCCGCCTCCAGAGTGGCTGGTCACGTGACCGCCAAAGCGTGTCGCGCGTGCGGGTATAATGAGCTACACCTGTGGATCACATGACCACGGAAGCACGCCTCGCTTGAGAGGCATGGCTTTCGGTTTGCGTTTTGCTTTATAAGGCGCGATAAATGGGCTTTTGAGTGTTAGCGGTTCATGGCGTTGACGGTTCATGGCGGTTCATGGCGGTTCATGGCGGTTCATGGCGGTTGACGGTTCATGACGGTTCATGGCGGTTCATGGCGTTGACGGTCAAAAACCCATTACATCAATTTTACCAGGCACTGTACAGTAAGTACAGTGGACACCAAATGCACGGTGGAAGGCTAGAAGTAGAAGATCGTCCAAGACAAGTGAGAATAAGCCATACTTTGGAGGAGATGACGTCATTCGCTGGTCCGATAACCAAAGATGTGGTATAAAAAACCAGGTGAGCTAACAATGCAGCAATGAAGGAATTCGGCCAAGGCACCGGCACACAACGACCTACCTACATCGAAAGACTCAATGCCAATGGTGACAGAAGCCAAGACGGCCGGCTTAAACACCGCCGAAAGACCACGGTGTACCAACTTACGATGCAGAACATCTTGCACTTAATATGATGACAACAGGTGCCATCCTCTGACGTACCATTACAGGTACAGGTACAGTACACGTGAGCACAGAGCAAAAGTTCACTGAAACCGAGATTAAGAAAAAAGAAAAAACACCTCGTGGTCCGTGCTCGATATCCGAGTTTCAATCTTTTCAAACACATGATGCTCTCGGTCACGGTATCTCCTGCGAGCTGCTTCTCCTTCAACCACACAAACAACAACTTCTCCATATCTTCATGGATAGAGGTCCGGAGCTTTGAAATAATCGTAACGCCCTTGGCTGGCGTTATAGCCTTTATGGACTCCTTCTGCTTCAAAATCGTACATATCGTAGAAGGAGTACGATCGTACTGCCTCGCCAAGTCGACAACACGCACACCTCACCTGGCATGCTCTTCTCCTCTGCTTAATAAAACCAGTTTATTTCTTTACATTCTCTTGTATTATGTACAGTATATACGAGGTCGTGCTTGTTTATACATT
Source organism: Myxine glutinosa (assembly GCF_964187855.1). NCBI lineage: Eukaryota > Metazoa > Chordata > Myxini > Myxiniformes > Myxinidae > Myxine > Myxine glutinosa. The sequence goes on along the minus strand of NC_136266.1, from coordinate 130,034,421 downwards.
ATTTGTTATTTATAAAGTACATTTTTGTTATTTAAAAGCACCTAACAAAAAAAATTGGTGTTTTTTTTTTGAGGCTGGAACGGATTAATAGCATTTCAATGCATTTGAATGGGAAAATTTGCTTTGACTTACGAGCGATTTGGCTTACGAGCTCCGTCACGGAACGGATTAAACTCGTAAGCCGAGGTACCACTGTATATATATATATATTTATATATATATATATATATATATATATATATATACTGTATATACTGTATATATATATATACACAAAGAATTAAGTTAAGCACCCCCCCCGTTTTTTTACAACCTTGCACATTACAAGTTTGTTGTCGTCAAAACAGTGTAATATACCCATGATATTGCTATATTTTCTGGAGAAGTGATATTATGGTCACATAAAAACATAACAATCATGCCGTTTTCAATATTTTATTCTGAATAATTTAAGGTGAAATTTTTTGGGAATTTTAGGCATATTTTCACCTCAATTTAAGTATGGAGCTATAGGTCCATCACGGACAGTGTGGATGACGTTTATGTTTTCTAACGTACAGTCATTGTTCTGAGAAGACCTCTAGCGATCTTTGCGTCAATAACGTGTGTAGGACCCACGTGATCGGATCACTGACTCAACCCTACGTCTCATAGACCCTGTAAGCCGTCGTATGCGTTGCTGTGGCAGGTTGTTCCATTCCCGATGTAATGCACGTTCCAATTCATCCAGATTGGCTATTGGAGGGACCATCTTCGCAATTTGTCGTCCCAACATGTCCCAAACGTGCTCGAGGGGGTTCAACCTGCCACAGCAACGCATACGACGGCTTACAGGGTCTATGAGACGTAGGGCTGAGTCAGTGATCCGATCACGTGGGTCCTACACACGTTATTGACGCAAAGATCGCTAGAGGTCTTCTCAGAACAATGACTGTACGTTAGAAAACATAAACGTCATCCACACTGTCCGTGATGGACCTATAGCTCCATACTTAAATTGAGGTGAAAATATGCCTAAAATTCCCAAAAAATTTCACCTTAAATTATTCAGAATAAAATATTGAAAACGGCATGATTGTTATGTTTTTATGTGACCATAATATCACTTCTCCAGAAAATATAGCAATATCATGGGTATATTACACTGTTTTGACGACAACAAACTTGTAATGTGCGAGGTTGTAAAAAAACGGGGGGGGTGCTTAACTTAATTCTTTGTGTATATATAGTGTTGCGGTTTTGAGAGCCCCTCACTTTGTAAATACTTGTAAATAATATTCCATCATTTAAAAGGTTAAAGGTCGCACCCATAGTTAGTCCATATGCAACACGTAGGACACCATAGGAACTTTAGTTATTTCCTTATTATGTGTCAGATCAGGCCGTGTTCCCAATAGTTGAATCTACGTTGCATCAATTAAATAAGAATAGGTCCCAATCCATTCCGGCCATTTTGCCAACCTCTCTCTCCCAATTCTATTACGCGCCCCTGCTTGCCAGCAGCGTTCGCTGCATTGAGCCTTCACCAACGCCTTAGCGCTCGCCCCAAACGCCATTGAACATGCGGTCACAGGCCGAGGAAAAAGGGGGCGGGACACAAGAACGAGGCATGGCCCTGTCAACTCGCCATCGAGGGCGGAGCCGGTGAGCCCTCGCCAACCAACCAGGGCTGAGGTGAGCTCACTGGCGGAAGTGGTTTGGAAGTGCACGCATTGATCTCAAAGCGCGTTGTATAAGCCCAAGTGCGAAGCCCTTTTACGGACTGCGCCACGGACTGCTTATTGTAACGGACTGCGCTGGGGACCGTCGATGATACGGACTTGTGAGGAAAGGCGCTGATTGCACGGACTGTGCCACGGACTGCTTATTGTGAAGGACTGCGCAGGGGACCGTCGATGATACGGACTTGTGAGGAAAGGCGCTGATTGCACGGACTGCACCGAGAGAGAGCTTGGTGATACGAACATTGTTCGGGAGAGTGAGAGAGCGTTGGCACGAGCTACATATTACGTACGTGGCCTCCCAGGTCAAATTGGGGGGTTAGAAAGTAAGTTGGGGGGATTAGAGCACAAATTAGGGGCCCAATTGGAGGACGTGAGTAGCCAAATGAACGAAGAGCTAACGGGGCTGGAAAACAGAATGGCCACCCGGGAGAATTTAATGCAAGGAGTGAAGAATGGGTTAACGGGGTTTGAAAACAGAATGGGTAGCCACATAGAAAAATATGGGAGAGACATTGACCGCAGATCGGGTGGAAAGGTTGTGGGGGTACGTGACGAGGTAGCGCGACCTGAGAAGCGCGGGGAAAGCGAGGCTGAGCAAGGCATGGTCACGTGGACCGGGGTAGAAATCGCGACCCGGGGTATGGGGAAGCCGGCGACCGCCGAAGTAGAAAGGAAAATTTTATTGGCGCCAGCGGTCGTCAAGCTGAATAAAGAAAAAGAATTAATTCCAATGGAAAAATAAATTAAAATCGAATCAACCGAACCAATAGTGGAAATTTGGATTGGAGAGACGGCAGTCACAGAGATTAAATCGGAGATTGAAACGGAATATGCTCAAAGTCTGTATTCACATCGTGATGCCTTGCTTAACCAAATGGAAAGTTTGCAGGTGGTGGTGGAGCGAAGAGGAGGAAGCGCCAAGGTGAGAAGGGCTGTATATGGTGCTATGAGATTTTGCGGGAAGGTGTTTAGCGTGAGAGGGCTTTTCGCGCGCTTGGGATCCAGACGGCACCCGGGCGTTCGTGGAAGGTCCTTTGTGCGCTGTGTAAAAGTGAGATGTACGAGAGAAAATGGCGCGCATGTGAGAGAAAAGTGTGCGTCGAAGAATGAGTGTGATACCGAGTGCGAGAGTGAATGCACATCGGAGTGTGATAGTGAGGGTGAGAGTGACACGGAGTGTGAGTTGGTTGTGGAGCGTGTGCGAGGGTGCACACCTGAGTTGGTTGTGGCGAGTGTGCGAGGATGCACATTGGAGCGTGTGATTGGGTGTGCAACATAGTGCACACCCGTGAGTGGTACGGAGTACGTACCGGGAGAGTGCACACAAGAAGGTGCGCAGGAGAGGTGTGCAACCGGGGAGGAGTGTGTGAGTGTGCCTGGGTGGTGTGCACAAGAGAGTGCGGTGGCGGAATTGACGGAGTGTATGAGATGTATGAGTAAGAAAAGGAACGCATGGTGTGAGCATGCGAGTCGGGCATCGACGTTGACCGGGGCAGCAGTTAGGCTGATGTATAGCCGACGCGAGCTCTCGGGGCGTGGTGCGCTTTGTGTGCTGCGGGGGCTGGCGGGGATCGGTGCCGCGTCGCTCCTGCACAGAGCGCCGTGCACGATTCGTACGGGGCTCCGCCCTACACGGTCGGTGCATCGTTTTGCCAGGCAAGGCGACCGGCCCGGTTCGAGGGGAGGTAGGAGGGTTCGGAACGGCGCCCCCTTGTGGTGGCGGCGCTCCGGCCGGGCAAGGCTGGGCCACCGCGCATGGGAGCGCAAGGCCCTGCGTAGGGATGGTGCTTGGAGCCTTGGCCCGACAAAACCTCCTCCCCTGAATCGAATGCCGGACGGACCCAACCTACAGTAGACAGACCACCCGTAAAACCGAGCAGTAAAAATGTATTCACACCAAGAGGCTCAAGTTTAATGGACTAGTAGTGGTAGTAATGGCAGTAGTGATGGTGAATGGTAGTTTTACCATTCACATTACTCACATTTGGGCACATGAGCTATAGTTTATGGGGTGGCAGTGAAAACTAGCCCGGGAGGGTTAGAATAATGTATAGGAATTTAGAAAGATGACCATAGGTGACCGAGAATTAAGTAGTGACATTTCTCCAGGTAGTGGGGACGTAGTCAGATTAGGTGGTTGATAATGACGTGGGATGTGCATAGTTTAATGGGATGACTGGGAAGCACGAGTCTTAGAAGGGCAATAGTTAGTCAGATGATGCTGTGTGTATGAGCTTTAAGTTTTGGATGAAATGAGGAATTGAGAGGCAATGCTCGAGAACGATGTGTGTGTGTGTGTGAAAGTGTATGAACGGAGTGTATGTATTGTGGATGGTGGATGTGGATGAGTGTATTGTGGATGAGTGTAATTGTGTATTGAGTGCATTGGCTTGCATGGTGTGCAAGTGCAGTACAGGTGTATGGAATGAATGGTGTGGAGTGAGTATTGTGGAATACGTGGAGTGGAGTGTATGGTGCGAAGGAGTGGATGGGGGAAGGATGGACCCCTTCACGAATACCTGGGGAGGGTAGTTTAAAAGTAGGTAGAGGGAGTAGGTAAATTGTGGTGGATATTGGCATCTGTGGTGCGTGTGGTAGAATGGTGGTTGGATGGGTGCATTAGTGAAGTGTAAATGGCTGGGCGTGTGGCCTGTTAGTGAGTGTAGTTGAATGGGCACTCCGCCACTGTCAGGATGTCGGCCAGGTGAGGCCGCAGGTGGGCTCTGGGAGCCAGTAGAGTTGTGCAGTGGGGCCCGAGGATCCGGAGGACGGATCCGGGTAGCCCAGTGCCAGAGAGGGCACCGAGTGGGGAGAGCGCCAGAGGGCCTTCCCCACGTAGATAGGTTAGGGTAAGGAGCAGGTAAGCTCGGAGGCAACTGCAGTGGTGGAGGTGTGCAGGTGAGTAGACCTGCTGGGGAGCCACACGACCCAGCACGGAAATTGTGCGAAGGCACAGGGAGTTGAATCGGGGGAGTGAGACCCCAAATTGATGAGCACCACAGACTGGTCAATGGGAATTTGGTTTTTAGAACCGCATAGAGTAAAGTGGCCAATGGTTTGGCAGGGAAAGATCCCGGGTAGAGTTAAGGTGTTAAAGTCATTTAGAGGATAGTTCGGATGGAAATCCCTTCGCACCATCTGCAGCCACTCACCTGAGGTGATGGCATGACTCCACAACATGGTTGTTTTGTGATTTTTGTGCAAATGTTTTGGAATGGTGAGACGCATCATGACGTGGGGGTGACATTGTGCTGGTTGTTCCATCTCTTCCTCCTTATGAGGGATGGATGATGAATTGATTGATGGCAAATTTGGATTAGAGGGGTTGTGGACGAATTTGGAATTAGGGGAGATATGGGGAAGACAGGACGTAGAGACGAATTGTAAATTGTTGTAAATACGGGGTAAGGGGCAAGGGTAGATTAGGTGACAGGGGGGGGGCGTACGGTAGGGACGAGCTTTCTCCGCTCGCTCCCATGCGCACCTCACCTCTGCATTACCTTGTGTTGATGTGTACCCTTGCGCCCTTGCACCCGCTAACGCTGCTTTGTCCTCCTTTCCCACCTATGGACCGTGCTCTCTGGGCACTGAGGGGAAAGTGTGCAGGAGCCGCATTTGTGTGCCCGAGCAGCCGCTGCACAGCCTGCCTGGATCGGTACACCACCTTATATACTGCACGACTTGCGGCCTAGCACCACCATATGGACCACACGTTTCTGTGGCTAAGCACCACACCCTTATGGACCCCACGTGTTGGGGCCTGGCCCCTCTGCTGGGACTAGCCATGATGGCCAGAGAAGAGATGGCTTGCGGACCACGGTGAGGTGGCCCCTTTGCCCTACAGGTGGACCACCCATAGTTGGCCCCTGTGGGCCCCAAATAAAAATGGACGCGTTTTGTGCATTTTTATTATTGCAAATAGGCAGCAAGCCACAAGAGAAGGACAACATCTATAAGAAACATCGGACCAGCAGAGCAGGAGCAGAAAGAAGACCTGGTCAACAGTTTTTGTTTTTATTTGAAATGTGTGCAATGAGCACTGGATGGTGCTTTGGTGTTTTTCTGGTGCTGATTGGTGCTTTGGTTCTTTGTGATGCTCTTGTGCTCGGGGGTGCACTGCAATATCAATTGTGCATCCCCGGGCACTTGAGTATGGTGTATCGGTGCAGTGCAGTGCATGCTCTTCCTCTTTTTCAGAAACATCTTTTGTCTCCCAAAATGACAGGTCCTGGGTTGCAGTGTAAATACAAATTAGTGTTTTGTAAATAATGCTCCCCACCGTATATGTGTAGTTTGAAAACCATTCCGTAATTCGGTTATCCTGTGGGTGTGAGTCTGTTAGGTAGGATGCAATGTAGCAGGCGGGACATACGTAGTTGTTTTAAAACTGACTCACTCAAGGGTAAGGTTAATAGTAGAGGGCTATTACACCTGAGTGTCACATTAAGTAAAGTTAGTTCGGGTCGAGTCGACCCTAGAGGAACAACGGGTGCTGTGTTACGGTTTTTAGAACCTTCACTAGTAAATTTTAGTAAATGTATCCTTTATAAATGTCCCCTGTAGATATCCCCATCAATTGGCTGGTTAAAGATCGCACCCTAGTTAGTCCATGAACAACACGTAGCGAACCATAGGACCTCTCCGTAGTTATCTCATTATTATGTGTTTCAGTTAAGGACCTGTTCCCAATAGTTGAATCTGCGTTGCATTAATCAAATAAGAGTAGGCCCAAACTTCCCTTCAAAAGCGGTGCGAGTGGTGTTCTAACTCCCCACCAGCCGCCATTGGCCATGCGGTCGGGCTGAGAAAGAAGGGGGAGGAGCCACCAGAACAAGGTGTGGCAAGTTGGTTCGTCATCGGAAGTGGAGTCAGCAAGCCCTTACCGGCCAACCAGCACTGCGGTGAGCCAACTGGTAGGCGTGCCCTCGGAGCCCGCGGCTTGATACGGCCACGAGCAATAAAGGCGGGCGCGGGGGACTGCTTAGGCAGATGAGTGATCCAGCCGAACCAAGAAGAGAGAGAGAGACGTGGGGGTGCTTGCATTGCGGCAATAGTTTGAGACCCTCTAGGGCCCTATTGTCGCCGGTTGTTGAGACGCGAAGCTGCCGGCCGCTGTTCGCTCGAGCCCGGAGCGTGAACCTGGAGTGAATCTCAACGCTGTGCCGCTGCCCGGACCTGCCAGCCCCTTACCATCTGCCTGGACCTTCTCTCCCTGGCGAATCCTTACCATCTGCCTGGACCATTCGCTCCCTGGCGCATCCCTGCCATTGCCATTCTCCCTGTCGTGTGAGTCTGTTCGTTTTGTCTGGCTATAATATAAGATTGCTTTAAGGTTTGCTCTGTGTCTTCTTCTTCTTCTGTAAATTACTTTCGTTCCTCCTCTTCTTTGGTTTTGTATATAATTAATAAATTCCACCTGTTCCTTCTTATTCTTTGGTTTCATTCTCATCCGATCGCTTTAGTCCCTTCTTTCGATGGAGTACCTGTGGCACGATTTGGCCAACGCTCGGAATCGGGTTTAGTCAATTGATAATGGCTCGAACCGCAGATTGCTAAACCGCTCGGCAAATACCATCTTGTCCGTGGTTCGAGCGGGTACTTGTCTCCCTGTTTTGCGGAGGGTTTGGTAAAGGTATTCGGGAGAACACCTTGACCAATAACCCTGATCAATTCCACCCCGCAAAAGAGCGTTACAAGTACCAGGACCAGAGACGGCCAGCTTAACAGGCCAAGGGGATTAACTGCTAAGGGGAGTGCCGCCTCTGAGATCCGTAACAATGTGTATATATATTGTTACAGATCTGGGACGACGGCTCTCCCATTAGCAAGGGGGGTTAACCCCATGTCCGTTATACTGGCCGTCGCCGATCCTGGGGGTCTGTGACATCACTGGTGGTCAGCCACGACCAGGGTAATCGGGCAGAGACCCAAAAAAAAGACCCCCCGAATACCTGCTTACCGTGACTTCCCAACCAGCGAGGAGACAGCCCCGCCCGAGTCGCGACGGTAATGGACACGCCGAGCGAAGCGAGTCACGACCCAGGCCGTTAACAATTACTAACCCGATTATAGTGGTTTTAATCGTGCCACGTAGACCAATGGAAATAAAAGACTAAAGCAACTGGAGGAAGACGAAACCAAAGCTTGGAGAAAGAGCACACATTTATTATAACAAACACCAGAGGAAAAGAAAGATCAAGGCTGTACAAAGGTAGGAGGATGTAAAAAGAACACAGGGCAGCCTTATCTATACAGTCTTACTTATACCCAGGACAGAACAAAGACAGACTCACACGGGGATGATGACATGAATGGCAGGAGAAGGTCCGTTCAGCTGGCAAAGGCGGCCGGTTCGGCTCGTTCAGCCGTCGAGGTTCCGTTCCGACCTCGCGTCGTGGTTTAAAGCGAACACGACAACCGCTGGAACCAACGTGGTTGCGTCGACGCCACGACCCTCTCGCTCTCTCAGTAATGATGGATTTCCTCTCAGGCAAGGCACGATCTCTCGCGTCAGGCAACCCTCTTGTGCTGTGCACTCATCACCTCTGCTGGTCTCAAGCCTTCTCTCTTCCCATCTCCTCATGCGCGAACCTCGAACGCATATATGAAGCGGGGTCGTGACACGCCCTCGGCCGTTTGGGTCCCGCCCACGTGCTCTGTTTGTAGCCTTATTTGGTAACGGAGCTGAACAGCTCCGCCCTTGTGGCGAGCCACGGCCACGCCTCTTCTCGGCAACCCCGCCTTCTTGTCCAATGCAGAGCACCAAGGCCAGTGAGAGGGCGCACACCCCACGCCTGTTGAGCTGTTTGCAGAGAGATAGGGAGTTTGCTGGGGTATGGCGTTATTGAAGGGGAGCTAACCTTATTTGGTAATGCAACGTGGTGTCAATCTAGTAGATACAGAGCTTAATTAAACATAGAATAGGAAATAATTAGCAAGATGATTCTAAGATTGGCTGTGTGTTGCGATGGCCTAGGGTGCGATATTTAATAATTAATAAAAGGGGATAATATTACAAAGGGGGATATCAAGTGAAGGGGGGGGGGGGGGTGTTCCCAAATCGGTAACAATATATATATCTATATATATATATATATGTATATATATATATATATATATATATATATATATGTATATATATATATATATATATATATATATATATATATATATATACATATATATAGTGTATATATATATAGTATATATATATATATATATATATATATATATATATATATATATATATATATATATATATATATATATATATATATATATATATATATATATATATATATATATATATATATATATATAGTGTATATATATATATATATATAGTGTATATATATATATATATATATATATATATATATATTGTTACTGATCGCGGTTTAGATGTTACTTGCCGAGCGAAGGCTCCGCGACCGAACAGTTGTTCCCCGACTCACCCGATTCACCCAGAACTTTGGCCGTATCGCACCGCAGCTGCCCAATCTGGGAAAAGACTAAAACGACGAAATGCAAAGAGGAAAAGGAATAAGACGAGAAGACGGACAGAAGAGTAATTGGATTTATTGTACACACACAAGCAAAAAGGAGCAATCAAGTTTATTTACAACACATAAGACGCAGGTGACACAGTGCAAATACTAGCTTATACAGACTTAATTAACCCAGGGACAGAACAAACAAAACAAACTCACGTACACTCGCTACACAAGAAGGGTGGAAAGGCAGGAGGTGGATGGCTGGAGGGAGAGGAAGGTCCAAGGGGGTCCTGCAGCACGATCGGTGCGTTTAGCAGCCGCCGTTCCTTTGCGGCCCTGCTCAAAACCGCCGTTCAGGCCCCAAGCTGCTGTTGTGGCTGCTGTGGACGTCGCGTGCTTTCCCAGGACTTGTCCGACTCGTCTGGTCCAAACCCTCAACTCTTTCTTGGTCCACTCACTCTTTACTACAGACTCCTCACCGCAACCAACGCAACCACTGACCACCACCACCGATTCCTCACCGCAACCAACGCAACTAACTGACCACCGACTCCACTGACTGACTCTCTCTCCACTCACTCCACTCACTCCCCTGACTCCTCTTGCGCGCGCGCCTTTATAGCGCCTCCAGCGATCCAGCCGCCGGCCTTTTGGACACGCCCATCGGTGTGCTCACCTCGGCCCTGGTTGGTCATGCGACCCTCTGGCTCCGCCCTTGATGACGACGGGCGGGCACGCCCCTCTTCCCCGACCCGAACACTTGTTCAATGGTGGTTTTGGAGGGGAGGTAATTGGCAATCGAGGCTCGGCAATGACGAATGGGGATGTGAAAGGAAATGGAGATTTTGGGGATGGGAATGAAAGGGGATCTATTCTCTTTCACTGGTGCAATGGAGTACTTCAATTAATGGGAGACACAGCCTTACTCTAAAACACAGAATAAGAGATAACTATCAAACAGGGGTATTCTATTATTTGGCTGACGTGTATGCTTGTGGACTAATTATGGGATGCCCTTTCACCTTTACACAGCTCCGGAGGCAGGGGGCGCAGCATAAACAATAATAATCTATCTATAATTCCAGTAATCTCTGTGTGTCTGTGTGTGTGTGTGTGTGTTTGTCTGTGACCGCTGTTTCTCGACAACTACCGGTCCGATATACTTGAAACTTGCCAGGTATATTGCTGGGGACCCGAGGATGTGCCTTTTCAAGGTTTCATATTAATCGGACAAGTGGTTACCGAGCTATGGCGATTTATTTACCAAACTCCGCAAGCCGTTCGCTTTGGCTTTGCGAATTGGACCAAACCATTTCATGTAAATAGAGGGGGGGGGGGGGATTGTCACCGTACTCGCAAGCCGTTCGCTTTGGCTTTGCGAATGGACCAAACCATTTCATGTAAATAGGGGGGGGATATAATTTTAGATATATATATAGTACGGGCACGCCCTAGTAATAATAAATCACACAATAAAAAAAATATACAGTTCTCATATCCGCAACAATATATATATATATATATATATATATATATATATATATATATATATATATATATATATATATATATATATATATATATATATATATATATATATATATATATATATATATATATACAGACTTGGCATTTAATATGGAATATTTTTTTTGTGGGGGTAAAACTTACTTTTCAAGATGACTTAGAACCAAAAGTTCATTGGAATTATGTTGAAATTATTCTAGATTTTGTTAATGTGACCTATAAAAGAAACAAAAACTACATTTGACATTTCGAAGCAAATAAATTGATCCTTGAAAGTGATGTAAGCTGATATCGAACTCAATTCACGGACAGTACTGTGTTAAACTTCTGTACGTTTTCCAGAAGTATCTCTTTATTTTGCACATTAGCCAAAAAAAAATTCAACAAAAACAAAAGCTAAATTATGACTGGGATTACGGACAGTAAAATTACAGTTCAGTACTTCGTGTAACCCCCACGAGCATTCAGGAGAGCATGTACATGTCGAGGCATGCTGTTCACGAGATTTGCCAAGGTTTGGACAGGAATCGCTTGCCATTCAGTGACAATAGTCTGCTGCAATTCACACACAGAGGTAGGCTGCAGGTACAAGTTGTCGATTTGACGCGTTAATTCTGCCCACAAGTTCTCTATCGGATTCATATCCGGGGACATGGCAGGCCACTCCATATGATCTACACCACGGTCAGCAAGAAAGTGTTGGATCATGCGAGCACGATGAGGCCGTGCATTGTCATCTTGGAGACAAAGTTTCCTCGAAAGGCTGCACGAGCAAATGGAAGCAATGTTTCTTCCAGAATGACCCTGAACTTGAACTGGTTCAGGTTTCCATTCAGAACAACCAGGTCAGTTTTGCCCCTTGCATGTGCATGAAAAGCAGCCCAAACGGTCACCCCACCACCTCCAGCTTGGACTCTTGGCACTATACAATCTTCGTCGTGGGGTTCATGCACTTGTCTGCGCACTCGGACGCGGCCATCTTGACGATAGACCAGAAATCTAGACTCGTCTCTGAAGGTCACGTGATTCCAGTGTCCTGGCTGCCATTGACGGTGCTCTCTGGCCCACTGCAATCGGCGCTGGCTGCGTTGTCTGGTCAGGCGTGGCTTTCTCAGGGGACGCCTGGCACGATAGCCTGCTTGAACCAGTCGTTGGTTGACTAGCCTTCTGGATACAGGCACATTTGTCAGTTGCTGCCACTCAGCCCTAAGCCGATTAGCTGACCTGGTACGGCCATTGCAGACTAACCGGTGCAGCTGGCGATCATCTCTCCTTGTGGTTCTGCGTGGACGTCCTGGCCTCGGTATTGGAGTAGGGACACCCCTCTGAGCATTTCGTTTCAGGATCTTTGACACCTGACCTTGAGTGATGCCATACTGCCGAGCAATAGCATGCTGTTTCATGCCAGAATTTCGTAAAGCCACCACTCCATGACGAACAGCATCGTCGAGTTGACGGACCATCTCCAGAGGAAGCGGCAATAACTTTTGGAGATGTGCAGCAGTTGTTTTCCACTAATACAGAACGCAACAACCCTTATATACCCGATTGTGAAGCCAATCGTCCAATGTACCCGTCCTTACATTTTGTCACGCCACCTGTGATATAATCCTGTTATTGACTTCTTGCTGCGAAAGACAATCGGTGACATGGTTCTTTCAACAAAGGCATCACCGAAGGGTAAAAGAAACTCACCAGATTGATATACTGAGTTCAGAAAGTAAACCCAAGTCAAGAAAAAAAAATATTCCATATTAAATGCCAAGTCTGTATATATATATATATATATATATATATATGTATATATACATATATATATGTATATATATTGTTGTGGATATGAGAATTGTGTTTTTTATTGTTGTAAAAAATATCACCCTCCTTCCTCCAGTTGTTGTGTATAAAGGTCAAAGGGCGTCCCTTAGTTAGGTCATATACAATCACGTTAGCCAATTATAGATTTCCTCCTTGATGGTAGTTATTTCCTTATTGTGTGTATTAGGTTAAGGCTTTGTTTTCCATTAATTGATACTCCATTGCACCGAAGTCAAATAAGCTAGGTCCCCTTTTGTTTTCATCCCAGCGGTGCGAGTGGTTTTCCATCGCCGCAAGACTCCATCAGCCACGAGGTAATCTCGGAGAAGAAGGGGGAGGAGCCAAATCACGGGCGTTGCCCACCCATCGTCATCAAAAGGGTGGAGCCAGCGAGCCCTGACCAGCCAACCAGGGCTGGGGAAATACCATCACGGGCGTGGCGCGGGTTGATCTGAAAGCGCGTTATAAAAGCGCCCGCGCAAGCATTTCGGAAGAGACGGCAGATGAGTAAGGGATCCCCATGAACAGATGCGTCAGGGAGAGAACCCGTCACGCAACGCCCCCACGAGATACGAGAGAGAAGGCAGATGAACGGGTGGAGAGCACGCGGCGCATGAGGCGGAGGAATCCCTGAAAGAGCAGCGGCACGCAGCAGCTTCAGCCACAGCAGCTTCGGGTTTCACCGGCAGTACCGACCGTGGCCGCGAAGGAACGCGCCGTGCGGGACTGATCAAGAGGGCGGCGGCTGCTCCCTCTGGCCCGACCGTGCTTCAGTCCGAGCTGAACCTTCCTCTCCCTCCAGCCATCCACCTCCTGCCATTCCTGTCATCATCCCCCGTGTAAGTGTGCTTGTAGTCTGTCTTTGTCTTGTCCTTGGGGTATAAGTTAAGCCTGTTTAGTTAAGCTAGAGTTTCACTGTGTCCTTCTGGTCCGTCCCTCTTTCTGCATTATTTTATTATCCTTCCTTCTTCCTTGGTTTCTTTTGGTTGTAAATAATAGTAATAAATCATATTCGTATTTCCTACCTTTTGTCTTCTTCTTCTTCTTCTTCTTCACATCCTTCGTCTTTGTCTTTTCCCCATTGAAAACCTGTGGCACGATTTGGCCAACGCTCAGGATCGGGTTAGTCTTTGTTAACGGTTCGTGCCGCGGCTGCCATCCGCTCGGCAAATTAACATCTTATCCGCGGTCACGAACGGGGCTGTGCACCGGCCTTTCCGGAGGTCGTGGTGCAGCTTCAGGGACCACGTCTGTCAGTAACAAACGAGGGGACTAATCCCCCCTCAAAGGGGAACCATAGGCCGACGTCGGGTTCCGCAACAATTGGTGTCGGGAGCGAGATTCGGACCTGAAGCGCTTAGCGCGCTCAAAATTACGAGTGGCCCGCGATTTTATTATAAAATCTTAAATTTGAAAATCGTGCCATGGATGGTCAAGGCGACGAGATGCCGGTGGGGGAAATAGAAGAGGGGTTAGGGGTAACCCAGGACCAGAGGGAAGAAATGGAGGAGAGAAATGATGATGTGGTTGAGGAGGTGTCAGGTGCATAAAATGGCGCCCTCGCGCACGTGGTTGTAGCAGCACCAAATTGCGCCACGCACGTAGCCGCGGCGGCCGAGCCCACTGTACCGGCGGGCTTCGACATGCAAGCCCTCATGGCACAAATCATGAAGAGATTGGAAAAGCTAAATAATAAGATAGATGCTCGGAGTGAGCAAATAAGTAAATTTGGGGACAAAATGGGTGACCGCATGCGAGAATGTGGGGAGACCATGGATAGCATGGTGGGCGAGAGGGTCCCAAGGGTGCACGAGGAGGTAAAGCGGGTCGAGGAGCACTGGTTGGGCGAGCAGGTCCCAAGGGTGCACGAGGAGGTAAAGCGGGTCGAGGAGCACTGGTTGGGCGAGGTGGAGAAAAGCGCGGGTAAAATGACGGGTATAGAGATCGCGACCCGGGGTTTGGGGAAGCCGGCGACCGCTGAGGTAGGAGAGAAAATTGTATTAAAGCCAGCGGTCGTTGAGGTGAATACAGAAAAAGTAGTGGTGGGTATAGTTGAAATTGAAAAGACGACGGAGGTAGCCCGGGAATTGCAGGGAGAAATGGATTATGTACAAAGTCCGTGCTCACATCACGATGCTGTGCTTAATAACCCAAATGAAGATTTGCAGGTGTTGGTGCAGGGAGGAAGAAGAACACCGAAGGTGAGACGGGCTGTATGTGGTGCCGGGAGATTTTGTAAGAGGGGGTTTGGCGCGAAGAGAATTGTCGCGCGATTGGGGTCCATATGGCATTGGTGAAGGGTCCCGTGTGAGTGGAAATGGCGCGCTTGTGGAAAAAAAGTGTGCATCGGGGAATGAGCGTGTTACAAAGCGCGAGTGTGAAACCGAGTGCGAGTGGGAATGCACGTCGGGGTGTACGGAGTGTGACACGGAGAATGGGTTGGTGGTGGCGCGAGTGCGAGAGAGCACATCGGAGCGTGAGTGTGAAACCGAGTGCGAGCGAGAATGCACGTCGGGGTGTACGGAGTGTGACACAGGGAGTGAAAGCGATACGGAGTGTACGTGCGAGGGTGATTGTGACACGAAGAGTAAAGTGGTGGTGGAACGTGTGCGAGGAAGCACACCTGAGTTGATGGTGGCGCGAGTGCGAGAGCACATCGGAGCGCGAGTGTGAAGCCGAGTGCGAGCGAGAATGCACGTCGGGGTGTACGGAGTGTGACACAGAGAGTGAGTTGGTGGTGGCGCGAGTGTGGGAGAGCCCATCGGAGCACGTGAGTGGGTGGATGCAAGAGTGCACGCCCATGGTGAGTGGTACGGAGTACGTACCGAGTGAGGTGAGTGCGCAAGAAGGTGCGCGGGAGGTGTGGTGTGTAACAGGGAGTGCGTTGGTGGAATGGACGGAGTGTGTGGAATGTACGGACGGCGTTGGAACGCTGGGCTTTGTGAGTGTGAAACGGGTCGCGTGGTGTGAGCATGCAAGTGAAGCATCGACGTTGACCGGGTTAGCAGTTAGGGCGACGGATAGCGGGCGCTCGGTGCACGGAGCGCTTTGTTGGATGCGAAGCCTCGCGCGGGGCGCGCTTTGTTGGATGCGAAGCCTCGCGCGGATCGATGCTGCGTCGCCCCGCTTCGGAGCGTCGCGCACGATTCGGGCCTGGCCCCGCCCCGCACGGTCGAGTCCGGGCCTTGTCGGGCGAGGCGACCGGTCCGGTTCAAGGGCGAGTGGGAGGAAGCGGCACGGTGCCCCCCTCGTGGGGACGGGGTTCCGACCGGGCGAGCCTCGGTCATCGGGCCCGGGACCGCAAGGTGCCGCGCCGAGATGGTGCGTGGAATCTCGGCCCGAGCATGCCTCCTCCCCAGAATCGTGAATGCCGGACGGATCCAACTGCAGGCGACCAAACCACCCGAATTCATTGCTCGGCTTTGCGAAGCCGGGCTTTGAGAATGTAACGACGCACCGAGGCTCAAGTTTAATGGACGGCGATGATGATAGTGCTTTGGACCCGAAATTGAAAAGCAAAATTTGATGATTGGCAAAGGATTGGCAGATTGATGATTGGCAGATGATTGGTAGTGATTGGCAAAATTTTTAATTGGCTGGAATTTGGTGAGCAAAATTTATAGTGAGAGATGCCCGATGTGGGGGGATGGCAACTCTGCCATCCCTCACAGCGGGGGCAAAGGAGCACTAGTTATGGGGTTTATGGCAGTGAAAACTAGCCCGGGAGGGTTAGGATATCGTGTGTAGGGACCTAGAGATGACCATAGGTAACGGTAAGGTTAGGTAGTGACAATGATACCTGTAGTGGGGACGCAGGTAGATTAGTTTGGATGATAATGACGATGGAGCGCAATAATGTAAGGGGCGACGGGGAAGCGCGAGTTTTAGCAGGGCAACAGGTAGGTCAGATGATGCCGTGTGTGTAAAAAGGTATTCAGAAGTGTATTGTGAGAAGGTGATTGTGAATTGTATTGAGCGTGGAAGTGTATGGAGCAGTGAGTGACGAACAATTGAGATTGCACAGGTGTGCAACTGAACAGGTGAATGGAGAATGGTTGTGTGAAATACATGGAGTGCGGAATATATGGAGTATGGAATGGATGGTCGTGGAGTGAGTATGGTGGAAACTGTGGAGTGGAGTGGATGGTGCGAAGGTGTGAATGGGGGAAGAATGGACCCCCATCACGAATACCCGGGGAGGGTAGTGTAAGCGTTAGGTAGGGGGTACAGGCTAATTGTGGTTGGATATTGGCATCTGTGGTGCGTGTGGAAGAATGGAGTTTGGATGGGTGCATTAGTGACGTGGAAATGGCTGGGCGTGTAGCCTGTTAGTATGTGTAGTTGATTGGGCACTCCACCACTGTGAGGATGTCGGCCAGGTGAGGCCGCAGGTGGGTTCTGGGAGCCGGTAGAGTTGTTGTGGATGGGGCCCGAGGATCCGGAGGACGGACCCGGGTAGCCCAGTGCCAGAGGGCACCGAGGGGTGACAGAGCCAGGAGGGGCCTTCCCCAGTTAGATAGGTTAGGGTGAGGAGCTAGGTAAGCTCGGGTGGCAACTGCAGTGGTGGAGGTGTGCAGGTGGGTAGACCTGCTGGGAGAGCTACACGACTCAGCCCGGAAATTGTGCAAGGGCACCGGGAGATGAATCGGGGGAGTGAGACCCCAAATTGAGAAGCACCACAGTTTGGTCAATGGGAATTGGTTTTTAGAACCCATATAGTGTAAGTTGGCCAATGGATTGGCAGGGAAGACCCCGGGTAGTGTAAAGTGTGTTAATGGCAGTTAGAGGATAGTTAGGATGGAAATCTCCTCGCACCATCTGCATCCACTCACCTGAGGTGACAGGACTCCACACCATGCCATGTTTTTATTATTCTTATTGTGCAAATGTTTGGAATGTGAGACGCATCATGACGTGGGTGTGACATTGTGCTTGTGTTCCATCTCTCCCTCCTTATGAGGATTGATGATGAGTTGGTGATGGCAAATTTTGGTTAGAGGGATTGTGAAGACGAATTTGGTGTAGGGGAAATGTGGGGAAGACGTGACAGTAGTGACAAATTTGTAATGTGTAGATTTTGTACATATGGGGTAAGGGCAAGGGTAGTGTAGGTCACATGTGGGGGGGGGGGGGGCGAACGGTAGGGACGAGCTTTTCTCCGCTCCGTCTCCATACGCACCTCGCCTTGCATTGCCTTTATTGATGTGTACCCTTGTGACCTTACCCCTCGCTCACCTTTCTTCCCCCCCCCCCCCTTGTCTCCCACACGAGGACTGTGCGCCACTGGGCGCCGAGGGGAGCGTGCGGGAGTCCGCCATTGTGCGCCCGAACTCTCGCAACCACAGCTGTCTGCATCGATGCACCACATATGGACCACATGTCTGTGGCTGAGCACCACTTATGGACCCCATGGGTTCGGGCATGGCCCCTCTGCTGGAACCGGCCATGATGGCCCGAGATCTTGCTGGCGGACCTTGTTCACAGGGCACCTATGCCACACAGGTGAACCACCCCTAGTTGGCCCTGTGGGCCATAAATAAAAAACAATGGACACGTTTTGTGCTTGCTTTTATTATACCAAATAGGCCGCCAGCAAAGAAGTTGACAACATCTGGAAGAGAACAATAGCCAGCAGAGGGAGCCGAAGAGGAAGACACCACCAGGGGTTTGTTGGGTTTATTTTTATTAAGAACTGTGGTGACTGTGCACCGATTGGTGCTTGATGATGTTTTGGTGCGTTTTTGGGTGCTTCATGGTGCATCGATGCAGGGCAAGCTGTCTCCCCCCCAAAAAGAACAATCACAGGTCCTGGGTTGCGTGTTGTAAATAAAATAGCGTCGTTGTAAATAATGTGCCCCCACCGTAAGTTTAGTTTGAAGACGATTCCGCAATTCGGTTAGTTGTGGGCGTGAGTCTGTTAGGTAGGGTGCAATGGAGCAGCGGGACATATTTATTTGTGTTTTAAAACTGTCACACTCAGGGTCAGGTTAAATGTAGAGGGAACTACACCTACGTGCCACACTAAAAGTAAAGGTAATAGGCCCGGGACGTGCCTAAGAGGAGGAGGGTGCAGTGTTGTGGATATGAGAATTGTGTTTTTTATTGTTGTAAAAAATATCACCCTCCTTCCTCCAGTTGTTGTGTATAAAGGTCAAAGGGCGTCCCTTAGTTAGGTCATATACAATCACGTTGGCCAATTATAGATTTCCTCCTTGATGGTAGTTATTTCCTTATTGTGTGTATTAGGTTAAGGCTTTGTTTTCCATTAATTGATACTCCATTGCACCGAAGTCAAATAAGCTAGGTCCCCTTTCATTTTCATCCCAGCGGTGCGAGTGGTTTTCCATCGCCGCAAGACTCCATTAGCCACGAGGTAATCTCGGAGAAGAAGGGGGAGGGGCCAAATCACGGGCGTTGCCCGCCCATCGTCATCAGAAGGGTGGAGCCAGCGAGCCCTGACCAGCCAACCAGGGCTGGGGAAATACCATCACGGGCGTGGCGCGGGTTGATCTGAAAGCGCGTTATAAAAGCGCCCGCGCAAGCATTTCGGAAGAGACGGCAGATGAGTAAGGAATCCCCACGAACAGATGCGTCAGGGAGAGAACCCGTCACGCAACGCCCCCACGAGATACGAGAGAGAAGGCAGATGAACCGGTGGAGAGCACGCGGCGCATGAGGCGGAGGAATCCCTGAAAGAGCAGCGGCACGCAGCAGCTTCAGCCACAGCAGCTTCGGGTTTCACCGGCAGTATCGACCGTGGCCGCGAAGGAACGCGCCGCGCGGGACTGATCAAGAGGGCGGCGGCTGCTCCCTCCGGCCCGACCGTGCTTCAGTCCGAGCTGAACCTTCGTCTCCCTCCAGCCATCCACCTCCTGCCATTCCTGTCATCATCCCCCGTGTAAGTGTGCTTGTAGTCTGTCTTTGTCTTGTCCTTGGTGTATAAGTTAAGCCTGTTTAGTTAAGCTAGAGTTTCACTGTGTCCTTCTGGTCCGTCCCTCTTTCTGCATTATTTTATTATCCTTCCTTCTTCCTTGGTTTATTTTGGTTGTAAATAGTAGTAATAAATCATATTCGTATTTCCTACCTTTTGTCTTCTTCTTCTTCTTCACATCCTTTGTCTTTGTCTTTTCCCCATTGAAAACCTGTGGCACGATTTGGCCAATGTTCAGGATCGGGTTAGTCTTTGTTAACGGTTCGTGCCGCGGCTGCCATCCGCTCGGCAAATTAACATCTTATCCGCGGTCACGAACGGGGCTGTGCACCGGCCTTTCCGGAGGTCGCGGTGCAGCTTCAGGGACCACGTCGGTCAGTAACAAACGAGGGGACTAATCCCCCCTCAAAGGGGAACCATAGGCCGACGTCGGGTTCCGCAACAATATATATATATGTATATATATATATATATATATATATACAGTGGAACCTTGACTTACGAGTGCACCAACTTACGAGTTTTCCGAGATACGAGCCGTCGCTCGGGCGGTTTATTGCTTTGAGATGCGAGCCGAGATCCGAGTTACGAGCTTATGCCACCCGCCACCAGGTGGGTTCCGGTCACGTGGTTATCTTGCCGTGCAAGTACAGTATCTCTGCCGTATATCGCTGCTGTTGTGTTTTCGCATGTTGGTTATTTTGGAGCTTACGCCAGCCGCCACCAGGTGGGTTCCGGTCACGTGGTTATCTTGCCGTGCAAGTACAGTATCTCTGCCGTATATCGCTGCTGTTGTGTTTTCGCATGTTGGTTATTTTGGAGCTTACGCCAGCCGCCACCAGGTGGGTTCCGGTCACGTGGTTATCTTGCCGTGGAAGTACAGTATCTCTGCCGTATATCGCTGCTGTTGTGTTTTCGCATGTTGGTTATTTTGGAGCTTACGCCAGCCGCCACCAGGTGGGTTCCGGTCACGTGGTTATCTTGCCGTGCAAGTACAGTATCTCTGCCGTATATCGCTGCTGTTGTGTTTTCGCATGTTGGTTATTTTGGAGCTTACGCCAGCCGCCACCAGGTGGGTTCCGGTCACGTGGTTATCTTGCCGTGCAAGTACAGTATCTCTGCCGTATATCGCTGCTGTTGTGTTTTCGCATGTTGGTTATTTTGGAGCTTACGCCAGCCGCCACCAGGTGGGTTCCGTCACGTGGTTATCTTGCCGTGCAAGTACAGTATCTCTGCCGTATATCGCTGCTGTTGTGTTTTCGCATGTTGGTTATTTTGGAGCTTACGCCAGCCGCCACCAGGTGGGTTCCGGTCACGCGGTTATCTTGCCGTGCAAGTACAGTATCTCTGCCGTATATCGCTGCTGTTGTGTTTTCGCATTTTGGTTATTTTGGAAAATTTCTTAGTTTTAACAATGGGTCCTAAGAAATTGAGTGCCAAGGGCAGTGCTGAGAAGAAGAAGAGGATGATGTGCTTGGCTATAAAACACGCAATCGTCGAACAACATGAGTGAGGTGTGCGTGTTGTCGACTTGGCGAGGCAGATGTGAAGGCAGCTGAAGATTTTATTATAACTTTTGCCGAACTGATAGAAGCCGAACGATACATCCCCCAGCAAATCTTCAACTGTGACGAGACAGGGCTCTTCTGGAAAAAGATGCCGAGGAGGACGTATATAACGGCAGAGGAGAAGAGCATGCCAGGCCACAACTTGTTCAGAGTGCCGGCGATAGCTCGCCTTCTCTTTGTGGAAGACGCGGTGAGATCCTTAACATCCAACAACTAATGGGACGCAAACGGGGCGCCCAGTTTAGCGGTACACACATTGATGAATCACCCTGCCTGTGAAACACCGACATGACAGGTTATAGCTGGGTCGGGATTCAAACCCAGGCTGGACAGTTTAGAGTCAAGTGTGCGTACCTCCAGTCCAGGCCATCCTGCCAACTTGTATGCTGCATACAGGTGAAATATAAAGCGCGAGATATTTTTATATATACTGCATATTTCAAAAAAAATTGGTGTGGTTTTTGGCGGGCTGGAACGGATTAATAGCATTTCAATGCATTTTAATGGGGAAATTTGATTTGAGAAACGAGCAAATTGAGTTACGAGCTCGGTCACAGAACGAATTAAACTCGTAAGTCAAGGTTCCACTGTATATGTATATATATATATATATATATATATATATATATATATATACAACAAACAACAACATGCATTTTAAAGGCCATTTTCCCTGCTAGAGCGGGGGTTAGCCTTGCGGTCCCCATGACAATCTTCTCCATTTTGCCCTATTTTCTGCATCTCTCCTTGTTAACCCCCTTGCCCGCATTTCTTCTTCCACCATCTTTAGCCAAGTCTTTTTCGGTCTTCCCCGTCCTCTGCTTCCTTCTACATTCATTTCCATCACTCTTCTCAACCAGTCACTTTCATCCTTCCTCAACACATGGCCAAACCATCTCAACCTGTTCCTCTTCACAGCATCAATCACAGGCTCTATTCCCATCATCTTTCGCAATTCATCATTTGTCTTCCTCTCTCTCAACGATACTCCACACATCCACCGAACCATTCGCATTTCCACCCTTTCCAACCTTCGTTGCTGCTCTACGTTTATTACCCATGTCTCGCTCCCATAAATCATAAAACTTCTCACACATGCAGCATACACCTTTCCCTTCAGCTTCAACGACACTCCCCTCATCATCAGCACGCCACCCAGTTCCCGAAACTTCTTCCATGCACATCTCACTTGAGCAACCGTTGCCGAGTCTGATCCACCTTCTCCATTCAGCATGTCTCCGAGGTAGCAAAATGTTTTCACACCTTCCAGCTTCACGCCATCTCCAAGATCCAACTCAACATTTCCTCCATCTGCAGCTCCCTCTGTGCACACCTTACATTTGAATGTAGCTGCCACACTGGTTAATGACCCTCTCAGACCACTACATTTTTGATGAACCCACTCAGCGCACATTGTACATTGAATGGAGTTCACTCCGACACCCTTCCTACACACAGCACAGGGCCACTTCCCAGTTCTTTCCACCTCACCACATGCTTTACCACTTGCCATCACCTTCGTCTTTCCGATATTCACCTTCAGACCTTTTGTCTCCATACATTCCTTCCACGTGTTCATCTTTTCCTTCAGTCCATCCATACTTTCCGCAATCAACACCAGATCATCTGCATACAACAACTCCCACGGTAAACCCTCCTTTACGTTCTGAGCCAGCACCTCCATCACAGCTACAAATAGTAATGGACTTAGTACCGACCCCTGATGCACTCCCACCTTCACCTCAAACTCACCACTGTTCCCGTCCTTCGTCCTTACAGCTGTGCGCGCTCTTTTGTACATTGCCATCACTACTCTGATCAACCATTCCTCCACTCCTAACTTCCTCAATGCCCATGTCAATACTTTGCGTGGTACCCTATCGAATGCTTTCTCCAGATCAACAAACCCAAGAAACAACTTCTTCCTCTTCTCCATGTACTTCTCCTGCAACTGCCTCACAATGAAAAGCGCGTCTGTTGTTCCTCTTCCTGGCATGAATCCAAACTGCATTTCGTCGATCTTCACTTTCTTCCTTTTCCTCCTCTCCAACACCCTTTCCAATACCTTCATTCCATGCTCCAATAACTTTATCGCTCGGTACGAGCCACACTCCAGAGGGTCACCTTTCCCCTTGTATAGAGGGATGAGGGTACTCAGTTCCCAATTCACTGGAATGCGGCCTTCTTTCACCACCAGATTACAGATCTCTGTCATTCTCTTCACACCCCAACTTCCTGCTGCCTTCAACATATCTCCCACAACTCCCGTCGGCCCTCCTGCTTTTCTACCCTTCATTGCTTTTATCGCTTCCTCAACTTCCTTCTCAGTTATCTTCTCTGCCGGTCCTAAAACAGGGTTACTCTCTATGTTGCCATCCCATTCATTCTCTGTATTCAACAGCATTTCCATATATCTTTTCCATCTTCCTTTAATTCTTCTTCCTTTAATATATATACATAGATAGATAGATATATAGATATATATATATATATATATAGATATATATATATATAGATATATATATATATATATATATATATATATATATATATATATATATATATATATATATATATATATATATATATCTTCTTCCTTTAATATATATACATAGATAGATAGATATATATATATATATATATATATATATACATAGATAGATAGATAGATATATATATATATATATATATATATATATATATAGATAGATAGATATAGATAGATAGATATATAAAATAATTAATTTGGATGTATTAGCTTGGTGGACAGTGTCGATGTGTAAGGAGAAAGTGGGATCAATTGAGAAAATTGCCTGTTAAAATATTGTTACGGTTTTTAGAACCTTCACTTTGTAAAATAATAATTCTTGTAAATATCCCCCTTTGTAAAGGTTGCACACTAGTTAGGCCATGTACAACACGTAGGACACCATAGATTCTTCTTTAGTTATTTCAGTAGTCTAAGTTTCAGTTAAGGATCTGTTTCCAATAGTTGAATCTGCGTTGTATTAATCAAATAACTTAGGCCCCTTTAATTATCCCCAATCTCTCGCTCTCTCCAAAGTGCCAGCAGCCGTATTGCAGCGTTCGCTGCCTTTTTGGTTTGTTTGCTGGCCCCAAGCCGCCATTACGCACGCGGTCAGAGTGGGAGAAAAAGGCAGGAGCGGCCAGGAACCTAGGCGTGGCCCCATCAATGCGTCACGAGGGGAGGTAACAATGAACCCTCGTGACCAATCCGGGCCGAGGCGTGTTCGCCGGTAGACGGAGCAAAGCGGACGCGGCTTGATACGCGAGCCTTGCAATAAAAGCGCGAGCGCGAAGCCTTTTTACGGAGATGAACGGGAGATGAAGCAGAGAGCAGATGCGGGGGAGATCGGCAGATGCGAGAGAACAGCGCAGAGGCGGCGAACATAAGAACATCGCGCAGAGGATCGTTTGGGACGATCGTTGTCAATACGAACTGCCGTGGTTTTGAGAGTGTTCGGCACGCTATACGTACGCGCATTCCAGCCCCTCGCGTTTGTAAGGTCCGGTCGCGCGCCAACGACGTCAAGCTGCCAGCCGTCCTATACCCACGGACACGGAGCCTGGACCATCCCCTCACCTGGAACCATCTGCCTGGACCTTCCTCCCCTACCAGCTACCTTTCGTGTGAGTCTGTTTGTATTGTCATGGGCGTGTTATATAAGTGTCTAAGGTTGCCCTATGTCCTTTTGTTTCCTCTTCTTGTATATTCCCTTCTTTCGTTTCCTCTTTTAGATAGTAATAAATCATATTTGTTCTTCCTATACCCTATACCCTTCTTATTCTTTGCTTCCTCTCGTCCGATTGTCTTAGTCTTTTCCCCATTGAGTACCTGTGGCACGATTTGGTCAACCGCTATAATCGGGTTTAGTCTCTTTGTTAACGGCTCGAGCTGCGGGTTGCTAAACCGCTCGGCAATCTTCCATCTTGTCCGTGGCTCGAGCAGAAGTATCGTCCTGCTTTGCGGAGAGGTTGGCGAAGGTATCTGGGACTCCATTGACCAGTCACCCTGGTCAAACTCAACCCTGCAAAGGAGCGCGATATCTTCTAGGACTCAGACGGCCAGCTTAACAAGACAAGGGGATTAACCCCCCCTTGCTAACGGGAGTGCCGTAATCTGAGTTCCGTAACAATATATTCACATTTAAATAGGAGATTGAATCAATTCCTTAGTAAATCTAGATGAACTTGTGAAAATAAAACATTTAAATATGAAAGATTTCTCTACCATTAAGCTTCAAAATATAAAAAATTGATAAACTGTGGCGTCCATTGTAAAACGTCTTCATAACGTTACCTGTTGGTCTGATTTCCAGGTTTGGAATGCTGTCAAAATGATGGGCTGAACTGATTGGATCTGCTTGGTGTTAATTTAAGGGCTGTTCCGATTATTTTTGTTGAGCACCAAAATCTGTCTATCAAATTTTGTCCGTGTCCATCACTAAGCTTTTGAGACATGCTTCACGTTTAATGAAAGACAATAATTAAGCGCTTTGTATAAAGGCAATGGCAAACCACCCAATGTCGTACACGATATTTCCAGCACGATCGTGGATTTGAGAATGCAAGTAACTGCTAATCTTGCCTGTCCTGTGTGCAAAATGTCGGACAGTGTTGAACAAATTAATACAGTAAAGATTATCATGGCGTTTTTTTTTAAATCCCAAAATCATGACAGGGTTGATGGATTGAAGCGGTGTGTGTTTCATGAACCAATGATGTTGTTCGTTGTTAATGGAACAGCTAGCGACGAGTGTTTGTGAGTAACAACCACCCTCTGGTCGAGGCTCATAGAAAAAGTGATACTTATTGATGCGGCACCCTTACAATAGCTATTTAATGGCGAGGGTTGTGGTTTGACTCGATTTTGTGAAATTAACATTCTTTGAACAAGTTAAGTGGTAAAATAATGAAAAAATATATAATTATTTAAATTGGCCCTAGAGTGAGAACTCTGGGTATAGTTCTCAAGTCACTCTGGGTTGTGACTTGAAGAATGAATTGGAGTTGTGACATGGTGTAGACAGATGGGAGGTTGCGATATTGGTACCGTGGATTCTATGAGACAAAGTACATACAAATTTTGTTTCACTTCTAAAAAAAAATAAAAAATGTTGTGCACATGGACCTGGGTTATTTTTTTGTTTGTTTTGGTTTAAAAAAAAATAATTGTGGACAAAAGTGGGTGTGTGATTCAACCTTTTGGTAAGGATCTAAGGTAAAATTGAGTTATGGAATTAATTGCTTAAATGAGTAATCTTTCAGCATGTAAAGGGTGACAAGACATGGGATTTTAATGGGATAAATATAAAAGATATTTGTTTTTTGTCAAGAAAAAGTGACAATTAGCTGAGGAGTCACCGAGGGCCAAACTTTAACCTTTGACAGCAGAGAAATTGTGTTCTGACAGCAAAAGACTTCCAAATAATATTTATGGCTGGATTGCTTCAAGAGAAATGACATACTATTTATTTTAATAACTGAAGGAATTATAAAATTGCTATGAGATGAAATTATATTTTCGGTGTTGGTGTAACAGTAATTACCTAGAAAAATATATCTGAAGAAGTATGGACATAATTTAGGCAAAATATGGCAGAATAGTTCTTGATATTTTAGGCACATTTCAGAATGCTTGTTGATTTAAAACTTCAAAGTCAAATTTTTACACCTTCAAGACTTCATAGCTACACTTACTTTCAGAGAGTCATATAGGAATCTTGGACAAATGGAAGTTGAAGGAAATAAGAAATGGGGATCACATGATTTTACTCATATCTAATGGGACTTTATAATATTAATCTTTCTGTGTCACTAATAAAGCACAGAACATAAACAAAGATCTCGCGAGATCTTGGAGACGGCGGCAGGGATTTTCGAAGCTCCACACGGTCTCCACGTTTTTCGAAGTTAAGTCTGTTCACAATTGTATTTTGTCGAAACTGTATTTATCTTTCGGTGTGTGAAGTTATTGTGTGCAACTTTGGTTGTTTCTCGGTGTTTATCTTTCATAAATTGATCGTCTGTTTGCCGTGTCGCGAGCAAGGCCTTGTACAGTGTGCACTGTACAACCTTGAGGCTTTGTTTTTCTCTCAGTGGTCCGTCGTTTGTGATCCAATAACTTTCGTTCTCTGTATTCCCAGTCTTTTCACCCATAGCCTACTTCCTTGTGTAAATCTCAACTCAAAAAAAAAAAAAAAAAAAAAAAAAAAATTTCCTTCTCTGTTCTCATTCGTTTATTCATTCTTATTCGTTCGTTCGTTCTTCGACCACGTGTTTCTCCCCCATTTCCCCAGATAGTTTTCACTCATTAACCTTCAATGTTTACACTTTCCCCTCAAGTGTATTCCGTCATATTTTATAACACCTTTTTCTTCTTCTTCTTTAAAAGGCTGCTTTCGACTTGCTCACCAAATCAATTCATCCCAAAAAAAATATCCATCTCCTATAGTGCCTTTTTTCTACATTCCCTAAACTCTCCTGCACTCCATCCTCCATCCAGCGTCCTTAAACGTATTTTTAACTCGAAGGTCACAAGAAACTCATTTTGCAATAAATGTTCGTTTCCCATAAATCGTACACTTTCAAAAATCCAATCTCACCCCTCCCCTCCAAATCTTCCCCATAACCCCTCCCCTCCAAATCTTCCCCATCACCCCTCCCCTCCAAATCTTCCCCATCACCCATCCCTTTCAAATCTCCCCCCTTGCCCCCTCCCTCCTAAACTACCCCCTCACCCCTCCCCGCCAAGTCGCCCCCTCGCCCCTCCCCTCCTAGACTCCTGCCTCACCCCTCCCCTCCAAATCTCCCCCATATCCCATCCCTTTCAAATCCCTCCCCTTGTCCCTTCCCTCCCAAACTCCCCCCTCACCCCTCCCCTTCAAATCTCCCCACCCTCATTGCTTCTCAATTTCCCCCCTCTCACTCCCCCTCCTCAAAGCGTCCTCCCCGCTTCTTCCCCCTTCAAACTCTCACCTCCATCTCCCCCAACCTTCTGCCTCGCTCTTCCCCCTCCTCAAATAACACCTCATTGTGGCTCACCCAATCACCATCAAACCTTTTGTCCGCCCCATCCTTCCCTTTCTCCGAGCTATTCTGAAATCTCTGACACACCTTCAACAGCTCTCCCTACCTCTTCCACCTCTTCCACATCTTACCCTACCCCTCCTCCCCCCTGTTCTGTATCTGATGCTCCCCCTTCCTCTTCATTAACGGTATGGACCTCAAACATCCGGGGCCTTCGTTCAAACTTAACTGATCTCTCCATACAGGTTGCTTCTGTCAAACCAGACGTGATCTGCTTAACAGAAACTTTCCTCCTTTATGATGTCTCTGATTCCATAGTATCTCTCCCGGGCTACTCCCTCCTCCGGTATGATAGACCTGAGCCTCGTCCTGGAGGCGGGGTTGCTATCTTTATCAAAAACTCTCTTCCTCACTCGCCCTGCACTGCACTCTCTCCACCTCACCCCCAGGAATACCTCTGGCTACGGCTTCCCCTTCGCTCCCACCTCTTGTTCATATGTGTGTTGTACCGTCCACCAAACAGTGATGACTCCATCTACATCTCGCTGTCTGATGATATGGACCAACTTCTATCTACTCATCCCAACTCTCTCTTCCTCATATGTGGTGATTTCAACTGTCATCATGCCAGTTGGCTGGGTGTGGGTACCTCTCTCACCAGCCATGGCTCCTCAGCAAAGGACTTCTGCGACTCACTGGGACTGACACAATCTGTCAATTTCCCGACCCGGATCTCAGTCAACGGAACATCTTCTCTTCTGGACTTGGTTATGACTAACTTCCCTGAAAATGTCTGCTGCTCTTCTTCTGCTCCGATCGGATCATCTGATCATGTCCTTGTTAAAGTGGACATCTCTCTGACCATCCTCAGGGAGCCTGCTCAGCGTCGACGAGTCTGGCATTTCACTCAGGCCAACTGGCACGGTCTTCAAGCAGCCATCAATCATCTGGACTGGTCTCCCATCTCTACCACCTCTGACATCAACTCATCCTGGGAATTCTTCCAAAGTAAATTGCTCTCTCTCATGCACAGATTTATCCCATCTCGTCTTCAGTTGTCATACCCTTCCTCCCGTCCATGGTACACGGAATCTTGTGGTGAGGCTGTTGCCCAGAAACAACTTGCCTTCGTCTCCTGGAAAGCAAATCCAACGGAAGGAAATCTCATTTCCTTTCACAAAGCCCGAAACAAGTGTGTGTCCACCCTCAGGAGAGCCAGGAAACAATATCTCTCCGTTCTCAAGACCGAACTCTCTTATCTGTCTCCCTCTTCCAAATCCTGGTGGCGTCTGGTCAAATCCGTTTCTGGTGTTTGTTCCCCCTCCATCCCCTCCCTTACCTCAAACGGCTACACAGCTGACTCCGCACGTGAAAAAGCTGAATGCCTCAACTCTGTGTTTGCCTCTAAATCTTGTGTCCCAAACCCATCCCTCTCTGTACCCACCATACCCAGTCGTACCCTGCTGCTCCTGGACTCCGTGTCCTTTCCTCCTGACAAGGTGGAAAAGTTTCTGTCAACCCTCGACTCTGATTCTGCAACTGGACCCGACGGCATCAGCCCACGGGTCCTAAAATCCTGCTCTGCTGCTCTATCTCACCCTCTCTCTGTTCTCTTCACCCTCTCTTTTGCTCAAGGTCAACTGCCATCTGCTTGGAAATCAGCCAACATCACCGCTTTGCACAAAAAAGGTGCAAAAACAGATCCTAGCAACTACAGACCAATCAGCCTTCTCCCAATTATCAGCAAAGTCATGGAATCCATCATTGCTTCTGATATGAAATCTTTCCTCTTCTCCAATGGCTTGATCTCTGATCATCAATTTGGTTTCAGACCAGGTCACTCTACTCTGGACATGCTGCTTCTGCTGTCTCAACAATGGATGGAGGTCCTCAATGCCAAACAGGAAATTAGAGCTGTCTCCCTCGACATATCACGTGCCTTCGACACGGTCTGGCACCCCGCTCTGCTCACCAAACTCTCCTCCTTTGGTATCCATGGAAATCTCCACGCATGGCTGGCGGACTTCCTCTCTAGTCGTCGTCAACGTGTGGCCCTGAATGGGTTTCTCTCATCTCCTCTTCCTGTTCAGGCTGGAGTTCCCCAAGGCAGTGTTCTGGGCCCCGTGCTTTTTCTGGTCTTCATCAATGATCTCTCTGACTCTCTCGAAAATCCTCTCTATCTCTTTGCTGATGACTCCACTCTCTGCCGCTCCATTCCTCTTCCCTCAGATCGGCAGTCTGCTGCCTCCTCACTCTCTGAAGACCTGGACAAAATCACAGACTGGTCAAACAAGTGGAACATGTCTTTCAATCCTGACAAATCTCACACTCTTACTATGTCTCTCCGAAAAGATCGACTGGACAACCCTCCCATCTACTTTCTCAACAATCCTCTCCAAGAAGTTCTGTCGCTCAAGATTTTGGGTCTCACTATCTGCCATGATCTTTCTTGGGAAAACCACATTTCCAAGCTGGCCTCCAAAGCCAGTCGCCGACTGGGCATCCTCCGTCGTGCGAAGTCCTTCCTCGGCACACCTGAGCTCCTCACCACATACAAGGCTTTCATCCGCAGCTCAATGGAATACTGTTCTCCCCTATGGGCCGGTGCTCCTGCCTCACACCTAGCTCGGCTTCACGCTGTTGAAACCAAAGCTTTCAGAATTATTGGAATCTCCCGCGATGAAGCTATCTCTGAGGGCCTTTCACTCACTCACCGCAGGCAGGTAGGTGGTCTTTCTGTCTTCTACCGACTCCTCTCCGGCCTTGCACCCCCAGCTCTCTCTGTGCTCTGTCCCCCAAATATTCCTACAGGTCGCACAAGATCTGCCAGCAACCCTCTGATGGTTAAACTGCCGAAATCTCGGCTCTCCGCTCACCTTCACTCTTTCATTCCTCTTTTCTCCCGCCTCTGGAACAAACTCCCTCACTCCCTTCAATCCCACTCCTCCCTCCAGGTCTTTAAAACAGCTGTTCACCACCATCTCTTATCTTCCCCCATCCAAAACCTTGATCTTTTCTACCCCCGCTAATTCACCCCAGATCCACCTTGTTTGAAATTCCAACTTCTTTCCTGGAAGTCCTGGCAGTGTCCATATGTTTTATACCTCTCCCACTGCCCCCTTCCCACGCCCCCCCCCCCAAAGCCCTCGCCCTCTCTCAGATCTCTCGATGTCTCCATGTCTCTCGGTCCCTGCTCTCAAATGTTGTGTTTGTGTCCTTCCCCCTCTCTCCCCATCTTGTCTACCGCTCCCTATGTTATATGTTTTATGTGTCGGTTTGTCTTTCTGTGTGATTAATGTTCGCTCTTTCACGAGCCTCGATCTTGTATACAAAAAAAAAAAAAAAAAAAAAAAAAAAAAAAAAAAAAAAAAAAAAAAAAAAAAAAAAAAAAAAAAAAAAAAAAAAAAAGAAATTTTTTTTTTAAAGGAATATAGTACTGATGAAATCTCCATGTTTTCCACATGTAGTTTTGTTGAAAAACGGATGAAGATGAACAATTGACGATTACTGGAAAATTTTGATGGGTCTAACTGTGGAAAGTGTTATTAAATCATAGGTAGAGGTTACAAGGAAACTAGGTGTTACTAGGAAACAACAATAGACAGCGAAGCAAAATGAGTGTAAAGACGTTGACCAAGATGTGTTGACATGTTGACGTTGACCAAGTTGACAACTTGTAACCAAGATGTTGCATATCTTTGTTGATGTTGTGACTTTGTTTGTTTCAATTATTAAATGAGATTTTTCAATTGGATGTTAAAGCAACGAAGAGTTTTATGGGATTATAAGGTCATATCGCGACATCATGGAAAAGCTAATGTTAATTGTAGGATGGCAGAGGTAATGGTGCAGTTTAATGTTCACACTGTTTGGGAAAATAATGCTCTATGCAACATGATCCTAAAAAGAACCCATCCCTACATCTAAGGATCAGGGAGGGAAGGAATGGAAAATTTGAGGTATTAAAGTTACGAAACTCAAAATATCCAGGTTTGGATGTACAGTCATTAAAAAAATTGAGTCATTCATTGGTTTGATGATATATAATCTTAGGAATAATATTGCTAATAGTTTGTCTGAAGGCTTTGATAAATATTTGTCTAAAGCAAACAGCGATTTCGAAGATGACAGAAGTGTGGGGTATTTAGCATCGCCAGGCTAGCTTATTGGTTTAGGAATGTTTAGAGGTCATTACAATGTGATAATTACTTGTGTGTAAAATTTTCATTTGTGAAATTTCATGAACAGACATGTGACATGGCTCTAATTTGAGTGTGTATGAGAAAATTTGTTGCAGGATTCGTGGAATGTTCAAGGTCGGACATGATCGTTGGAGAACTTACAGTAAATTTGGGAAAAAGAAGTGAATTTCCATAAAATTTTCACAAAAGATTTTCATAGGAAGAATGATCGTTTTAAGGCCATCTTCCCCGCTAGAGCGGGGGTTAGCCTTGCGGGCCCCATGACAATCATGGTTCCCTGTTTGAAGCAATGTTTTTATGGCCGGATGCCCTTCTTTTCATAGGAAGGAAGAGAATAAACTTGAATTGGAAATTCTGGAAAATTAAATTAAAAGACCCTGTATTGGACTAAATTCTTGGGTAAAGTTCAAGAAATCCCATACTTGCAAAATGTACACATGTGTTTAGGGGGGCATCATAGGGAATAGAACTGAAAGACAATTTTCGGAACAATTGATTTACCAGTTAATGGGAATGCTATGAAAGTCGCATGAAATTTAATGATAACATGACTCACATGGAAGTCATAGGATGATCACGTGGGCTTTTGGATAATTGGCATTGTTTATCTGGCATGTTGAAGCTGAAGGGAAAGGTGTATGCTGCATGTGTGAGAAGTGTTATGATTTATGGGAGCGAGACATGGGTAATGAACGTAGAGCAGCAACAAAGGCTGGAAAGGGTGAAAATGCGAATGGTTCGGTGGATGTGCGGAGTATCGTTGAGAGAGAGGAAGACAAATGATGAATTGCGAAAGATGATGGGAATAGAGACAGTGATGGATGCTGTGAAGAGAAACAGGTTGAGATGGTTTGGTCATGTGTTGAGGAAGGATGAAAGTGACTGGTTGAGAAGAGTGATGGAAATGAATGTAGAAGGAAGTAGAGGACGGGGAAGACCGAGAAAGACTTGGCTAAAGATGGTGGAAGAAGAAATGCGGGCAAGGGGGTTAACGAGGAGAGATGCAGAAAATAGGGCAAAATGGAGAAGATTGTCATGGGGACCGCAAGACTAACTCCCGCTCTAGCAGGGAAAATGGCCTTAAAATGCATGTTGTTGTTGTTGTTGTTGTTGTTGTTGTTATCTGGCATGTGAAAATATGTGTTATTAATCTTGGGATAAAATTTTGGGGAGAATTGACCAAGGAAGGTAAAAGGGAGCTGCACATTTTAATAAATGATAGACCAGATGGGAAAACACTGGATAATATATTGTGGGACAAAAACGTTGGTCTCAATGTTAACATTGTGTGTGGTTCTAAAAATTAATAGGCGACTATTGATGAGCAGACTTTTTAAAAATGACACCCACCCTGATATGGGAAAATAATAGTACAGAAAATTGGCAAAATTGATAAAGACTATGTATTATTATGATGTTGTGTAAGTACGAAAGGTTTGTGGTCACTGTTGTAGAAATGGGTGAACTTCTCATGGAGAGATTTTCTCAAGACGAGAATCAAGAAGACGTCACCACAGTTCCACTGAGATTTATTCAATCATCGAGAGAAGAACCAACACTATACGCACATAATACAAACAAAACACAGAACATTGTCCATTCGAAGGAGTTCTCTCTTCTAGCTTGGCACGATGTTCGTTATATAAGCCCCGTCTCCGTTAATCTTATAAGCCAGAGGTCTAAGGTCACCATGAAATTGCCCAAGACACCGTCTTCCCCAGCCTCCCCGGCGCTATCCTGACATCTGGTCTTCATCATGCAGCTTGACTCTGGATGTCTGTCACATAGGGCCGGAGAGGCGGCCATTGTTCCCACCGATAAAGGTCAATTCTTTATCCGGACAAACTCAGATCCTGGGGGGACAGGGCCTTCTCCATCGCCGCTCCCACACTCTGGAACTCACTACCTCAAACCATCAGAGACTCCTCCTCACTCACCACATTCAAATGATCACTCAAGTCTTTCCCTCGCGGTGCCCCTGTACTGTCTTTCCGCGGTCCCTTTGCGCTGTCTTTCCCTCGCGGTCCCTCTGTGCTGTCTTTCCCTTGCGGTCCCTCTGTGCTGTCTTTCCCTCGCGGTCCCTCTGTGCTGTCTTTCCCTCGCGGTCCCTCTGTGCTGTCTTTCCCTCGCGGTCCCTCTGTACTGTCTTTCCCTCGTGGTCCCTCTGTGCTGTCTTTCCCTCGCGGTCCCCCTGTGCTGTCTTTCCCTCGCAGTCCCCCTGTGCTGTCTTTCCCTCGCGGTCCCTCTGTGCTGTCTTTCCCTCGTGGTCCCTCTGTGCTGTCTTTCCCTCGCGGTCCCACTGTGCTGTCTTTCCCTCGCGGTCCCCCTGTGCTGTCTTTCCCTCGCGGTCCCCCTGTGCTGTCTTTCCCTCGCGGTCCCTCTGTGCTGTCTTTCCCTCACGGTCCCTCTGTGCTGTCTTTCCCTCGCGGTCCCTCTGTGCTGTCTTTCCCTCGCGGTCCCTCTGTGCTGTCTTTCCCTCGCGGTCCCCCTGTGCTGTCTTTCCCTCGTGGTCCCCCTGTGCTGTCTTTCCCTCGTGGTCCCCCTGTGCTGTCTTTCCCTCGTGGGCCCCCTGTGCTGTCTTTCCCTCGCGGTCCCCCTGTACTGTCTTTCCCTCGCGGTTGTCAGCTCTTTCACGAGCCTCGATTCAGTATTTAAAAAAAAAAAAAGACCCACTTGTTCAACACCGCATTCAACCCCTGACCGTCTCTTCTCCTTCTCCTTCCTTTCTGTTTGGTTATTTAATTATGTATTTTTGTCTTTTTTGTCTTTGTTTTACGTACTATGTCAAAGCATCTGGGTTTCTTGAAAAGCGCTATACAAAATAAATGTATTATTGGCGCTGAGGAAGCGCCTCTAGCGATTGACTTCCAGCCAGTGTAACGCTAATTCCTGTCACAGGAATTCTGAGATCATATAAGTGGGCGTGGCAGTTCCTGATTGGTTCGTGTTGGGGAACGCCTTCTTGCTGCCGACGTGACGTAAATTCGCGCACGCGCACTGGTGATTGGCGCTGAGGAAGCGCCTCTAGCGAATGACTTCCAGCCAGTGTAACGCTAATTCCTGTCACAGGAATTCTGAGATCATATAAGTGGGCGTGGCAGTTCCTGATTGGTTCGTGTTGGGGAACGCCTTCTCGCTGCCGACGTGACGTAAATTCGCGCACGCGCACTGGTGAAGCTTACTCGATCTTACTCGATCCCATATTACATGTACTTTCATTGCATACAAATTATACTTCCTCCTAGAAATTCCATGCCCGAACCTCAGCGCAATCCAAGAGGATTCACTTGTTATTATTATTATTATTATTATTATTATTATTATTATTATTAATTCTTTCTGACCTATTCCATCTGAAATGACTAATGAGTATACCATAGATGACTATCGCATACAAAGGAGAAGAAACCATTGTCCTAGCCCCTACAGGTCAACCCACTTTGACCTGTACAATCTCTCTAATTGACAAAACCACTCAACCCTCGGGCTGAGTCAACACTCTGCGCTTGGGCTTTCCATTTAAGGGCAAAAGCTATTTACAGATGGTGCTTATCGTCCTGGTCCCATTTCCACTGCTTTGCTCAGACTGCGAGCTTTGAAAGCACACTCTGGTTTTTAAATATTAATTTAACAGTGGGCAATAACTTGCCTCTCTATATCCTTATTATTCCATATCACAAATTCAAAGGAAATGGAAGTTATGTCTTTGGGAAGTTTGCAAAATTTGTAAGGGATCTTGCATGGGCCCAGCAAACCATTTTTTCAGTTTAATGGAAGTTGGATTTTGTAAAATATATACAGACATATGTGGGTACAGACATATATTAGGGGTAAATTGACAATTTTCTGATTGGATTAAGATATTAACATATATATGGTTTAATGTAACCACAGTATAAAATAATATACAGATTTGGGACATTTTGTAAACTTTTTGAATAATGAGAAAAGTCATAAAATTCATTTTATTTAGTGAATGGAAAATATTTGGGTTACAAGTGAAGAAGCATGGTTAAAATTACGATCGAATGATGGCATGGACCTTACAAAACAATGGGTTATGAAAATGGTCAATCATTAGTACTTTACGTTTTATCACAATAGATATGTTATGATATTGTGTTATAATTAAGGATATAAACGAGATGTAGTGGTAAATCTTAAAAAAGGGAGGAAAAAACACAAAATGTATGAACTATTGGGCATGCTGTTACGTAGTTTAAAATAAATTAAAAAACGTGACGTTACGTGCACCAACACCATACATTTTGATAACTTGGGACATCGACATACCGGTGTCATTTGTATTCACTAGTTAAAGTGGAAATACGAAAATTGTAAAATTTGATGATAAAACTAGGTTATTTTTCTTGTAAAAATAATTTAAAAAAATAAAAGGGAAGCATCCAGTAAAAGGATGTTCAAGTGAACTTTTTTTTTTTTTATGCACAAGATCGAGGCTCGTGAAAGAGCTAACATTAATCACACAGAAAGACAAACCGACACATAAAACATATAACATGGGGAGCAGTGGACAAGATGGGGAGAGAGGGGGAAGGACACAAACACAACATTTGAGAGCAGGGACATCGAGAGATCTGTGGGAGGGAGAGGGCTTTGGGGGGGGGGAGGCATGGGAAGGGGGGGGGGTGGGAGAGGTATAAAACATATGGACACTGCCAGGACTTCCAGGAAAGAAGTTGGAATTTCAAACAAGGTGGATCTGGGGTGAATTAGCGGGCGTAGAAAAGATCAAGGTTTTGGATGGGGGAAGATAAGAGATGGTGGCGAACAGCTGTTTTAAAGACCTGGAGGGAGGAGTGGGATTGAAAGGAGTGTGGGAGTTTGTTCCAGAGGCGGGAGAAAAGAGGAATGAAAGAGTGAAGGTGAGCAGAGAGCCGAGATTTCGGCAGTTTGACCATCAGAGGGTTGCTGGCAGATCTTGTGCGACCTGTAGGAATATTTGGGGGACAAAGCACAGAGAGAGCTGGGGGAGCAAGGCCACAGAGGAGTCGGTAGAAGAGAGAAAGACCACTTACCTGCCTGCAGTGAGTGAGTGAAAGGCCCTCAGAGATATCTTCATCGCGGGAGATTCCAATGATTCTGAAAGCTTTGGTTTCAACAGCGTGAAGCCGAGCTAGGTGTGTGGCAGGAGCACCGGCCCATATGGGAGAACAGTATTCCATTGAGCTGCGGATGAAAGCCTTGTATGTGGTGAGGAGCTCAGGTGTGCCTAGGAAGGACTTCGCACGACGGAGGATGCCCAGTCGGTGACTGGCTTTGGAGGTCAGCTTGGAAATGTGGTTTTCCCAAGAAAGATCATGGCAGATAGTGAGACCCAAAAGCTTGAGCGACAGAACTTCTTGGAGAGGATTGTTGAGAAAGTAGATGGGAGGGTTGTCCAGTCGATCTTTTCGGAGAGACATAGTAAGAGTGTGAGATTTGTCAGGATTGAAAGACATGTTCCACTTGTTTGACCAGTCTGTGATTTTGTCCAGGTCTTCAGAAAGTGAGGAGGCTGCAGACTGCCGATCTGAGGGAAGAGGAATGGAGCGGCAGAGAGTGGAGTCAGCAGCAGAGAGATAGAGAGGATTTTCCAGAGAGTCGGAGAGATCATTGATAAAGACCAGAAAAAGCACAGGGCCCAGAACACTGCCTTGGGGAACTCTAGCCTGAACAGGAAGGGGAGATGAGAGAAATCCATCCAGGGCCACACGTTGACTACGACCAGAGAGGAAGTCCGCAAGCCATGCATGGAGATTTCCATGGATACCATAGGAGGATAGTTTTGTGAGCAGAGCTGGGTGCCAGACCGTATCAAAGACACGTGATATGTCAAGGGAGACAGCTCTGATTTCCTGTTTGGCATTGAGGACCTCCATCCATTGTTGAGACAGCAGAAGCAGCATGACCTGGTCTGAATCCAAATTGATGATCGGAGATCAAGCCATTGGAGAAGAGGAAGGATTTGATATCCGAAGCAATGATGGATTCCATGACTTGCTGATAAATTGGGAGCAGGCTAATTGGTCTGTAGTTGCAAGGATCTGTTTGAAACTTGTCCGTTTGCCTGTTTGATCTGTTTGTCCTTTGAAACCTTGTGCTGTGAAAAGAATGTCAAGTTAATGGAAGTGTTTTGTTTGATTAAATTTGTTCAATTTGTATTCAAATGATCATTTTTTATCACAATTCATGATAAATTAATGGAATTAATGCTCCAATTAATGGAATGAAATGTGAATCTTGAACCAGATGGAAAACTGGCTTCACTGAAGGAAGAGTGGAATTATGTGATATTTATAGTATTTTTTAATGAATGGTGTTGATATTTTATAAGGTGGATGAAAAGGGAAGGAAACAGTGCCCCTGGGGGCATGCACCTGTTACATATTCATGCACCTGTTACATATTCATGCACCTGTTCCATAGCTACAATCTGTCCTTTGAATGGACTGTTACGGATGAGAAGTACAATGATATTGTAATCATTGTTGAAATGTCACAAATTTATTTCTCGGATTGAAGGTTATTTGAAGTCTAATGGGATTACTGTGTATGTTAGGAACATTTTGAAAAGAAATATGGATATATGGCATTACTAAAAAAAACCAAGCAATTGAGAGTTCTTGGGTTAATGGGATATAAATAAATGCATCTACAAGTTGATGGTTTATAAAAATTTAGTTCTGGATGATACTTAAACGATGAACAATGTTGGCAATATACAAAGAATGTGACTTGTTATTTTTGGGGGGGGAAAACATGTCGTTTAAAATAATTGGCTAAGTTTTAAAGATGGAGATGTTTTACAGAACTCTTATGATTATTTATATGAATAATGGATTATTCCATGGTGAGAGAAAATGGTTGATATTAATAAAAAGGAGAGGAGGAAAATACAGATCTTGGCAACAGATTTGTAAAATAATGAATGAAAATAATGTGAAAGAAAATTGTTAAGGATGGGAAAATTGAGGCCTATTATTATTTTTAATTTTTTTTTTGTTATAAAAGAAAAAAAGGGAGGTAATGATGATTTCAAGGAATTATGTGCTGAAAGTAATGTGAATCATATAATCATATAATTATGTGTTTCAGACATTTTTTATTTTTTTCTTGGAAAATTGATACAAAGGAGATCTGTGATAATTATGATAAGAATACATAAATGGTTAATTTTGGATTCTTGCTTTGATTTGATTTGCAAAAACGATTTTGCTGATGCTTGGTTGAGCACCTGTGAATTACACGAGACATTTTGGAAGCAAAATATGAAAGTAAGGTTGATGAAAGAAGACGAATTATTTAAAAGTTACAGTAAGACTGATTTCCTTCTCACCTTCTGGTGAGCTGACCACATGATTGTGCAAATGTTGATGAAATACATGATAAGGTTTGAGATTTCTGAGTGATAGAATTTTGGGTATTTTTTTGTGAGGAAAAAGGGAAATATAATTTTGAAGATTTATTGAATACATTCATATGCACTTTGGTTATGCTCGAAACATGTACACCCCTGATTTAATATGTTTTGTTCGGGTGTTACACATGAAATATAATCTTTCAAATGTTCTAGGGGAACTTGTGAACCAATGTAAATTGTTATAAGGTAGGACATAATCGGGATATTGATTACATTGTCAGTTATAATGTGTTAATTCTATGTTTTTAAATTGATTTGCTTGATCCAGTGTGTTGGAAAACAGGCTCTGGGG
The DNA here is from genome assembly GCF_964187855.1 of Myxine glutinosa. Lineage (NCBI taxonomy): Eukaryota > Metazoa > Chordata > Myxini > Myxiniformes > Myxinidae > Myxine > Myxine glutinosa. The sequence continues at coordinate 129,994,396 of NC_136266.1, read as the reverse complement.
TGGTTAAATGAAAGAGGAGAGTAACCCACCTGTAAGAATCAAAAAGAGGCTTTGGAAGAGTTACTGGAGATTTTGATTAGTGAATTTGGCTGGCTCAAGATGAAATTATTATGGCATGCACCTCCGAAACATGGAAAGACAATTTCCTTTGGAAAATGGAAAATTGTGGTTCATCTACCCTTGCTGGAGTTTCAAAATGACCATTTGCCTGAACCACATTGTTATATGTGGGTTGAAAGCAACCACCTGTTTCAGTAAACACCTGTTTTGGAGCTCACATGAACTGCCAAAGTTTCTTCTTCCATTGGCTGTTTCTGGTGTGCATCACTCCTGATGTTCCAACATGACATCACGACTCTGCTGATTGCCAAAGGAGGGTGAGTCCTGGATGGGACTGCTGGACCGTGCTGGACACTGGGCCTTCATGGCTCTGCTGGCTGTTTCTGGTGTGCATCATGGATCAATTGGACATCATGATCCTGGAGCCTTCATCGATGCACCTCCAGCTTTGGTCCTCACTTCACACAATTCTGCTGATTGAGCTGGATTTGTGCAGCTCCTCACACTCTCTTCTTGAGAGGGCAGGTCAGATGAAACTGGACGACAGCCTTGGTGAAGATCTACTAATGCTTGTTGCAAGAATGGCAGTGATGCTGCCTGCTGTGCAGGGTCGTTTTGTGATCTTGCCCATCCACAACCATATTGGTGATTCAACGTGCAATGGCTTGTGTGCTGCTGAAACGTGGAAGATTGGGCATTGCAAGATACAGAGAAGATTGTGACCTGTAAGGATCACTCCTTGATGACAGGAGCACATAGTTCCAGCGTTCATCCTGCTGCAGAGGATCACTTGAATGAAAGAGCTCTGCAACAGACTGAACTCTCAACGACGGAGGGATTCAACAAGCAAGACGCTACGTAATAACAAACAAACTTTTCCATCAGGATGGTCTATGCATGCCGTAGGTAGAGCAGGGTTAAAATTCTGAATGATTGTTCCTCAAAACAGGGTTAACCTGTGACTGAGATGATTAAATTGAACACTTCTATGTTGTGGTCCTGGATACAGGACCAAAGGAGAGATTATGGAAGTGTAAAATTTATGAAGCAAGTAATTTCTATGAGCTACAACCTGCTCACCTTGTGTGCAAGTGTTTTTTGTGATTTCCATGCAGAAGTTGGGATTTCCTTCAGTCGGCGAATTATCTCCGACACTGACCAAATTCGTTTGCTCGAGAAAAGTAAATTCTTAGTAGAGGCAATGGTAGACCACATATTGTCATGGTAAAATCATTTTATGACTGAGGGTAATATAATTACAGATAGGGTGTTTTTTGAAATATAGTGTTGGATCGGGTCTTCCCAAAATGATAAATAATTCTGTACAAATGTCAAATAATGATTCAAGATATCTCGTTACGTTATGTCTTTAAAATATACTCAAATAGATTTTAAATGAAATGTTTTTATTGAGTTCTATAAGTAAGTTGTAGAAAGATTGTTTTTCAATGTAAAATAATGCAATGGACAGCAAATAATAAAATAATACAGCTGGTGCCACGATGTCTGACCAGGTTGTCTGAAGTACTTAGCATTCACTGAACTGCTTTACAAATCCCATTGTGTTTGGTAAAACTAATCATTGCCCGGCGAACTTGTTTTCATTGTGACTGTGGTGGTCGACTCAGTGAGAAGTCTAAGCTAACATTGTATTGATAAGTGAATGCAAAATACTTGGTAACTAGTGGGGTCACCCGTGGGAATCCCACGGGCATGGACGTGTGTGGCATTTCGACATATTGCGTTAGATGCTGCACCTGCACATTCAGTTTCACAAAATGGTTACTGGCAATTTATCAAATGCACAAATGATGTAATCTACACAATGTATTTACTTCTGATAACATGTGAATGCATGTGCGTGCACACCCACACACACATACACACATATACACACAAACACACGTACACCCACACACATATATACACACACATACACACACACACATACACACACGTACACCCACACACGTACACCCACACACATATATACACACACATACATACACACACACACACACACACACACACATACACATGTACACACACATATACACATACACACAAACACATCTCGTTTTTTCATTTTTATTCCTCACAATTTTGTCTCTCTTATTCACAGACAGACACAGACACAGACACAGACACACACATACACACACACACACACATACATGCACACACACACACACACACACACACACATGTACACACACACACACACATGTACACACACACACACATATACACACACACATATATACACACACATACACACACACACACACACACACACACACACACATGCAAACACACACACATGCACACACACACATATGTACACACACACACACACACATATGCACACACATATACTGAAACGCAAAAGAAACTTACCACCTTTGAAACCTTTAAATATCAACAATAACACTGCGTGTAGTAAATGTGTGAACTTATTTGTGGACAATAGTGTCCTCACTGTCAGACAAAACGGTCACGGATGGTCACTTGAACCTTCAATGGTCACTTCATAGCACAGCTGTTGAACAGCCGTTTTGACTGTCAGTGATTAGCCAAGGGGTACGGGATGATTTTAATGAGCTGCACGTGATGTCTTGATATTGGCTTTAAAAAGGCCAGTGCAAAATGGGCATTTCAATCAACATGCCACGATTGTCAAGGGATCAACGGCAGCGTGCCCTGGACATGCTGCAAGGCGGACTGAGCTACCGTGAGGTGGCACGTCGCCTTGGCTGTTCACACCAGACGATATCGGCCCTGGTGGACAGAGACACCCTCCACAACTCTGCAGATGACAGACCTCGAAACATTGGCATTTTATTGATGACATGTCAAGTTTTTGACCAAGATACACCATCTCATCAGTTTGTTCTACAGTACAGAACAGCACAGGGTGCAATGTCAGTCCCCTTTCAATAGCGTGTGTGGCCACCATTGTTTTGGATACAGGCAGTGCATCGTCGGCGTATACTGCCTACCAGTCTTTGGATGGATTGCTGCTGGATTCTGTCCCACTCAGTCCTCAATATCTGAAGCAGCTCTGCCCGTGTCCTGGCCCTGCCAACTACGCGTCTCCCAAGCTCATCCCACAGGTGCTCTATGGGATTCAGGTCAGGGGAGAGCGCAGGCCACTGCATGGTGTTGATGTTCTCGCCTTGGAGAAATGCAGTGGTAAAGCGAGCAGCATGGGGACGAGCGTTGTCATGCTGAAAGGTTCTCAGTTCTGGGTGGTCTAGCAGGAATGGCAGCAGATGAGGTTGCAGGATGTTATCCACATACCGCTGGGCGTTAAGATTCCCATCCACAACCACCAGTGGCGTCCTGTACCGGCCTGATATGGCGGCCCACACCATCACACTTGGGCCACCCCACCTGTTGGCTTGACGCACGCAACAATCGGCATATCGCTCGCCAGTTCTTCTCCAGACACGCTCACGCCCATCAGGACTGTCCACACAGAACCTTGACTCATCGCTGAAAGCGACCGCGTTCCACTGCACCAAGGTCCACCGCTGATGCTGCTGGCACCATCTCTGTCGGTTGCGGCGATGGGCAGCCGTCATCACGGGGCCTCTGTATGGTCTTCTGGCAGTCAGACCATAGTCATGCAGTCGTCTTCGTGCAGTATCATTGGAGATCCGTGGGTTTGCACGCCCCGGAGTTTCTGCCGCAGTGCGGGATGCTGGACGGAATCGATCCCGCAGGTGACTTCGGACCATCTGCCTGTCCTGCCTTGCAGTGGTGACTCTTGGCCTCCCTGATCGAGGTCTGTCATCTGCAGAGTTGTGGAGGGTGTCTCTGTCCACCAGGGCCAATATCGTCTGGTGTGATCAGCCAAGGCGACGTGCCACCTCACGGTAGCTCAGTCTGCCTTGCAGCATGCCCAGGGCACGCTGCCGTTGATCCCTTGACAATCGTGGCATGTTGATTGAAATGCCCATTTTGCACTGGCCTTTTTAAAGCCAATATCAAGACATCACGTGCAGCTCATTAAAATCATCCCGTACCCCTTGGCTAATCACTGACAGTCAAAACGGCTGTTCAACAGCTGTGCTATGAAGTGACCATTGAAGGTTCAAGTGACCATCCGTGACCGTTTTGTCTGACAGTGAGGACACTATTGTCCACAAATAAGTTCACACATTTACTACACGCAGTTATTGTTGATATTTAAAGGTTTCAAAGGTGGTAAGTTTCTTTTGCGTTTCAGTATATATACACACACACACACACATATATATATACATATATATATATATACATACATATATATATATATATATATATATGTATATATATATATATATATATATATATATATATATATATATATATATATATATATATATATATATATATATATATATATATATATATATATATATATACATACATACATGTATATATATATATATATATATATATATATATATATATATATATATATATATATATATATATATATATATATATTGTGGATTTGTGAATCTTGTTGTAAATATCACCCTCCGTAGTGTAAAGGTCAAAGGTCGTCCTCCTAGTTAATCCATATACATGCATGTAGCAAATCATATATCCTTCTAAATAGTTATTTCCTTATTGTGTGTTTTAGTTTAAGGCTGTGTCTTCCATTAATTGACACTGCATTGCACCGAATTCAAATAAGGTAGATTCCCTTTCATTCCCAAAGCCCCCATTCCCAAAGCCTCGATTGCCAACTGCATTCGCCCTCCATTAAACACGCGGTCGGTTTGGAGAAGAAAGGCGTGGCCCCCACCTCATCATGAAGGGTGGAGCCCTGAACGACCAACCAAGGCTCAGGGGTATGGCTTGAGAGAGTGTGGCCTATATAACCCGTGGCGGGACGCCCCCACGAGAGATGAGTCCTTGGAGAGCATGCGACGCACCCCACCTGAGACGAGTAGAGACCAGAAGAAGAGACGAGTGGAGGAAGGAGGTGATTGAGGGAAAGAGAAGCACGCATGAGCTTTGAGACCACCGCAGTTGCGACCACCGCAGCTTTGAGCTTTTGCGAAGCAATGCCGCCGGGCGAACACGATTGAAGAAGGGCGGCGGCTGCTCACTCCCGGCCCGGCCGTCCTCCCGTGTCCAGCCGAACCTTCCTCCCCTTCCAATCATCCGTGCCTGGCCTCATCCATCCATTCGTGTACGTGAGTTTGTTTTGTGTGTCTTGTCCTGGAGTTAAGTAAGACTGCATAGTATAAGCTAGTAATTGCACTGTGTCTTCTGGTCCTTCCATCCTTTCTGTCTTTATTTTGTTATCCTTCCTTCTCCTTGGTTCTTTTGATTGTGTAAATAATAGTGAGTAATCTATATTATAATAGCCGTAGATGATTCTGTCTGTCTGTCTGTCTATCTGTTGGGTGTCTGTCCGGGGTGTGGCTTACTCGGTTTGCAGAGTAGCTCCACCCATAGCTCCACCCATTCTGGGAGTGGCTATAAACAAATATCCACCATTTTATTAACTCGCATAGCTTTGAGTCCTGTTTTGTAGGCCCGTGGTGTCTTGCTCTCCCCCAGTTTTATTTCAAATCAAATTCGATAAATCATTTCATTTTTCACAGTCGCTAACATAGTTTTAGACTCGGTTGAAAAAAAACGGGAAGAAAATCCGATGAAAGTTGCCGTTTATAGAACGAAATGAATTCTCAAAGGCCTGTAACTTCAAGGCCATTGAGTCTCTCTCACGCCTTTATCTCCAATCTAACTCACCATATGATTTCATTTTTATCGATGGTTTTACTTTTAGACTCGGTGTCAGCAATAATTGAGAACAATCCACACACGCGGGAAAATGCAGAGATATATTTTTTAAAATCGCGTCATGGTGTATCATACACCGCACAACATGACACCGCCGGCAATGTGTCGATATATATTAAAAATTCGCTTTTGCTTTTCCGTTATGATATATTACTATTTCGTTTGATGATAGTCGTCACAAAAACGTCAACAATGATGCCGACATATATTTCTTCGTTTTTATTTCATTCAACATATTAGCCGGAAGTAAAATATGTTTCAGGAAATTACCGAGAGATATTTCTTCGTTTTTTTTATTAGTTATGTGCGCATACACTTTAAATAGGTTTATTTGAAATCTTTAATTTTCCACAAACATTCCACACACGCGGGAAAATGCAGAGATATATTTTTTAAAATCGCGTCATGGTGTATCATACACCGCCCAACATGACACCGACGGCAATGTGTCGATATCTATTTTAAATTCGATATATCATTTCATTTTTCACAGTCGCTAACATAGTTTTAGACTCGGTTGAAAAAAAACGAGAAGAAAATCCGATGAAAGTTGCCGTTTATAGAACGAAATGAATTCTCAAATGCCTGTAACTTCAAGGCCATTGAGTCTCTCTCACGCCTTTATCTCCAATCTAACTCACCATATGATTTCATTTTTATCGATGGTTTTAGAGTCGGTGTCAGCAATAATTGAGAACATTCCACACACGCGGGAAAATGCAGATATATTTTTTAAAATCGCGTCATGGTGTATCATACACCGCCTAACATGACACCGACGGCAACGTGTCGATACATATTAAAAATTCGATATATCATTTCATTTTTCACAGTCGCTAACATAGTTTTCGACTCGGTTGAAAAAAAACGGGAAGGAAATCCAATGAAAGTTGCCGTTTATAGAACGAAATGAATTCTCAAACGCCTGTAACTTCAACTTCAAGGCCATTGAGTCTCTCTCACGCCTTTATCTCCAATCTAACTCACCATATGATTTCATTTTTATCGATGGTTTTGGACTCGGTGTCAGCAATAATTGAGAACATTCCACACACGCGGGAAAATGCAGAGATATATTTTTAAAAATCGCGTCATGGTGTATCATACACCGCCCAACATGACACCGACGGCAACGTGTCGATATATATTAAAAATTCGCTTTTGCTTTTCCGTTAAGATATATTACTTTTTCGTTTGATGACAGTCGTCACAAAAACGTCAACAATGATGCCGACATATATTTCTTCGTTTTTATTTAATTCAACATTATTAGCCGGAAGTAAAATATGTTTCAGGAAATTACCGAGAGATATTTCTTCGTTTTTTAAAATTAGTTATGTGCGAATACACTTTAAATAGGTTTATTTGAAATCTTTAATTTTCCACAATATAATTTACTTGCCATTTATCATTTGATGATTACGAGACAAATTCCTCTTGAGGATCGTGACAATTCATGCGCTGCGTGGAAACTTCTATTTCCAAAATGAATGAGACGATCGATGAAGAACGCAGACTTGAACAGGATGCAGCAAGAAAACGAATGAGACGGGCGAACGAGTCCATCGACGAACGTCAATGCAAACTTGCGGGGTCACCCGTGGGAATCCCACGGGCATGGATGTGTGTGACATTTCGACATATTGAGTTAGATGCTGCACATTCATTTTTACAAAATGGTTACTGGCAAGTCATCAGATCCAGAAATGGTGTAAAAACCACCGTTTAGAGGCCATTTTTCCCCGCAAAGCGGGGGTTGGCCTTTTCGGGGACCGTGGTAGTTGTTGTTTTTTTGTCCCCTTTTTGAAGCAATGTTTTACGGCCGGATGCCCTTCCTGACGCCAACCCTTTTTGCCGCCTTCAACGACAAACAGGGAATTACCAGTGAACTGGTACTCAATTAGCCGACCTCGGAAGGATGACAGGCTGAGTCAACCCCCCTGGCATTAATTCGGCGATCGACCGAGATTCGAACCCAGGATCCTAAGCCGGCACCCTAGCCGCTAGCCCAACACCAGAAATGGTGTCATGAACACAATTTATTTACGCACAAGCACAAAAGCAAGACGGGCCGATTTCCGATTCCGACGGGCGAGACGGGCCGATTTCCGATTCCGACGGGCCGATTTGGAGCAAGAAAAAGAACGAGACGGGAGAAAAAGGAGAGAAACGAGACGGGGAAAGCCGATTGGAGAGGCGAGTGAGGCGCGATTGGAGAGGAGTGTGAGGCGCGATTGGAGAGGAGTGTGAGGAACGATTGGAGAGGAGTGTGAGGCGTGATTGGAGAGGAGTGTGAGGCACGATTGGAGAGGAGTGATTGGAGGGGAGTGTGAGGCACGATTGGAGAGGAGTGTGAGGCACGATTGGAGAGGAGTGTGAGGCGCGATTGGAGAGGAGTGTGAGGCGCGATTGGAGAGGAGTGTGAGGCGCGATTGGAGAGGCGTGTGAAGGATTGGAGAGGAGAGGAGTGTGAGGGATTGGAGAGGTGAGGGATTGGAAAGGAGAGGGATGTGAGGGTTTGGAGAGGAGAGGAGTGCTAGGTGGAGAGAGGAGAGTGTCAGGTGGAGACAGGAGAGTGTCAGGTGGAGACAGGAGAGTGTCAGGTGGAGACAGGAGAGTGTCAGGTGGAGAGGAGTGAGGGGTCACATATTATGTGAAATAACTAAATTCACACCATTTCTGGATCTGATGACTTGCCAGTAACCATTTTGTAAAAATGAATGTGCAGCATATAACTCAATATGTCGAAATGTCACACACATCCATGCCCGTGGGATTCCCACGGGTGACCCCGCTAGTAAATTATATTTGTTCTTCCTTCCTTGCCTTTCTTTCCTTTACATCCGTTTCGTTTTAGTGATTTCCCCATTGGATACCTGTGGCACGATTTGGCCAACGTTAAGAATCGGGTCAGTTACCTGCTAATGGTTCGTGCCGCGGTTGCTAAACCGCTCGGCAATTAACATCTGTCCGCGGTCGCAAACGAGGTTGCGCACCTGCCTCTCCGGAGGGAGCTTGGGCAACTTCAGGACCACGTCGGTCAGTCATAGACGAGGGGATTAATCCCCCCTGGATAAGGGGAAAAGAGGCCGACGGAGAGATCCGCAACAATATATATATGTATATATATATATATATACACACACACACACACACACACACACACATATATATATATATATATATATATATATATATGCACATATATATACATCCACACACACACACACACATACACACACATGTACACCCACACACATATACATACATACATACATACACATGCAGACACACACACGTGTATATATATATATATATATATATATATATATATATGTATGTATGTATGTATGTATGTATGTATGTATGTATATATATATATATATATATATATATATATATATATACACATATATATATATATTGCGGATATGGGGATGGCGCTTCCCCTTAGCGGGGGGGGGCTTAATCCCCCTTTTAGTTGCACTTGCCGTCTCCGCTCCTGAAGCTGCCCAGCTCCCGCTACGAGGCAGGTGAGCAACCTCATTCGAGACCGCGGACAAGATGTTATTTTGCCGAACGGATTAGCAGCCCGCGGCTCGAACCATTTGCAATGCTACACCTGATTCCGAAACGTTGGCCAAAATCGCGCCACAGGTACTCAATCGAGAAATCACTAAAACGAAACGGATGTGAAGGAAAGAAGGCAAAGGTAGGAAGAACAGGGATTTATTACTAATATTTACAAGACCAAAGAAACCAAGGAAGAAGGAAAAATACGAAAATAATGACAGAAGCAGAAGAAGACACAGTGCAATACTAGCTTATCTATTCAGGCTTACTTATTCCCAGGGACAACACAAAGGACAGACGACAGTCAGACTTACACGGGGAATAAAGCAGAAATGAATGGCCGGAGGTGGATGGCTGGACGGACGAGAAGGTGGGATCACAGGGTGGGAAGGATGCGGGTCTGGTTGGTGTGACGGCGCGGCTCGAGGTGAGCAGCCGCCGACCCTCCTCAATCGTGTTCGCATGGTGGCGTTGCTTCGCGGCAGCGGTCGAAACTGCCGTCAAAGCTCAAAGCTGCGGTGGTCAAAGCTGCGGTGGATTCAAAGCTGCGGTGGATTCAAAGCTGCGGTGGACTCAAAGCTCATCGGAGGTCTCTCGCTTATCTCAGGTCCCTCGCTCATCTGACTCATCTGCCGCATCTCACTCGGCAGTCCTTCCCCACCCCCTTTTATGAGGCGCGTGGCGATCAAGCCGCCAGCCTGTTGGAAACGCCCATCGGTGAGCTCGCCTCGGCCTTGATTGGTCGCGAGGGCTCACCAATCCCGCCCCTTGAGGAGGCGTTGGCAAAGCCATGCCTTGTTCCTGGCGTTTGGCTGACTCCTCCCACCTTCTGCTCCGAGATGACCTCGTGTTCAATGGAGTCTTGGGGTGAAGAAAACCGCCCAAAGCAGTAGTGGCGCACGCCACTGTACTGGTGCTTTTTAGGAGGCAATGGGGGTGTCGGATGGATCCTATCTTATTTCAATTCGGTGCAATGCAGTGTCAATTAATGGGAGACAGAGCCTTAACTGATACACATAATAAGGAAATAACTATTTAGAAGGGTCTATGGTGGCCTACGTGCTTGTACATGGACTAGCTAAGGGGATGACCGTTGACCTTTACACACAAAATGGAGGTATTTACAAGAATTACTAGAGGGGCATATTTACAAACAGGATTCTCAAATCCGCAACACTGCACCCTCATCCTCCAGGCATGTCCCGGGCCTATAAAACTTTACTTAGTGTGACACGTAGGTGTAGTTCCCTCTACAATTAACCTGACCCTGAGTGACAGTTTTAAAACACAAATAAGTATGTCCCTCTGCTGCATTGCACCCTGCCTAACAGATTCATGCCCACAGGATAACCGAATTGCGGAATTGTTTTCAAACTACACATGTACAGTGGGGAGCATTATTTACAAGTGACGTTACTTGGACTATTTACAAAACGCAACCCAGGGCCTGTGATTTTTCTTTTTGGGGGGCGGGGGGGGATGGGGGGGGGGGGGGGGGAGACAGCCTGCACTGCATCGACGCACCAGCACCAATAAAGAGCACCATAAAGCGCCAGTCAGTGCACAGTCACCACAGTTCAAAATAAAAAACAAAACCCTGTTGGTGGTCTTCCTCTTCGGCTCCCTCTGCTGGCCGTTGTTCTTCCAGATGTTGTCAACTTCATATTCTTGGTTGCGGCCTATTTGGTGGATAATAAAACTGAAAAATGCACAAAACGTGTCCGTTTTTATTTATGGCCCACAGGGGCCGACTATTGGTGGTTCACCTGTGGGCTTGGTGCCACCTCACCGGGTCCACATGCAAGATCTTGGACCATCGTGGCCGGTCCCAGCAGAGGGGCCATGCCCCAACCCGTGGGGTCCATGAGTGGTGCTCAGCCACAGACATGTGGTCCATAAGTGGTGCGTGGATGCAGGCAGCTGGTTGCGAGGATTCGGGCACACCGACGCGGCCCCCCGCACGCTCCCCTCAGTGCCCAGAGAGCACGATCCATGGGTCGGGGAAGGAAGACAGAGAGGGCAGGTTAGCGAGGGGTAAGGGCGCAAGGGTACACATCAACACCGGTAATGCAGAACAAGGTGCGCACGGAGAGCGAAGTGAGAAAGCTTGTCCCTACCGTACGTCACCCCCCCTGTTACCTACTCCACCCTTGCCCTTACCCATATTTACAACAATCTACACATTTACAAGCCGTCACTACGTCTCGTCCTCCCTATATTTCCCCTATACCAAATTCGTCACAATCCCATTGTCTAAATTTGCCATCACCAATTCATCATCAATCCTCATAAGGAGGGAGAGAGGGAACATCAGCACAGTCACATCCACGTCATGATGCGTCTCACATTCCAAACATTTGCACAAAAATAATAAAAACATGGCATGGTGTGGAGTTCTGTCACCTCAGGTGAGTGGATGTAGATGGTGCGAGGAGATTCTTAATCCTAACTATCCTCTAAATGACCTTAATACACTTTACACTACCCGGGGTCTTTCCCTGTCAATCCATTGGCCATCTTACTCTATGCGGTTTAAAGAACCAAATTCCCATTGACCAAACTGTGGTGCTTCATCAATTTGGGGTCTCACTCCCCCGATTCAACTCCCTGTGCCTTTGCACAATTTCAGGACTGGGTCGTGTGGCTCTCCCAGCAGGTCTACCCACCTGCACACCTCCACCACTGCAGTTGCCTCCGAGCTTACCTGCTCCTTACCCTAACCTATCTAACTGGGGAAGGCCCTCTGGCGCTCTCCCCACTCGGTGCCCTCTCTGGCACTGGGCTACCTGGGTCCGTCCTCCGGATCCTCGGGCCCCATCCACAACTCGAACGGCTCCCAGAGCCCACCTGCGGCCTCACCTGGCCGATATCCTAACAGTGGCGGAGTGCCCATTTAACTACACACACTAACAGGCCACACGCCCAGCCATTTCCACGACACTAATGCACCCTTCCAAACACCATTCTTCCACACGCACCACAGATGCCAATATCCAACCACAATTTACCTACTCCCTCTACCTAACTCTTAAACTACCCTCCCCGGATATTCGTGATGGGGTCCATCCTCCCCATACACACCTTTGCACCATCCACTCCACTCCACAGTTTCCACCATACTCACTCCATACCACCCATTCCATACTCCATATATTCCAGACCATTTATTCCATACAACCATGCTCACCTGTATTTGCACACCTGTGCAATTACTCCTACACCTGGTGCTTCCTGCACCCTCCTTCCTCCCAGGCTTCTTCAATCATTCAATACAATGCACAACCACAATTGTTCCTCATGCACTTCCACGCTCCATGCACTTCCACGCTCAATATAACTCACAATCACCTCACTCACTCATACACTGCTCCATACACTTTTGATTCTCAAACACACGGCATCATCTGATCTACCTGGTTTCCTTCTATCTTGGTGCTCCCCGTCTTCCCTTTAAACTAAGCACACCCAACGTCATTATCATCCAAACTAATCTACCTGCGTCCCCACTACAGGTATCATTGTCACTACCTAACCTTACCGTTACCTATGGTCATCTCTAGGTCCCTACACACGATATCCTAACCCTCCCGGGCTAGTTTTCACTGCCATAAACCCCATAAAACTATAGCTCATGTGCCCCCTATGTGAGGGATGGCAGAGTTGCCATCCCATCACATCAGGTATCTCCCACTATCAATTTTGCCCATCAAATTTTCTGCAAATCAAAATTTGCCAATCACTGCCAATCATTCTACCAATCATCAATTTGCCAATCATTTCTGCCAATCCTATTCACTGCTCTCAATTTCGGGTCCAAAACACTATTACCATCACAGTCCACTATATCTGAGCCTCGGTGCGTCATGACATCATTAAAACTCGGCTTTGCAAAGCCGAGTTATGAATTCGGGTGGTTTGGTCGCCTGCAGGTTGAGTCCATCCGGCATTCGGTTCAGGGGAGGCGGTTTGGTCGGGCCGAGATTCCACGCACCATCTTGGCGCGGATCCTTGCGGTCTCCGGCCCGATGGCTCAATCTCGCCCGGTCGGAACCCCGTCCCCGCCAGGGGGCGAAGGTCCGACCTGGCCCCCCTCCCCCGGAATCGCGCCGATCGCCGCTCTGACGCGGCACCGACCATTCAGTGCGGGACCCGGCCCGAATCGCGCACGACGCTCCAAAGAGCGACGCGCTGACGGTCCCGGCCGGTCCTCGCTGCAAACAAAGCGCACCGCGCACGGAGTGCTCGCCTCGGCTATCCGTCGCCCTGAACGCTGCCCCGGTTAACGTCGATGCCTTACTCGCATGCTCACACGCATACGCGACCCTTTTCACACTCACCAAACCCGGCGTTCCAACGCCGCCCGTACACTCCACACACTCCGTCCATTCCACCACCGCACTCCCTGTTACACACCACACCTCTCGCGCACCCTCTTGCGCACCCTCGTCGTTTGCACACTTCATTCCACACCTCTCCTCCGTTACGTCCTCCGTAACACTTGCCATGGGCGTGCACTCTCGCATCCACCCACTCACGCGCTTCAATGGTCTCTCCCACACCTGCGCCACAACCAACTCAGGTGTGCTTCCTCGCACACTCATCCCAAGCGTGCATCCTCGCATGCGCTCCTCGGTCACATCCTCTGTGACAACCATGGGTGTGCACTCTTTTGCACACCCGATCACGCGCTTCAATGTGCCCTCTCGCACCTGCGCCACTACCAACTCAGGTGTACACTCTCGCACACGTTCCACCACCACCTTACTCTCCGTGTCACACTCCGTACACTCCGACGTGCATTCTTTCTCGCACTTGGTTTCACACTCGCGCTCCGATGTGCCCTCTCGCACTCGCACCACCACCAACTCACTCTCCGTGTCACACTCCGTACACTCTTTCACACAGACCCTCCGACGTGCATCCGCTCTCGTACTCGGTATCACTCCCACACTTTGTAACACGCTCACTCTTTGACGCACACTTTTTCCTCACACGCGTGCCATTCGCTTTAACACAGCACACAAAGGACCTTCCACGAACGCCCGGGTGCTTTCGCGATCCCAATCGCGCGACAATTCTCTTCGTGCCAAACACTCTGCCGAAAAACCTCTTAGCACCATATACAGCGCGACTCACCTTTGGGGTCCTCCTCTCCACGCGCACCTGCAAATCTTTATAAGGATTAGCAAGTACGGCATCAGGATGTGAATTCAAACTTTGTACATTATCCATTCCCTCGTCCAACTGTTGCTCTTCTAAGTCCCCGGTCTCTACAAGCCCGATTTTAACTATTGCTTTTTCTTTGACGACCGCTGGCTTTATTAAAATTCCCTCTACTTCAGCGGTCGCTGGCTGCCCC
>NC_136266.1:129912099-129974599 GCF_964187855.1 Myxine glutinosa | reverse complement strand
GACAAAGAGTTGCTGTTGGACAATGGAAGGTGGATGATTTGCTTTGCGCTGGCTTGTGGGGGATGGGTCCATGCACCTTTCTTTATATCCAAGTTGAGATTGCTTGCAGTATTGAGTTTTAAAACAAAACTACTTTCTCAGTAAATCTTTTGTTTTATATATATATATATATATATATATATATATATATATATATATATATATATATATATATATACATATATATATATATACATATATATATATATATATATATATATATATATATACATATATATATATATATATATATATATATATACATATATATATATATATATATATATATATATATATATATATATATATATATATATATATATATATATATATATATATATATATATACATATAAAAGATTACTTTTCTTACACTGCAAAATATATATATGGGTTTTGTAATGTAATGTTATATTATATTCGACTTAATAATGTTAAAATGAGTTTTGCAGTCGTCTCGATCTCGCGAGATCACGGCGAGGTCACGTCTTTTCGAAGCTGCTCCATGCGCTCACGCTCTCGAAGCTAAGTGATCTATCACAATCGTGTTTTTGTCGAGACTGTATCTATCTTTCGGTGTGTGTACCTATAGCGTATCTTTTGGAAAATTTTCGGTGCTAATTTTTCGTACATGTATACACAATCGTCGGTTAATGGTATCGAGTATTCTGCGGCCTAGTACTCATAGGCTTAGACTACCGTACCGTCTCCGACCTTGTGGTTTCGTTTTTCTCTCAGCGATTCGTCAAATGCGCTGAAATTATTTTTCGTTCTCTGTTTCGTACCAGTCGTTCACCCCGTACCTCCTTGTTTAATATCTGTACTCACAAAAAAAAAAAAAAAACCCCAAAAAAAATATTTCCTTCCCAGGTCTTATTCGTTTATTTGTTGTTCTTTTTGTTCGTTCGTTCTTCGTTCGCGATCACGCGGTTAGAAATGTATAATCTCTCCCCTGAACAACTATTTTCTCTCATATATTATAACACCCTTTTCTTCTTTTCCTACAAAAGGATGCTTTCGTCTTGCTCACCAAATCTATTCATTCCAAAAAATATATATAATACCATCTCTTACAGTTCCTCCTTTCTACATTCCCTAAACTATCCAGAACTCCACCCCTCCTCCAGTGTCCTCAAACGTATTTTTGACTCGAAGGTCTCAAACTCATTTTGCAAAAAATGTTCGTTTCCCATGAATCGTACACTTTTCAAAATCCAATCTCACCCCTCCCCTCCAAATCCTCCCCATCACCCATCCCTTTCAAATCTCCCCCCTTGCCCCTTCCCTCCCCTCCCTCCTAAACTCCCCCCACACCCCTCCCCTCCGAGACTCTCCCTCGCTCCTCCCCTCCTTGACTCCCCTCTCACCCCTCATCCTCAAAGCATCCTCCCTGCTTCTTCCCCCTTCCAACTTTCACCTTCATCTCCCCAAACCTTCTGCCTTGCTCTTCCCCCTCCTCAAATAACACCTCACTGTGCCTCACCCAATCTCCATCAAACCTTTTGTCCGCCCCATTCTTCCCTTTCTCCAAGCTATTCTGAAATCTCTGAAATCTCTGACACACCTTCAACAGCTCTCCCTACCTCTTCCTCCTCTTCCACATCTTACCCTACCCCTCCCCCCCCCCCTGTTCTGGACCCAATGCTCCCCCTTCCTCTTCATTAACGGTATGGACCTCAAACATCCGGGGCCTTCGCTCAAACTTGACTGACCTCTCCATACAGGTTGCTTCTGACAAACCAGATGTGATCTGCTTAACAGAAACTTTCCTCCTTCATGATGTCTCTGATGCCTTGGTATCTCTCCCAGGTTACTCCCTCCTCCGGTATGATAGACCTGAGCCTCGTCCTGGAGGTGGGGTTGCTATCTTTATAAAAAACTCTCTTCCTCACTCGCCCTCCACTGCCCTCTCTCCACCTCACCCCCAGGAATACCTTTGGCTACGGCTTCCCCTTCGCTCCCACCTTTTGTTCATATGTGTGTTGTACCGTCCACCAAACAGCGATGACTCCATCTACATCTCACTGTCTGATAATATGGACCAACTTCTATCTACCCATCCCAACTCTCTCTTCCTCATATGTGGTGATTTCAATTGTCACCATGCCAGTTGGCTGGGTGTGGGTACCTCTCTCACCAGCCATGGCTCTTCAGCAAAGGACTTCTGCGACTCACTGGGACTGACACAATCTGTCAATTTCCCGACCCGGATCTCAGTCAACGGAGCATCTTCTCTTCTGGATTTGGTTATGACAAAGTTCCCTGAAAATGTCTGCTGCTCTTCTTCTGCTCCAATCGGCTCATCTGATCATGTGCTTGTCAAAGTGGACATCTCTCTGACCATTCTCAGAGAGCCTCCTCAGCGTCGACGAGTCTGGCATTTCACTCAGGCCAACTGGCACGGTCTTCAAGCAGCCATCAATCATCTGGACTGGTCTCCCATCTCTACCGCCTCTGACATCAACTCATCCTGGGAATTCTTTCAAAGTAAATTGCTCTCTCTCATGCACAGATTTATACCATCTCGTCTTCAGTTGTCATACCCTTCCTCCCGTCCATGGTACACGGGATCTTGTGGTGAGGCTGTTGCCCTGAAACAACTTGCTTTCGTCTCCTGGAAAGCAAATCCAACGGAAGGAAATCTCATTTCCTTTCACAAAGCCCGAAACAAGTGTGTGTCCACCCTCAGGAGAGCCAGGAAACAATATCTCACCATTCTCAAGACCGAACTCTCTTATCTGTCTCCCTCTTCCAAATCCTGGTGGCGTCTGGTCAAATCTGTTTCTGGTGTTTGTTCCCCCTCCATCCCCTCCCTCACCTCAAACGGCTTAACGGCTGACTCCGCACGTGAAAAAGCTGAATGCCTCAACTCTGTGTTTGCCTCTAAATCTTGTGTCCCAAACCCATCCCTCTCTGTACCCACCGTACCCAGTCGTACCCAGCTGCTCCTGGACTCTGTGTACTTTCCTCCTGACAAGGTGGAAAAGTTTCTGTCAACCCTCGACTCTGATTCTGCAACTGGTCCTGACGGCATCAGCCCACGGGTCCTAAAATCATGTTCTTCTGCTCTTTCACTCCCTCTTTCTGTTCTCTTCACCCTCTCTTTTGCTCAAGGTCATCTGCCATCTGCTTGGAAATCAGCCAACATCACCGGTTTGCACAAAAAAGGTGCAAAAACAGATCCCAGCAACTACAGACCAATCAGCCTTCTCCCAATTATCAGCAAAGTCATGGAATCCATCATTGCTTCAGATATTAAATCTTTCCTCTTCTCCAATGGCTTGATCTCTGATCATCAATTTGGTTTCAGACCTGGTCACTCTACTCTGGACATGCTGCTTCTGCTTTCTCAACAATAGATGGAGGTCCTCAACGCCAAACAGGAAATTAGAGCTGTCTCCCTTGACATTTCACGTGCCTTCGATACAGTCTGGCACCCTGCTCTGCTCACCAAACTCTCCTCCTTTGGTATCCATGGAAATCTCCACGCATGGCTGGCGGACTTCCTCTCTGGTCGTAGTCAACATGTGGCCCTGAATGGGTTTCTCTCATCTCCTCTTCCTGTTCAGGCTGGAGTTCCCCAAGGTAGTTTACTGGGCCCTGTGCTTTTTCTGGTCTTTATCAATGATCTCTCTGACTCTCTTGAAAATCCTCTCTATCTCTTTGCTGACGACTCTACTCTCTGTCGCTCCATTCCTCATCCCTCAGATCGGCAGTCTGCAGCCTCCTCACTCTCTGCAGGCCTGGACAAAATCACAGACTGGTCAAACAAGTGGAACATGTCTTTCAATCCTGACAAATCTCACACTCTTACAATGTCTCTCCGAAAGGACCGACTGGACAACCCTCCCATCTACTTTCTCAACAATCCTCTCCATGAAGTTCTGTCGCTCAAGCTTTTGGGTCTCACTATCTGCCATGATCTTTCTTGGGAAAACCACATTTCCAAGCTGGCCTCCAAAGCCAGTCGCCGACTGGGCATCCTCCGTCGTGCGAAGTCCTTCCTTGGCACACCTGAGCTCCTCACCACATACAAGGCTTTCATCCGCAGCTCAATGGAATACTGTTCCCCCCTCTGGGCTGGTGCTCCTGCCTCACACCTTTCTCGGCTTCACGCTGTTGAGGCCAAAGCTTTCAGAATCATTGGAATCTCCTGCGATGTAGTCAACACCGAGGGCCTTTCACTCACTCACCGCAGGCAGGTTGGTGGTCTTTCTGTCTTCTACCGACTCCTCTCCGGCCTTGCTCCCCCAGCTCTCTCTGTGCTCTGTCCCCCCAATATTCCTTCAGGTCGCACAAGATCTGCCTGCAACCCTCTTATGGTTAAACTGCCAAAGTCTAGGCTCTCTGCTCACCTTCACTCTTTCATTCCCCTTTTCTCCCGCCTCTGGAACAAACTCCCCCACTCCCTTCAATCCCACTCCTCCCTCCAGGTCTTTAAAACAGCTGTTCACCACCATCTCTTATCTTCCCCCATCGAAAACCTTGATCTTTTCTACCCCCGGTAATTCACCCCAGAGTCCTTGCAGTGTTCATATGTTTTATTCCTCTCCCACCTCCCCCCAAGTCCTCCCGATGTCCCTGCTCTCAAATGTTGTGTTTGTGTCCTTCCCCATCTTCCCCCTCTCTTTTGTGTCCTTCCCCCTCTCTCCCCATCTTGTCTGCCGCTCCCCTTGTTTTTTGTGTTTTGTGTGTCGGTTTGTCTTTTTGTGTGATTAATGTTAGCTCTTTCACGAGCCTCGATCTTGTATACAAAAAAAAAGAAAAAAAAAAAAAAAGATGAATTTGATATGCTTGTTTCTAAGATAATATTTAAAGTTTAATTAGTAAATATATATATAAAGTTTTTTTTGTAGTTACATTCACATGAAGTGAATGACTTTACATGTAATTGGGAGAATCTTGGCGCCGCAGAGTCTCGAAGAACATATCTTCCTCATTAAGGAGATTTTAATATGCATTCCTCAATCAGGGGGATATCCCCCTGCTCAATATTTCACTCGGCCAATCACATTGTATCCCTCGATCCTTGCTCCCGCCCACCTACACTTTGCCTAACCAATCCTACTGCTCTCCTCCCCTTTCTTCGCTCCTCCCCCTCGACTTGCTCCTCCCATTTTCAACTTGTATAAAGATCAGAACTGACGTCCAAATATTTAGGATTATCACTGGGTTTGTAAAATGTTGGTTTGTTGTACTTAGGATTTTCACTAGGTTTGTAATGTTGTAAATGTTGTACTTAGGATACTTCACTTGGCTGATCGATTCTGTATGTCTACACTGTATGTTGACTGTATACTGTGCATGCTACTGTTATTTGGTGTATCCTTATGATGTTTCCTTTGATGTACATCTCTACTGTACCAGGATTTTTCACTTGGGACTTTCTGTGAATCTTGCAATGTGCTTTCGTGAATTGTAGTATGCTCTTCTTGGTTTGATAAAGGTTATTGTTCCTTGCTGTGTATTCCCTTGTAAACAAAAGTGTTGTCCTCCTCGGAAATTAAAATTTGTGATTCTTCTTCTGACAAAAGTTTATAGACATTGAATTTCTTGATTCATCTATTACATACTATCTAAAAATATATATCTCTATCACTATATTTTGTGCTCAGATATAACCTATTTTTGAATAATTTCTGTTCTTTAATCTATATTTTCGCACTCTATGTGAAATAATCAAGAGGAACATTTTTGGGATCATCCACGGACAACTCCTCTATTTCTTTTTTTTGATTTGCCCAACTTGACAGGTCTGCATTTTTAATAACAGTATTGCTTATTTCAGGTTTTAAATTTATTTGAAGAATTATGACCTGAGTATAATCCAGTTGTGTAAACATTATTTCAGTGGTATTTTATTTTGAGTTTGTTGAATTTAATTTCATGAAAGGGACAAAATGTACACCTCAAAAGTCAGATGTACCTCTTCCAGTAATGAACCATTTTCTCATTTGGTGGCTACAGGTAATCGTAGGAGATGCTTTATAGACATATTGTACGTTCCATAACTTCACACAGTGTTCTGACAGGATTGTGAAGAAGTGATGCAATTACCTTTGAATTGTGTGGTCTGTATTTGATTCCTGACTGGGACTATAAACTGTAAAAAAAATACCATAGTGTCTTCATGGAGAGTAGTTGAGTTATTGCCAGCACTGTTTGTATGGCTCTTGCCTGGAAATGTCAGGCCTGGCCAGCCAGTTTGTATAAGCGTTGGAACAAAATATTTCCCCAGCGAACCTCACAATAAGTGGGAATAATCAAGGCCGTCGAATAAGAAATAGTAGTAGATAACTGCACACCTTTTACTTACCCTCATTGGGAAAATATGAGGTTTTGACTTTAGACAGAAAATCTATAACAGTACAGTATACCACTGAAATAATAACATATCACTGAAATATATTTTTAAGAGTCTAGTGCATAATGGTAATGTCAGGGTAACCCTGGCACTCGGACAAAGATCTTAGGGGGTTTACAATTACAAAACCTTTATTTCATTTTTCTTATGCTGAAGTTCCCCACATATGATGTGTTCCCTACACAGTTATTGGTGCAGCGAGGAGCATCACTGTATTCAGAAAACAAGGAGAAATTCACACCATGCGACTGTGCAGAGCATTACCATCATTATGAGGTAGCACTCTATCTCGAGTCTCGTATGGTGCTCTCTGATGAAAGGAATAGTGAAGATGAAAGCGAGTCAGAGGCCTGCCTCTGTGCCAGCAAGCAGGAGGTGCTGTCACTTGAAATTTGAAGAATTGCATACAGGTTGCTTGACTATTCTGATAAGGTGCCCTACTTCACTGTATTTCCTGGATGTATTATAGGCATATGAGGGTCTCAGGATACAGGATCTTCAGGAGCTGAAAGACCAAATGATTGTGCAGACTGCAGACATGCTTCAAGTACCGCTGTTCACAGCCGAGGCACTACTTCGCTCACAAGGTCTGCAGTGCCCGCATGGATGCCCATTAGGGTTGTTGCAAGTACAATTGGTGTATTGTAACGATTGTTCTCAGCTGTTTGTTTCACTACAAGGTTGCCAGAATTGGCCAGAGTTTGCTGAAGTTGGCTTGGCCACGGTAGATAAGTGGAAAATATGATTATGGTGTTGATTCGTTATTGTTGATTTCTTAATTTATTGGTGCATGTAGGCTGGGATCGTGAACACCTGCTTGA
This sequence comes from Myxine glutinosa, assembly GCF_964187855.1. Classification (NCBI taxonomy): domain Eukaryota; kingdom Metazoa; phylum Chordata; class Myxini; order Myxiniformes; family Myxinidae; genus Myxine; species Myxine glutinosa. Next base: position 129,967,376 of record NC_136266.1, on the reverse strand, counting down.
GGCCTGGATGACCGATTCAGTAGCCTGTTGCCAGTGCGCAGGAGTGCAGCTGCCACCTCCCCCACCTAGTGGCCAGAACAGCTGGGGTACAATCCCTGATCTAAGCCCTATGAACTCCCCAATGACACCGCCTGGAGAGTTTGATGATGGACTGAACCAAACGGTTTGTCTGTTCTGCAGACTTTTAATTTACAAAATATTAAATGTATATCGAATGCATTTCTGTTTTACTCTTCCATATGCCTCGACTTTGTATTTAAGAAAAATATTTTGTGTTATCCTCAGAAAAAACTTTGGCTTAGATGGCTTTTTATCTCATCAGTATCTATTTGTTTATTTACTTCATTTTGTTACATGGTTAGTATGTCACTTTAATCAGCATTTAACACTTGTATAACTTTGGAAGCAACCATGCAGCTTTTATTGTTTAAGGATGTGGACTAACACACGCCACAAGTAACATACGACATTAAGCTCTACACGTCTCCTTGTTTTCAAACTGACCGTGTTGCTTCCTCAGTGTGAAATCTGCTTTGGTTGGATTCCTCGCCTTTGCGGTTTGGTGGACATACCCTGTGGACACTGCTTCTGCAGAGCTTGCTGGGTGGCGTGCGTTACACACGGATGCACGCACACACATGTGCACACACACATACACCATTTTTCACAAGGTTGTTCATCACAACTCTAATCATTTATTGAACAGTAACATATTTTACTTGAGCATTATATTAACATTTGTAAGATGTTGTAAATCATACAAATTCTATAAAACCTTTTACTTCACTTTATTTAGATCACAATTGTCGACATAATTCTCTTTTACGTGACGTAAGAACCCTGTAAGCATTTGATTTTCCGACCCACACCCCCATCCCCTACCCCCTCCCCACGGATCATCAGCTAGGCTCAGTTTTTCATGGAGGTTTTGACCCTTCCAGCACAGAACCTCTCCAAACGGTGGGTCCACATCAGTAGATCCACAACCTCAGCTGTGTCTAGAGAGTCAGTCAACCCTCCAATGCAACCTCACGATTAAAACTTTTACTTGAGGCATTTTAACTTTACCCCTTGATGTTTACCTTTCTTACAAGAGGATTTAATGTATTATCATATACTCATGATGCTCATCAGATTACTTTTACCAGTGAATGATGCACACCTTATTTTGCACATTACATGTACATTGCCCAGCACATACATTACCCATATATAAATTATGCTATTTAAAATTCAAATACAAAAACTGTAATTTTAACTAATGTCTACTGTGCTACTGCATCTCCTAGCAACCATTGAAATTGTTTTAAAATGTAATTTTTAAAATTCCTTCATTGACTAATTATTTAATTTTTGTTTATTTGTAAAATACATAATTTCTTGTTTGTGTTTTTTGTAAATAATTAAATAACTAATTATTTTGTTTTATTGTTAATTAATTTTTTGCTGTTTTTATTGTTTTTCATAAATTAAATTTGGTGTAATTTTGTGACCTTAAAGCACACGTGTTTTAATCTGCTAACCGTAGATCCATGTGCTGACCAGCTGTTGCAATCTATTGACAAGCTCTGTGCTGTCTCTTTGTGACTTCGTGACTTTGCCTTTTTCCTTTTCTAATCCGAGCTCTTTTATATAGGTGTCATCTTGAAACTGATCAAATATAAACCCATCATTAATTTCCAGCAAATAATCAGTTAATCTAAAGATGTTTTTTTGCGCCTTCCTGCAGATGTTAGTTTATTCTTGCTCATGTTCCTGACCCAATCAGACTTGTACATGTGCACGAACAAATTTGTAAAGAAAGGACCTGGATCTAAACGGCACACGCGCACACACCACATCGTGTCACATGAAAATGAAACTATCCACAGTTTATCCAACATTTATAGATATACAATTGGTTTGTATGAAGTCTAACCTCTAACCTTGGTCACGTCTTTTCGAAGCTGTTCCATGCGCTCACGCTTTCGAAGCTAAGTGATCTTTCTCAATTGTGTTTTTGTCGAGACTGTATCTATCTTTCGGTGTATGTACCTATAGCGTATCTTTTGGAAAATTTTCGGTGCTAATTTTTCGTACATGTATACACAATCGTCGGTTAATGCGTATCGAGTATTCTGCGGCCTAGTACTCGTAGGCTTAGGCTACCGTACCGTCTCCGACCTTGTGGTTTTGTTTTTCTCTCAGCGATTCGTCGAATGCGGTGCAATTATTTTCGTTCTCTGTTTCGTTCCAGTCGTTCACCCCATACCTCCTTGTTTAATATCTCTACTCAAAAAAAAAAAAAAACCCAAAAAATATTTCCTTCCCAGGTCTTATTCGTTTATTTGTTGTTCTTAATTGTTCGTTCGTTCTTCGTTCGCGATCACGCGATCACGTGGTTAGAAATGTATAATCTCTCCCCTGAACAACTATTTTCTCTCATATATTATAACACCCTTTTCTTCTTTTCCTACAAAAGGATGCTTTCGTCTTGCTCACCAAATCTATTCATTCCAAAAAATATATATAATACCATCTCTTACAGTTCCTCCTTTCTACATTCCCTAAACTATCCAGAACTCCACCCCTCCTTCAGTGTCCTCAAACGTATTTTTGACTCGAAGGTCTCAAACTCATTTTGCAAAAAATGTTTGTTTCCCATGAATCGTACACTTTTCAAAATCCAATCTCACCCCTCCCCTCCAAATCCTCCCCATCACCCATCCCTTTCAAATCTCCCCCCTTGCCCCTTCCCTCCCCTCCCTCCTAAACTCCCCCCACACCCCTCCCCTCCGAGACTCTCCCTCGCTCCTCCCCTCCTCGCCTCCCGTCTCACCCCTCCTCCTCAAAGCATCGTCCCTGCTTCTTCCCCCTTCCAACTTTCACCTTCATCTCCCCCAACCTTCTGCCTCGCTCTTCCCCCTCCTCAAATAACACCTCACTGTGCCTCACCCAATCTCCATCAAACCTTTTGTCTGCCCCATTCTTCCCTTTCTCCAAGCTATTCTGAAATCTCTGAAATCTCTGACACACCTTCAACAGCTCTCCCTACCTCTTCCTCCTCTTCCACATCTTACCCTACCCCTCCCCCCCCCTTGTTCTGGACCCGATGCTCCCCCTTCCTCTTCATTAACGGTATGGACCTCAAACATCCGGGGCCTTCGCTCAAACTTGACTGATCTCTCCATACAGGTTGCTTCTGACAAACCAGATGTGAGCTGCTTAACAGAAACTTTCCTCCTTCATGATGTCTCTGATGCCTTGGTATCTCTCCCAGGTTACTCCCTCCTCCGGTATGATAGACCTGAGCCTCGTCCTGGAGGTGGGGTTGCTATCTTTATAAAAAAACTCTCTTCCTCACTCGCCCTCCACTGCCCTCTCTCCACCTCACCCCCAGGAATACCTTTGGCTACGGCTTCCCCTTCGCTCCCACCTTTTGTTCATATGTGTGTTGTACCGTCCACCAAACAGCGATGACTCCATCTACATCTCGCTGTCTGATAATATGGACCAACTTCTATCTACACATCCCAACTCTCTCTTCCTCATATGTGGTGATTTCAATTGTCACCATGCCAGTTGGCTGGGTGTGGGTACCTCTCTCACCAGCCATGGCTCTTCAGCAAAGGACTTCTGCGACTCACTGGGACTGACACAATCTGTCAATTTCCCGACCCGGATCTCAGTCAACGGAGCATCTTCTCTTCTGGATTTGGTTATGACAAACTTCCCTGAAAATGTCTGCTGCTCTTCTTCTGCTCCAATCGGCTCATCTGATCATGTGCTTGTCAAAGTGGACATCTCTCTGACCATTCTCAGAGAGCCTCCTCAGCATCGACGAGTCTGGCATTTCACTCAGGCCAACTGGCACGGTCTTCAAGCAGCCATCAATCATCTGGACTGGTCTCCCATCTCTACCGCCTCTGACATCAACTCATCCTGGGAATTCTTTCAAAGTAAATTGCTCTCTCTCATGCACAGATTTATCCCATCTCGTCTTCAGTTGTCATACCCTTCCTCCCTTCCATGGTACACGGAATCTTGTGGTGAGGCTTTTGCCCTGAAACAACTTGCTTTCGTCTCCTGGAAAGCAAATCCAACGGAAGGAAATCTCATTTCCTTTCACAAAGCCCGAAACAAGTGTGTGTCCACCCTCAGGAGAGCCAGGAAACAATATCTCACCGTTCTCAAGACCGAACTCTCTTATCTGTCTCCCTCTTCCAAATCCTGGTGGCGTCTGGTCAAATCTGTTTCTGGTGTTTGTTCCCCCTCCATCCCCTCCCTCACCTCAAACGGCTTAACGGCTGACTCCACACGTGAAAAAGCTGAATGCCTCAACTCTGTGTTTGCCTCTAAATCTTGTGTCCCAAACCCATCCCTCTCTGTACCCACCGTACCCAGTCGTACCCAGCTGCTCCTGGACTCTGTGTCCTTTCCTCCTGACAAGGTGGAAAAGTTTCTGTCAACCCTCGACTCTGATTCTGCAACTGGTCCTGACGGCATCAGCCCACGGGTCCTAAAATCATGTTCTTCCGCTCTTTCACTCCCTCTTTCTGTTCTCTTCACCCTCTCTTTTGCTCAAGGTCATCTGCCATCTGCTTGGAAATCAGCCAACATCACCGCTTTGCACAAAAAAGGTGCAAAAACAGATCCCAGCAACTACAGACCAATCAGCCTTCTCCCAATTATCAGCAAAGTCATGGAATCCATCATTGCTTCAGATATGAAATCTTTCCTCTTGTCCAATGGCTTGATCTCTGATCATCAATTTGGTTTCAGACCTGGTCACTCTACTCTGGACATGCTGCTTCTGCTTTCTCAACAATGGATGGAGGTCCACAACGCCAAACAGGAAATTAGAGCTGTCTCCCTTGACATTTCACGTGCCTTCGATACGGTCTGGCACCCTTCTCTGCTCACCAAACTCTCCTCCTTTGGTATCCATGGAAATCTCCACACATGGCTGGCGGACTTCCTCTCTGGTCGTAGTCAACGTGTGGCCCTGAATGGGTTTCTCTCATCTCCTCTTCCTGTTCAGGCTGGAGTTCCCCAAGGTAGTGTTCTGGGCCCTGTGCTTTTTCTGGTCTTCATCAATGATCTCTCTGACTCTCTTGAAAATCCTCTCTATCTCTTTGCTGACGACTCTACTCTCTGTCGCTCCATTCCTCATCCCTCAGATCGGCAGTCTGCAGCCTCCTCACTCTCTGCAGATCTGGACAAAATCACAGACTGGGCAAACAAATGGAACATGTCTTTCAATCCTGATAAATCTCACACTCTTACGATGTCTCTCCGAAAAGACCGACTGGAAAACCCTCCCATCCACTTTCTGAATAATCCTCTCCAAGAAGTTCTGTCACTCAAGCTTTTGGGTCTCACTATTTGCCATGATCTTTCCTGGGAAAACCACATTTCAAATCTGGCCTCCAAAGCCAGTCGCCGACTGGGCATCCTCCGTCGTGCGAAGTCCTTCCTTGGCACACCTGAGCTCCTCACCACATACAAGGCTTTCATCCGCAGCTCAATGGAATACTTTAAAACAGCTGTTCACCACCATCTCTTATCCTCCCCCATCCAAAACCTTGATCTTTTCTACCCCCGCTAATTTCGGTCCCCTTGTGTTTTATACCTCCCCCCCCCCCCCCCTCCCCTTCCCACGCCTCCTGCCCCCAAGCCCTCTCCCTCCCACACTTCTCCCTGCTCTCAAATGTTGTGGTTGTGTGCTTCCCCTTCTCTCCCCATCTTGTCTTCCGCTCCCTCTTTTTGTATATTTTGTTTGTCTGGTTGATTTGTTTGTGAAATAAATGTTAGCTCTTTCACGAGCCTCGATTCAGTATAGAAAAAAAAAAAAAAAAAAGGCAAAAAAATCACATCAAGTTCCGAACTTGCTCAAATTCTCATTATATCATCAATCTCATTTTGATAAAAGAAAGTAAATTACATTTTATTGACGAATGTTATTAATTTTCGATTGCAAAGTGTGTTTGATGATGTAATAATAATTTGAGCAAGTTTTGAACTTTAAGTTCTTATGAATATTTCTCCCAAAAGAATGGGATTATTTTAATTTTTGGGGGGTTGGAAGCCGGATAATTGTGTGACATGAACAGGGAAGAAGTATAGAAAAAAGGTGATAAGAACCATGAGGCTGGGGCACTTACGGGGACATTAGAAACGGATGTATTGCTAATAATGCTAGCAGACCGAGGGCGAAAGAGCACTTCTCAGCCTACTTTCGGTGGGCAATGTGCTGCAGCAGTCATGGAAATGCACCTTTTTAATTCTTTTTTTTTTTTAAAGAAATTTTATTGCTCACAACATATTATACTCCACGCCATAAGATAAAGGAAGCTGATTTGGAATACCGACTACCACCAAAGGTGCTGCTATTTCTACCACCCATCAATTTTGGAGTTTCTGTGACATCCACATTTGCTCCATTGTATCGTAAAACTACTTCAGGTTTATTGAAATTATTGTAATCAAGACGATCTTCGAGTTATATATTTTATATTTCTCAACTCGTATGCACATGTTATAAATATTGTGAGTAATAAGACCACAATGAAAACATACTGATTAGCATTTGAGAATCACCTTAGTCGAGCATTCCTGTGCAGTAGTCACTAAAACAATGTCCGCTTTCACACCACACTAATCCTTCTCTACCCTCATTTGGATAGCTTCACCATCAAGACCGCTGTAACGTTTCTCAGGAGTTTATGCCAGGTTCATAGATGCCAAATTGGCTTGACTGTCATCCAGTTCAAATTAATCTGGTCATATTAAATGAAAAATCTTTACTGTATTCTGTATAGTGTTTATACACCATCTCCGCAAGTAATTCCAGTCCTCTCATGGTCTCTCTGATGTTGATCAGTCACGATCTGTCTGATAGTGATTTATTACATTCTTGATTTTTTAAATTTTTATAATCTTTTATTCTGAAACATTTACGAACAACCGTGATGAGTATTTAAGGGGAAAGTGGTATCAAAAATCAAAGCCTGTAGTACTGTAATTAAGGTGAGGTCTAGTTTCCTTTTAAAGAAAATGAAACTGTCATTCTCAGGTGTACCCTGGTTTATTAACTTCACACTTTGCTGAAGTTTGGTCAGAATGTGATGGGTTTCATCGAGCCATTTCCATAGTATTTCCACTTCTTTGCCTGAAAAGTTAAATGACTTCTTCCTCTCCTCCTGGATCTTCCTTTACTAACATCATAATGAGGACTACCAGAGTTGTTGAGGTGTGACTTAACAGATTATTAATTTTAAACTTTTAAACTTGGTCCATGCAAGTATTAGTTTTCATTTCAGATTTTGTAATTATTTTCAAAATACATTTTTAAACGGAAACCCACCATGTGACCTTTCCATGTCCTTGCATGCAGATATTTGAATGTGAAAATCAAGGAAGGAGAGACCGATAACATTTTTTGTCCAGCATACAGTTGTTACCAGCTTGTTCCCGTTGAGGTCATTGAAGGTCTCATCTCCAGGGAGATGGCCCGACGCTACCTCCAGTTTGACATCAAGGTAAAAATAAATCAAGTTCTGATATCCTGTGGGATTTCACTTGCCTGACATTCTGAACATCTGTTGTAACATTTTCTGAATCCAACTGGCTAACCTCCACAGGCTTTTGTGGAAAGCAATACAACCATTCGCTGGTGCCCCGTGCCAGGCTGTGACCGAGCGGTTCGGCTGTCTGGACCTACCGCAAATACGGCTGGAATTTTGCCCTCACAACTACTGCGTGCACCAGCTGTGGACTGTGGCAATGGACACACATTTTGCTGGTGAGGTCATGGGTTGGCTACACATTTCCTTCAAATGAACAAATTCTTTTTTTTCTTTTTTCACTTTATTAATGCGAAAATGAAGATTTTTTCAAGTACAGTATATTGGTCGGTTGAGTTTGTTATTCTGTCTGTCTATTTGTCTGTTTGTTTGTCTGTCAATCGCCTACAGGTCACAATTTTAAACTGATCTTCACGAAACTTCACCAGATGGTAGAGTTGGTCAAAAGGAAGAAGCCTATTGATTTTGCGGGCAAAGTTCAAAGGTCATCATGAGGTCGCATTTCTAAAATTGCCATTTTTCATCCGATTGACTTGAAAGTTGAACAACATTTGCATAATGAGTCGCTAAATTAAGAAGCCAACTATTTTTGAGGTCAAACGGTCAAAGGTCAAACTTCCAAAATCATCCATTTTAATCTGAAAAATCATCAATTTTCATCCTCTTGAAAATTTAACAGCAATTGCATTGTACATCACTGAATTGGGAAACAAACTATTTTTGAGGTCAAAAGGACAAAGGTCAAGTCAAGGTCAAACTTCTAATATAAATTTTCATCTGAAAAATCATCAATTTTAATCCGATGGACCCGAGCTTTGATCAAGATCGTCAATTTTAATCTTGATGAAATGGACAATTTGATGTATCCATGGCAACCTTTTGGGGGTGGGGTGGATTTTGCAAGTATCGTGCTCTGCATGATGTCTTCTTGTTCCATTCTTTTTTGTTTTTTTTCTCAAACAAACAAGGCTCATCTATCCGCTGCTTAGAATTATAAGATTGCTTATCATCTCACTCACGCCATTGTTTGTGTGTGGTCATCTCTTCTTTTAAAACCAAAAATATTTTTCACGGTATCGGAAAATCCCTTTTTTTTGTGTTGACCCTTATATTATTGATATTATCTTATTTTTATTTTTGCAAACCCAATGTCATCACATATATTGTTTTTATAGCTGTAGCTGTGCTATTCTCAGCAGGGACCTTAGTTTGTCGAGACATTTCTCCGCAGATGAGAACAGGTGCGACAGCACGTTGACTCCAACCCAGTCTCGGACAAAGGACTTTGTAAAGATGTGACTTTTAGATGCATCCTCAGGATTTGGTTGCTTGGGTGTTATTGTACTGAATTCATTTACAGACTGATAATCACTCACGATCATCCTCCAGACATTTGAAAGAAATTTTTAGTTGCAGATTGAGTTTTTAATTGTTTAAATAACATCCATTATGACATTGTCACAAAATGTAACTTTCATGGCCGAGACAATCTAGAAGTATATGTGCATGCTTAAATTGATACTTTGCACAGGATGAAGGACATTTCCCCCAGATGACATCTGCTACCTTCTCCCAAGCTTGAGTTTTAATACAATGCTCTTTGGAGAATTGTTTCAATTGCACATATTTGTTACTTGGCTGGGAAGGATACTCTCATAGAATGTACTTTAAAATTAATAAACACCTACCATAATCACAGGCATACTACTTTTAATGCAGGACATTAAGCTTCAAGTTAAGACTTCGAATAATACAGTACGCGACTTTTGAAATGACGTATGAATGCCAATGAGGTTTTTGGCGCATGCACTGTGTGTGCATTATCAGCCACTCGGTTCTGCTCGACGAGCACATTTAACCTGCCGTTGCTGGCATTAAATCTGTAATTCAAATTGTCTTTTACACATAATTTTCAGCATTTAGACGAAAGAGTGGGAATTTCTAAATGTAAAAAAAACCATTATTCTTCTGTTCCTGAATGCAAATCACACTCATGGAAATACAGGATATACGAGAAATATCCGTGGATGAGTGGTGTCAATTTCGTACTATATCCTGTTAGTATGAGCCAGTGCCGATAGTGGATATAACACACACACACACACACACACACACACACACACACACACACACACACACACACACACACACACACACACACACACATGGATGGACCCCTCTACTTTTACCAATAGATGCTAAAATGTAGTTTGATTTCTCTTGTGTCCCAGGAACCAAACAAGAAAGATTCCATACAAGATTAATCGTAAATATCATCATTTGAAACTTACCCTGTACATTCACGAGCTCCAAATGTCCTTCACATCAGTGTTAAGAAGCACCCAAACCAGATACGTGTCTCCCTCTGGGAAGTCTACCTGATTGTTGGGAATGACATCATCATGTGCATCATCTTTTCAATTACAGGCGCCATTAAATAAATCACTAAACCTGCCATATTCACATGAGGTAATCCCACAAGGTTCAAATTCCACTCACTGACAGCGATGATGGGGGATGTTGGGTAGAACGTGCCATCCACAGCCCATCCACAGGCCTTGCATGTGCCCACATGGTCGGGTGTTTTTGTAGTACTGGTTGCAAGATATCAACTTTTTGGGAAGGTTAATAAAAAAGTTCTCCAAATATTCCGCTGTGCAGAGGGTTCCCTTCCTCTTAGGTACTTTCACAAGTATTTTCAGCTTCTTTTAGAAGCTTTGTGAACCATTTTGGGTAACAACCCTTATCTTACATGCACAATATACATTCACTGCCCCGATGACCATTGTTGCTCGGGGTTTCTGTGCATGTGCACTGAGCATTCTGTGGCAAATTGCATCATTTCAAAAATTTCTTATTAGCTCTAACAAATGCGGTATTTGTAGAAATGTCTAAAACCACAAAAACTGCAACAAAATTTAGTCAATCATCCAATGTAAGAGCTAAAACAACATTAAAGTAAATTGCAGTGACTGATGTATAATGGGTTGAAGGGAAAAGCACAGAATATGATGAGGTGGAATGTGGAAAATCCTTTACTTTAAGATTGGTTGCCAAAATTGTTATATATTGTTGCAGTTTTAGAACCCTCACTTGTAAATAATTCTTGTAAATATTCCATTTGTAAAAGGTAATAGGAGCACCCATAGTTAGTCCACAAGCAACACATAGGACACCATAGGAACTTTCAGTTATTTCCTTAGTCTGTGTGTAGTTAAGGCTGTGTTCCCAATAGTTCAATCTGCGTTGTATTAATCAAATAAGATGGGCCCCATTCCGTTCATTTTGCACTCTCTCTCTCCAAATTGGTTACGCGGCCTTGCCAGCAGCGTTCGCTGCATTGAGCCTTCGCTGCCTTAAGCGCTCGCCCCGGCCGCTATTACGCACACGGTCAAGCTGGAGAAGAAGGGGGCGGAGCGCCAAGAACGAGGCGTGGCCCTGTCAACGAACCAACCAGGGCTGAGGTGAGCTCACTGGTGGGCGTGGCGCGGCTTGATCTATAAGCGCACTATATAAGCGCACGCGCCAAGCCCTTTCACGGACTGCGCGAGGGGAGGCCATTGTGCACGGACTGCGCGGGGACGGCTGATGGTGTAAGGACTGCGCAGGGAGCGATCGATTGTTACGAACTTCTTTCGGCGGGCTCCGGTTTCATGAACTCGTTTTTGAAAGGCGCTTTATGAACATTCAGAGAGAGAGAGAGAGGCAGCAGGCGCACATATTACGTACGCAGCAGTCCAGCCCTCGCATATGTAAAGGTCCGGTCGTGCGCCAACGACACGCGAAGCTGCCGGCCGTTCTTCGCCGCGGACCCGGAGCCTGGACGGGATCCCATCGCCTGAACCATCCGCTTGGACCTTCTCCTCCTACCACTACCCTCCCGTGTAAGTCTGTCTGTTTGTCCGGGGTTGTAGATAAGACTGTATAGTTAAGATTGCCCTGTGTCCTTTTGCTCTTCTTCTTCTTGTACATTATTTTCCTTTCGTTTCCTCTTTGGGTTTTTGTATATAGTGAAATAAACCCTTATTTGTTCTTCCCTCTACTCTGGGTTTCCTCTCATTCGATCGTTGGCGTCTTTTCTCAATTGAGTACCTGTGGCACGATTCGGAACCGCTCAGGATCGGGTTTAGTCCTTTGTTAATGGCTCGGGCTTCGGATTGCTAAACCGCTTGGCAATTTCCATCTTGTCCGCGGTCCGAGCGGGAATTATCTCCCTGCTTTGCGGTCGGATTGGCACACAGGTATTTGGGACTCCATAGACCAATCATCCTGGCCAATCTTAACCGGAAAGGAGCGTTATAATTTCCAGGATTGGGGGACGGCCAGCTTAAAAGACAAGGGGATTAACCCCCCCTTTTGTAAGGGGAGCGCCGACCCACCGAATCCGCAACAATATATATATATATATATATATTGTTGTGGTTTTGGAATAAAGGTTAATTCCCCCTCTTAGTTAGTTGCACCACAACATGAAGCCTCGCGATAGTTCAGTTATGTCCCCCATCGCACCGCGGAGCGAAAGGGGGACTATGGTTTTCCCCTCCGTCCGTGTGTCCGTCAGTCCGTGCGTGCGTGGGGCGTGTGTGCGTGCGTGCATAAGCGAAGGACCGCATTCGAATTTGGTGTGTGGGTGCAACCCACGTCAAAATCCAAGATGGCTGCCGCCATGTATGTCTGATGCCATGTATGTCTGAAACTTGAGCTGAATATCTTGAAAAATAAGCGAAGTACAAACTTCTAATTTGGTGTGTGGTTGTATCTTGGCAAAAGGAAGAACGCTATTGAAAATTGGGTCGCCACGTCAAAATCCAAGATGGCCGCCACCATATATATGTCTGAACATTGTGAGCGAAATATCTTGAAAAATAAGCGAAGTACCAACTTATAATCTGGTGTGTGGGTGTATCTAGGCACAAGGAAGAACGCTATTGAAAACTTGGGTCGCCACGTCAAAATCCAAGATGGCCGCCGCCATGTATGTCTGAACCTTGTGAGATGAATATCTTGAAAAATAAGCGAAGTACCAACTTCTAATTCGGTGTGTGGGTGTATCTCGGCATAAGGAAGAACGTTGTTGAAAATTTGGTCGCCATGTCAAAATCCAAGATGGCCGCCACCATATATATGTCTGAACCTTGTGAGCGAAATATCTTGAAAAATAAGCGAAGTACCAACTTATAATCTGGTGTGTGGGTGTATCTAGGCATAAGGAAGAACTGTATTGAAAATTGGGTCGCCACGTCAAAATGCAAGATGGCCGCCGCCATGTATGTCTGATGCCATGTATGTCTGAACCTTGTGAGCTGAATATCTTGAAAAATAAGCGAAGTACCAACTTCTAATCTGGTGTGTGGGTGTACCTAGGCATAAGGAAGAACCCTGTTGAAAATTGGGTCGCCACGTCAAAATCCAAGATGGCCACCGCCATGTATGTCTGAACCTTGTGAGCGGAATATCTTGAAAAATAAGTGAAGTACCAACTTCTAATCTGGTGTGTGGGTGTATCGAGGCATAAGGAAGAACGCTATTGGAAATTGGGTCGCCACGTCAAAATCCAAGATGGCCACCTTGCGTCTGCCACTTTGTCAAGTCGCATCACTTCACCGACGGGGGACCTAGGCGTAACGCTTGTTTCTTAGTAAATGCAAGCGTAGTCCTTTGCTCTGTTTAGTTTTGCGTTGAGTCGGCCAGTGGGCCTCGGTGTTCTTTTGGCGCTTTGCTTTGGTGCTTTTGGTTTGGCGCTGGGATGCCATGCGGCAGGCCTGGGCAAGTCTGCCGAGGCCGAAGGGACGAGCTGCAGGGGGAGTAGCCGGTAAGCAACGAGCCGCCAATCAGGGCTCGAGGGGAGTGGCTTACCACCGTGGCAGGAGGCGGGGCTTGGAACATTCGGGTAAGATCGGGGAGGTGCCATATAAGGTCCTGCCCCAAGCCCATTGAACGGGAACGTAGGGGAACAGCAGCAGAACGCATAAGGCAGGCGAGAACGCGAGTGGAGATGCAGAACGAGGAATTGAATTGCCTATTGTACACGAACTTTCCTCCGTTCCCCATGCTCTGCGCTGTATTAATCGCGCACTCGAAAGGACGACCCGCACCGGGCCACAGACGCGCGATTTCCTCCTGCCTGCCTTTGCCTGCATACGCTCCGCGAGGATTTCCTCCTGCCTGCCTTCGCCTGGATACGTGCCGTGAACATCGGAGAGCCATCCGGCGAGCTGCCCCGGGGCGACTGACGGCAAAGCGCGCTTGGCGCGCGAACTTCTCTTCCTCCATCTCCCCGTGTGTGTGAGTGGGCCCATTTGTCTGGGGATAAGTTAAACTGGTTAAGCTCTGCTTTGTGTCCCCCTTTCCTTCATTCTGGATCATTGTAAATAAGAATAAATTGTGTTCTTCCTCTGATTTGACTTCCTGTCCCTTCCATCCATTGGCTTCGCATGGTACGAATAAAACCGCTCGAATCGGGTTCCAATAAAAGTAACAGCACGAGTCACGTGATACGCATTCCGCTCGGGCGTACTCGATTAAGCGTGGCTCGTGCGAGGCTCGATCCCCGCTTTCGTGGCAGTGTGGGTACCAAATGTACGTGTGAATTTGTCCCGAAACCCTTTTTCACGTTTGCCCGGAAGTGGCGATTCAGTCTCGCGGACCCGAAGACACGGGGAAAAAAGGGGTTTGATCCCCCCTTTATAACGGGAACGAGCTTCGGGAGATCCGTAACAATATATATATATATATATGTATATATATTTATATATATATATATATATATATATATATATATATATATATATATATATTGTTGCAGATCTCAACGTCGGCCTTTCCCCTTACCAAGGGGGGATTAGTTCCATTGTCCTTTACTAGCCGACGCGATCCGGGGCTATGACGTTCCTTCAGGATGGCGTTGAATAGGGTGGTAGGCCGAATTCCTATTACCTAATTATCAACGCCTCCCAGGAAGCAAGGAAATAACTCCGCCCGAATCACGGTTAGAAGCGGAAACGCCGAGCGATAGCAAGCCATGATCCGAGCCGTTAAGAAGAACTAAACCCGATCTGAGCGGTTCCGAATCGTGCCACACTGACCCAATGGAGGAAAACACTGATACGGTCGAATCAGGAAAGACAGGAAGAACAGATTGGTTTATTTACAATTTGTACAGGAAGGAGAAGAAGAACACACAGTGAAGCTTATACAGTCTTACTTATCCCAGGACTCAGGCCCTTTTCACACTCAGACACACTCACACGGGGATGTAGATGGTCAGGGCAATGGTCCAGGGATGATGGTGTCCAGTAAGTTCATTCCGGTCCCCGACTCGTACCGCGAAGCAGATGGTCAGGGCGGCAGAAGCTCCCCGCGGGTCGTTGACGCGGAGCGGACAATTACGGGGTTAAAGGCGGGGCGAAAGGTAGGCTGGCTGGCGGTTACTTCGCGGCTCAGCCGCGTACGTAATAAATGAACCGGGCTTTATATTAGCTTTCAATATAGTTCGCTGCTGCAAAGCGCCTCTCCCGCAGGGGTCCTTTATCAGAGCGCCTTTCCCGCAGGGGTCCTTTATCAGAGCGCGATCCCTTGCAGTTCTTCCACAAAGCCCTCTTCCGCGCAGTCCTTTTCAGCACAAGCTCCCTCTGTAAGTCCTCTTTACAATGCGCTTTCCTCGCCAGTCCTCTTCACGAGTCCTTTATCACGAGAGTCCTTTTCAGCATGCGCTTTCCTCATGAGTCCTCTCGATACCAATGCTTGGCTTCAGTCCTCCAGGTCAGTCCTTTCGAGGGCTTTGTACATGCGCTTATATAGCCTTTGCAGCGAACCTTCCAGCACTTGCTGGATGCGCCCTTACCACGCCCTCTTAAGCCATGCCCACCGAGCCCTGGTTGGTTGTTGGCTCTCACCGTCACCGCCTTTCACGTGCTGTTTGACGCGGCCACACCTCTTCCTCGCGCTCCTCCCCCTTTCCAGGCCTACCTCGTGGCCACCCGACTAGTTTGAGCCAGCAGCTGGCAGCTAACGCTGCCAGCCCAACGCGTAACAAACGAGGTGGATTAGCCAAATCAGGGTGCTGCCCAACGAGGTCGATTTGGAGGGTGGCCGCACAATGAACGGAACCTAAGCTTATTTCTTTTACACAACACAGGTATCACTAATGGAAATGGCCTTATCCTGACACATACTATGACTTAACTAATGTTCTAAGGTGGCCTACGTGTTGCTTGTGGACTAACTATGGGGGCAAACCTTTAACCTTTAATGATCAATATGTACACTTCTCAGAACCGCAACAATATATTGTTCGTGTACAACAATATATATATATTTACAATATATATATAATTATATATTTATATATATTGTTGCGGATCTCCCGAAGCCCGTTCCCATTACAAAGGGGGGATTAAACCCCTTTTTTCCCCCTGGGTCTTCGGGTCCGTGTGACCGAATCGCCACTTCCGGGCAAACGTGAAAAAGGGTATTGGGACAAATTCGCACGTACCTTTAACCCAGGCTGCCACGAAAGCGGGGATCGAGCCTCACACACGCCACGCTTAATCGAGTACGCCTGAGCGGTATGCGTATCATGTGACTCGTGCTGTTACTTTTATTGGAACCCGATTCGAGCGGTTTTATTCGTACCATGCGAAGCCAATGGATGGAAGGGACAGGACGGTCAAATCAGAGGAATAACAGAATTTATTTACACTATTATGTACAATGAATCAGGATGAAGGCAAGGGGACACAGAGTAGAAGCTTAACCAGTTTAACTAATTTCCCAAACACGGGCCCAATCACTCACATGGGGAAATGGAAGAAGAACAGGTTCACGCGCCAAACGCGCCTTGCTGCCGGTCACTCCTGGACAGCTCGCTCATGGTGTAGCCCTCTGGCGGTCACGGCATGTATGCAGGAGAAATGCAGGCAGGAGGAGATCGCGCATCTGTGGCCCGGCACGGGTCGTCCTCTCGAGCGCACGATTAATACAGCGGCAGAGCGCAGGGTACAGGGTACGGGGCAAGTTTGTGTACAACGAGGCTTTTACAACAGTCAATTCAAGCACTTTGACTTGTTCAGGGCTGGGCGACTTTCACTCCTCGTCTCTCGTTCTTGATCTCCCCCATTCTGCCGCCCACGGACTCTCACAGCTCTCTCCTCTCGTGCGTTCCCGTGCGTTCTCTTGCGTTCTGACTCACGCGTGTTCTGCTGCTGTTCTGCTTAATGGGCTCGGGGCAGGGCCTTATATGGCACCTCCCCGATCTTACCCGAATGTTCCAAGCCCCGCCTCCTGCCGCAGTGGTAAGCCACTCCCCTCAAGCCCTGATTGGCGGCTCGTTGCTTACCGGCCACTCCCCCTGCAGCTCGTCCCTTCGGCCTCGGTAAACTTGCCAGGGCCTGTCGCGTGGCATTTCAGCGCCAAACCAAACCAAAGCGCCAAAAGATCACCTAAGCTCACTGGCTACTCAACGCAAAACTAAACACAGGAAAGGACTACGCTTACATTCACTAAGAAATAACTGAACTATCGCGAGGCTTCATGTTGTGGTACAACTAACTAAGAGGGGGAATTAACCTTCATTCCAAAACCGCAACAATATATACATATATATATATATATATATATATATATATATATATATATGTATATGTATATATATGTATATATATATATTGTTACAGATCGCGGTTAGATGTTGTAGACCGAGCGGTTGGTGACCGCGACCTAACAAACTTACCCGATTCCACCCGAACTTTGGCCGTATCGCACCGTAGCTGCCCAATCTGGAAAAGACTAAAACGACCGAATGCAAAGAGGAAAAGGAATGAAACGAGAAGACGGACAGAAGCGTGACTGGGTTTATTATTATTTACACACAAGCAAAAAGCAAGCAGTCACGTTTATTTACAACACATAAGACGCAGGTGACACAGTGCAAATTTTAGCTTACCTACAGACTTAATTAAATACCCAGGACAGAACAAACAAAAGACACTGACTCACGCGGGGAATTGCAGGAATGGCAGGATGTGGATGGCTGGAGGGAGAGGGAGGTCCAAGGGGGTCCCGCAGCACAACCGGCGCGTTTAGCAGCCGCCGTTCAGGCCAGGCCCCACGCTGCTGTTTTGGCTGCTGTTTTGGCTGCTGTTTTGGCTGCTGTTTTGGCTGCTGTTTTCGTCGCGTGCTTTGCCAGGCCTTGTCCCAGTCGTCTGGTCCAAACCCTCAACTCTTTCTTGTTTCTCTCACTCCTCACCACCGACTCCTCACCGCAACCAACTGACCACCGACTCCTTACCAACGCAACCACTGACCCTCCTCAGGCAACCGACTCAGACCAACTCCTTGTGACCAACTCCAGGCCTTTCTGTCTTCTGCTCTCCTCTGTAAAAACGCATCTCTCCTGGACACGCCCTGCCTTGGGTTATATAGGCCCCCGCCCCTCAACCTTTGCGAACCTCCCCGATCGCTCTTCCTCCGCCCTCTCTAGCCAAACCCCTGGCTCATGGTTGGTCGAGTGGGGCTGGCTCACTCCTCCCCTCTATGACGAGGTGGAGACACGCCTTTCTTCCCCAACCCTACCTCGTGGCCAATGGTGGTTGAAGAAAACCGCCCAAAATGCGGAAGGCAATTGGAAGGGAGGTTTTGGGAATGGGAATGGAAGTTTTGGGAGTGGGAATGAAGGGAATCTATCTCTTTCACTGGTGCAATGGAGTGTTTCTATTAATGGGAGACACAGCCTTATCCTAAAACACAGAATAAGATATAACTATTGAACATGGATATTCTATGATTGGCTGACGTGTATGCTTGTGGACTAATTATGGAACGCCCTTTTGATCTTTACACAGCTCCGGAGGCAGGAGGCACAGAATAACAATAACAACAATAATAATAATTCACACCAATTTACCACAATACAACACAATCAAAAAAAATATACAGTCCTCATATCCGCAACAATATATATATATATATATATATATTGTCGCGATCCCGGCTGTTAAATGCTTCCAGCCCGGAATACGGACGTTAATGTCCGGGCTTCAAGTAGTCCACGGGGTGGACAAAGAGAACTCAATAAACACAACTGTGTTTTAACCGGCCTCTAGGGGTAGGCACGATGATTTATTGGCTCGATCTCAAAAACAATGGATGGTAACAGAGTGGAATACACAGCACAAAGCCTGCAGGAACTGTCGGCACCAGAAGCTCCAAACCCGACACAGGCAATATGACTCACAGTTCCAATCTACGATATCCGGGAATCATTCGTTCTCTTCCGGAGTTACTCACTCTTAAAATACAGAACTATAAACGATCAGCACAACTCGGCTGTCGTGAGGCTTAAAAAATCCCCGTTTTTCTATTTTCCACTCGACGCCTTCGAACCACGTCCATCGCACAAGATGGCGGCCGGCTCTCTCACCGTCCACCAATCGCGTGCCGAATCGCCACCCAATCGCGTGAGGCTGAAAGGAGGTCACGTGACGTGGTGGGCGGGGCACTAATTTGGTGAGAACAAGGTTGTTTCTCACAGTCCTCCCCACCTAAGTAAAAAACCCGTCGGATAGACGGCGTTTTGAAACCAGTATTTGTAGTAGGTGCAAATCACATGGCAATATGATGGCGGTAATTGTTAACAGGCTTATACAATGAACAAGGTTTATCCACAACACAATATTAAACACAATACACCACATTAATATCTACCCCACAAGAGTTACACTTCACACAAAGCACAATAGAGAGACAAGGGGGCCAAACTCAAGTTGGGGAAAGCGTTTACAGGAGGGAAAACGGACCGAGGAGCAAGTCTCGCGACATGGCGGCCATATGAACTGATTCTTGACCTTGGCTAAGGTCTTGGCAGCTCCGACATGACCCGAGGAAATATTGTCATGGGCCAATTGCATGACTGACTGACGATGCCTCCCCGGTACGACAACTCGGTGTCGAACCTTCCACGTCTGGGTGGAGGACATGTTCTTTGGGGAATACTTATGCATCAGCACACCTGCACCATTCACATAGTAGCCTGTTCGTCCCGGCTCGGAGTCGTCTCCCATTTCCCAGAGGATGGCAAGGGTGGGATCGAAGTGCTGATCCTCCACTAAACTGGTTACCGCAGACAATGCGGGAGTGACTTCCGGCCCAGAACTGAGGTCGCTAACCGCCTCGGAGGACTGATCCTCCTCCCCGGATTCGCCGACCGGCGAACACGTAGCTGGGGTCCCCGTGTTACAGGCGGGAGCGGTCCCTGAGGAGCACGGCACCTGAGGTTGGCTTGACGGGAGGCTCGGGTGGACTTCAACTGACGCAACGTCACCGTCGGGAACTGGAGTCGAGGCGCTAGGCTCCTCGGGCCAGAGTGAAGATATGTCTGACTCCGCCACTCTCTCCGCCTGTTTACTCTGGGATCTAGTGACCACCCCACAGGTCAGAGTCAATGACTCCTCCCTGGCCATGGCATCATTGCCAATCAGCAAGGAGACCCCGGGTACCGGGTAGTAGGGTACCACCGCACAGGTCATTGGACCCGTAAAAATGTCACTCCGGACCTCGAGGAGGGCAAGGGGATACCGGCCAGGAACCCGGTTAATGCCCCGAAGGATGATATACTCGCCGGTATAACGCATCTGAGAGGCCGGAACTACCCCCGCCCGGAGAACACACAGTGTCGCCCCAGTATCCCGAAGGTATTGGGCCTCAAATTTCAGCACCGAATCAGGGCCACCCACTAAGGCTGTCCCTGAATAATCCTGATACAGAGGATGAATGGAATTAGCCTCGGTGGCAGTGACCTCTGTCACCGATGCCACCGTCGTGTGCGAGGGCCCAGTTGATGACCTCCACTGACCTCCCTCCGATTTAACAGCAGGGTTGCCTCGGTAGGCCGGACTAGCTGGGTTAGAGAAGCAGCGGTCTCCACCGTGCCCCACGCGTTTGCAGAAATCGCACCAGGGCCGTGCCCTGGCCTGCAGCTCGCGACCGCCACCAGTGGAGGGCATCGGAGAACCCTTCCCCTCGATCCAGCCGCCGGGCAGACGGGGGGCGGTCTCGATCGCAGAATCCTCCGTCTTACGACGCGACTGCGTGACTTGCAACATTTTGCACGCCAAAACATGTTTATCAATAAGGTTGACGCAGTCTGACAAGGAAACAGTGTCTTTGTCGACAAGAAACAACGCTAAGTCAGGCGGAAGCTGTTGATCGATACGGTAACGCACCAGGAGTTCCGCAACCGCTTGAGGTAACTCAACCTTGCTCCCCTTGAACCATCTCTGCAGCTGTTCCAACAAGACCCGCGAATGTTCCTCATAGGTTTGACTGGACTGACGAGTCCAACTGAAAAAATTACGCCTATAAATACACGCGGACACCGCATAGGCGTTCAAAATCTCGGCCTTCAATTTCCTGTATTTGTTTGCGTCCTCGGTTGCCATCCTCGCATATACCTCCCTCGCCTTCTCAGATAGATGGCTAACAAGATGGCCGACCCACAAGCTCTCATCAATGCCACCGGAAGCCAACAACTTCTCCGCCATCTCCAGATATGCTTCTGGCTTCGTGTCTCCCGTCCAGTCCGGCAAACGAACATGAACAGTTTCCGGGACGCTTGCAGCAGACACCTCTGCCCGCAGTCGTTCAGTCAACATTCGCAACTCATGCTCTCTGACGCGTTCAGCTTCTGCTGCCGCATGCTCTCTCTCTGCTGCCGCATGCTCTCTCTCTGCTGCCGCTTGCTCTCGGTCTTCTCGCTTAATACGCTCTGCCTCTGCCCTGTCATTCTCCCTGTTATACATGTCGAGTTGTTGAACCGGAGTCAGCCCGGTCTAGAAGGTCGAACACATGCATTTAGTCATGATGGGATCGCTTCCTAACATATCGGGTTTAGTGACTGGGTCAAGGCTGATTGCGTCGCTCACATCGCCACCCACGTGACTGTCAACATGATCAGGTTGAACTCTCACTTCTCTGGTCGACATAGCTTGGCTACGAGTTATCATAAGACAAGGCACAAAACACTGAGTCTAAAAGGAGGCTGGATCGAAATATTTCAGCAATATCTTTCACCACATGGGACGGCAATTCACCCAGGGGAGGCAAACAATATTGGGGTGGTACACGTAATTCAAACACAACGCTCTGTTGGGGAAATACGACACGAACTACACAATATCACCAACGCACATCAAATTGCCAATGAGAAAAATGCAACGTACAAATAACTCACGTTTTTTTTTTTTTTTTTTTTTTTTTTTAATGTCGGTTTGTTTGGAGGGATCCGGAAACTATTCACTTATCCGGTAGTGAAGTACCACACAAGATAGCGTCCTATGGTGAGAAAGTTCCTCCAATATGGCGTCTGCTGGTGAGGAAACGATGAGCAGATGCAGGAAGATGTCGTCCACTGCAGAATTCCCGTCTCAGTTCGAATGTCTCTTACTTGAATGATCCTTGGACGAGCAACCCATTTGTCGCGATCCCGGCTGTTAAATGCTTCCAGCCCGGAATACGGACGTTAATGTCCGGGCTTCAAGTAGTCCACGGGGTGGACAAAGAGAACTCAATAAACACAACTGTGTTTTAACCGGCCTCTAGGGGTAGGCACGATGATTTATTGGCTCGATCTCAAAAACAATGGATGGTAACAGAGTGGAATACACAGCACAAAGCCTGCAGGAACTGTCGGCACCAGAAGCTCCAAACCCGACACAGGCAATATGACTCACAGTTCCAATCTACGATATCCGGGAATCACTCGTTCTCTTCCGGAGTTACTCACTCTTAAAATACAGAACTATAAACGATCAGCACAACTCGGCTGTCGTGAGGCTTAAAAAATCCCCGTTTTTCTATTTTCCACTCGACGCCTTCGAACCACGTCCATCGCACAAGATGGCGGCCGGCTCTCTCACCGTCCACCAATCGCGTGCCGAATCGCCATCCAATCGCGTGAGGCTGAAAGGAGGTCACGTGACGTGGTGGGCGGGGCACTAATTTGGTGAGAACAAGGTTGTTTCTCACAATATATATATATATATATATATATATATATATATATATATATATATATATATATATATATATATATATATATTGTTACGTATCGCGGTTTAGATGTTATGACGGGCCAAGCGGATGGTCCAACCGCGACCGTTACAGGATCCCCAATTGGCCCGATTCCACCCGACGTTGACCAGATCGCACCACAGATATTCAATCGGGAAACCTCTAAAGCGACCGAAAGAGAAGGAAAAAGAGAAGAAGACAGAGTACGGAGGAAGAACAGATTTATTATACACACACAAGCAAAAAGGAGCAATCAAGTTTATTTACAACACATAAGACGCAGGTGACACAGTGCAAATACTAGCTTATACAGACTTAATTAACCCTGGGACAGAACAAACTCACGTACACAAGAAGGGTGGAAAGGCAGGAGGTGGATGGCTGGAGGGAGAGGAAGGTCCAAGGGGGTCCTGCAGCACAACCGGCGCGTTTAGCAGCCGCCGTTCCTTCACGGCCCTGCTCCAAACCGCCGTTCAGGCCCCCAAGCTGCTGTTGTGGCTGCTGTGGACGTCACGTGCTTTGCCAGGCCTTGTCCGACTCGTCTGGTCCAAACCCTCAACTCTTTCTTGGTCCACTCACTCTTTACCACCGACTCCTCACCGCAACCAATGCAACCAACTGACCACCACCACCGACTCCTCACCGCAACCAACGCAACCAACTGACCACCGACTCCACTGACTGACTCTGACTCTTCACCGACCCTCTCACTTGCTTCTTGCGTGCACGCCTTTTATAGCGCCTCCGGCGATTAAGCCGCCGGCCTTCAGGACACGCCCATCGGGGTGCTCACCTCGGCCCTGGTTGGTCATGCGACCCTCTGGCTCCGCCCTTGATGACGACGGGCGGGCACGCCTTTCTTCCCCTCTATGACGAGGTGGAGACACGCCTTTCTTCTCCGACCTTGCCTCGTGGTCAATGGCGGTTATTGGAGGGGAGGTAATTGGCAATCGAGGCCCGGCAATGACGGAAGGGGATGTAAAAGGAAATGGAGATTTTGGGGATGGGAATGAAAGGGGATCTATTCTCTTTCACTGGTGCAATGGAGTACTTCAATTAATGGGAGACACAGCCTTACCCTAAAACACAGAATAAGAGATAACTATCAAACAGGGGTATTCTATTATTTGGCTGACGTGTATGCTTGTGGACTAATTATGGGATGCCCTTTCACCTTTACACAGCTCCGGAGGTAGGGGGGCGCAGAATAAACAATAATAATAATAATACAGCACACAATCAAAAAAATACAGTCCTCAGCTCCGCAACACTGCACCCTCCTCCTCTTAGGCACGTCCCGGGCCTACAACTTTTATTTAGTGTGACACGTAGGTGTAGTTCCCTCTACTTTTAACCTGACCCTGAGTGCGACAGTTTAAAAACATAAATAAATGTGTCCCGCTGCTCCATTGCACCCTGCCTAACAGACTTACGCCCACAGTTAACCGAATTGCGGAATGGTCTTCAAACTATACACTGACGGTGGGAAGCATTATTTACAATGACGCTATTTTTATTTACAAGACTAACCCAGGACCTGTGATTGTTCTTTCTGGGGGGGAGACAGTCTGCTCTGCATCAATGCACCATTAAAGCACCTAAAAACGCACCAATACACACCCAAGCACCAATCGGTGCAGTCACCATTGTTCATCAATGTTCAACAATAAAAAATAAATCAACAACCCCTAACCCTGCAGGTGATCTCTTGCTCTTCGGCTCCCTCTGCTGGTTATTATATTTGGTCTTCCAGATGTTGTCATTCTTTTGCTTTGCTTACTGGCGGCCTATTTGTATTAAAACTTGCACCCATTGTGTCCATTTTTATTTATTTTATTTATGGCCCACAGGGCCGACTAGTGTGGTTCACCTGTGGGGCATCGGTGGCCAAGGTCCGCCAGCAAGATTTCGGGCCCTCATGGCCGGTTCCAGCAGAGGGGCCATGCCTCAACCCATGGGGTCCATAAGTGGTGCTCGGCCACAGACCTGTGGTCCATAATGTGGTGCATCGATGCAGACAGCTGGTTCTGGGAATTTCGGGCGCACAATGGCCGACCCACGCACGCTCCCCTCGGCGCCCAATGGCGCACAGGTCATGTGGGAGACAAAAGGGGAAAGACAAATGAGCGAGGGGTAAGGTCACAAGGGTACACATCAATAAGGCAATGCAAGGCGAAATGCGTACGGAGGGCGAAGTGAGAAAGCTCGTCCCTACCGTACGTCACCCCCCTGTCACCTACACTACCCTTGCCCTTACCCCATATTTACAAAATCTACCCATTTACAAATTCGTCACTACTGTCACGTCTTCCCCATATTTCCCCTATACCAAATTCGTCTCCACAATCCCTCTATTTCAAAATTTGCCATCACCAAATTCATCATCAATCCTCATAAGGAGGAAGAGATGGAACATCAAAGCACAATGTCACACCCACATCATGATGCGTCTCACAATCCAAACATTTGCATCATAAAAAAAAAAAATCAAAACATGGCATGGTGTGGAGTACCTGTCACCTCAGGTGAGTGGATGCAGATGGTGCGAGGAGACTTCATCCTAACTACTTTCTAAATGACATTAACACACTTTACACTACCCGGGGTCTCTCCCTGCCAATCCATTGGCCAACTTACACTATGGGTTCTAAAAACCAATTCCCATTGACCAAACTGTGGTGCTTCTCAATTTGGGGTCTCACTCCCCCGATTCATCTCCCGGTGCCCTTGCACAATTTCTGGGCTGCGACGTGTAGCTCTCCCAGCAGGTCTACCCACCTGCACACCTCCACCACTGCAGTTGCCACCCGAGCTTACCTAGCTCCTCACCCTAACCTAACTAACTGGGGAAAGCCCCTCCTGGCTCTGTCACCCCACTCGGTGCCCTCTGGCACTGGGCTACCCGGGTCCGTCCTCCGGATCCTCGGGCCCCATCCACAACAACTACCGGCTCCCAGAGCCCACCTGCGGCCTCACCTGGCCGACATCCTCACAGTGGTGGAGTGCCCAAACCAACTACACACACTAACAGGCTACACGCCCACCCATTTCCACAACACTAATGCACCCATCCAAAGACCATTCTTTCACCCGCACCACAGATGCCAATATCCAACCACAATTTACCTGTACCCTCTACCTAACACTTACACTACCCGCCCCGGGTATCCGTGATGGGGGTCCACTCTTCCCCCATTCACACCTTCGCACCATCCACTCCACTCCACAATTTCCACCATACTCACTCCACGACCATCCGTTCCAATACTCCATTTATTCCACACTACCATTTATTCCACTGGTGTTGCACACCTGTGCCCTCACACCTGGTGCCACCTGCACCCTCCTTTCTTCCTGGACCATTTGGTCAACACAACACGCAATCACCACTACTCCCTCATACACTGCTCCATACACCTGTTCAGTTGCACACCTGTGCAATCACACCTGTTCAATCCTCAAACACACGGCATCATCTCAGCTAACTACTCCCCTCTGAAACTTGCGCTTCCCTGTCGTCCCTTTAAACTATTGCGCTCCCTTGTCATTATCATCCATACTAATCTACCTGCGTCCCCACTACAGGTATCATTGTCACTAACTAATCTTAACGTTACCTAATGTCATCTTCGCTAGATCCCTACACACGATATCCTAACCCACCCGGGCTAGTTTTCACTGCCATACACCCCATAACTAGTGCACATTTGCCCCCACTTGTGAGGGATGGTGGATTTGCCATCCCACCACATCGGGGAGGTCCTACTATCAATTTCGCTCGTCCAAATCCAACAAATCAAAAATTTGCCATTTACTGCTAATCACCGTACCATCATCAAATTTTGCTTTTTTTCTAATTTCAGGGCCAAAACACTATCCTCATCGCCCGTCTACTTATTAGATCCTCTCGGTGCGCCAATTCCCTTCTAAAGCTCGGCTTCGTACAGCCGAGCAATGAACGCGGGTTCTTTGGTGCCGGCGGCTGGATGCGTCCGGCACTCGGTGCAGGGACGGGGGCTTACCCGTGCCGAGATCCCACGCACCACCTCGGCGTGGAGCCATCCAATGTCCCGATCTCGACCTGCCGGCACGTCTCAATAAAAAGTGGTCGCCATGACGACCCTTCCTATCGGGCTGCCCGCTCCGCCTAGTGGAGCCCGGACGCGGCCGTTCCAAGCGAGGCCCAGCGTGGATCGCGTACGGCGGTCCTTTCGAACCCGCCGTGGCTCGGATCCCCGCTGGTTCTCGCGGCACGCGAAGCCCGGCACGCACCGAGGGCCCGAGTCGGCTAAAAGTCGCTCTAACCGCCAACCCGGTTACCGTCGATGCCTCACCTGGATGCTTGCATGCATACGCTACCCCTTTCTTGCTCACACCTCCAGCCGTTCCCATGCTCCTCGTACCTTTCCTTACACACCTCGGTACACTCATTCCGCTCACCGACTTGGTCGCACACCTGACCACCGAACACCTTGGCACACATTCGTGGTTCGCACACCTCACCAACACACCTCTTCGCGCCCCTTCCTCGGTCACCTCCTCTGTGACAATCACAGGTGTGCTTTCACTCGCACACCCAACCACGTGCCTCACTACCAATTCCAGCGTGCATTCCCACACACGCTCTACCATTCCAGGTGTGCATCCTTCCATTCCAGGTGTACATCCTCGCTCACCTGTCACAACCAACTCACGCTCCGTGTCACTCTCACTACTTTCACCTCCATTCTTGACAGCGCACTCACCCTTACTCTCGACAGCGCACTCTTTCCTCATGCACCCGTCCGTTACACACCTTTCTCGCGCATCCTCTTGCGCACCCTCTTTCGTTACTTCCTCCGTAACACTTACCACACCGCGCTTCCATGTACCCCCTCGCACACGCGCTTCGACCAACTCACTCTTGACGGCACACTCACTCCTCAGCGTGCACTTTTTCCTCACACACCCCATGGTCGGACATTCTCGCACACCTCTTTTTTCGCACACCTGACCTGTCACACACTTCACCAACGGCCTCTCACGAACACCCGGATCCAAACCAATCCCCAAGCCGACTGAAGCTTTCCTCACATCATGTACATTTCCGATTATATCGCCACTCACCTTGGCACCTCGTCTCCGCACCTCCTTTGCCACCTGCAAACTCTTTATTTGGTTAGTGAGCAGCACATTATGAGTTGAGCACCGACCTTGTACCAATTCCATTACCTCCTCCTGGATTTCTCTCTTAGTTTCTGTCCGTCTCTTCTTAATTTCACTCACCTCTTCTTCCACTTCCTCTAATTTTTGTTTAACCTCTTTTATTTCTCGGTGCGTCTCCTCAAGTTCGTCCTCTAAGGCTACCGTGACCGTCTCTATGTGCATCCTCACCTGCCGGTCCTTCGTCTCCATTACTTCTGTCACCTCCTCCAACTTCTTCGTCAACCCCTCATGTACCATCTGACATTCCTTTTGTGTTGCTACTAATTCGTTTTTAATGTCCTTTTGTGTCGCTTTTAAACCCCCGATGATTGCAGTGTTCTTTTCCACTTGGTCCGCTAGTTCCCTTTGTCCGACTGTCAGCTGTTCTACTCCCTTCGTCAGATCCTCTATGCCCCCTTGTAACCTCGCCGTATTATTCCTCACCTCTTTCTCCATACGCTTCTCACCTCGCTTTACCTCCTCGCGTAGCCCCGAAACCTCCTCACTTACTCCTCGTCGTATCTCCTCCATCTCCTTTGTAGATGCCACCCTCATCTGTCCCAATTCATCCCTCTGAGCATCCAATTTGGTTTCTACCCCGATTTTTACCTCCTCTATCTGCTCTCCCATTCGTTTGATTTCCCGGGCAGATTGTTCCCCTATTTCCCGCAATTTGTCCTCCATCCTATTTTCTAGCCCCATTAACCCATTTTTCACCTCTTTTATCCCGTTGTCTAACCCCTCAAAATTATTGTCTAACTTCTCACCGGTACCCCTCACTTCGTCCCTCATTACCCCCACTTGGTTTCCCATTACCCCCAATTGCTCACTCTGCAGTTTGAGGGACGCCTGCATTTGCGCCATAAATTGCTCCATGAGGGCCTGCATTTGGGCCATCCCTCCCACTTGTGCAGCGGGTGCGGCCGCCGTAGCTATGTGCGAGGCGCCATTTTGCGCGCCCGCAACCTCGTGCGCGAGGACGCCATTTTGTGCGTCTGATACCCCCTCAACCGCCTCCTCATTGCTCTCCTCCTCCCTTTCTTCCCCTAAGTCCTGGGTTACCGCTAACCCGTTTATCTCCCCCACCGACATCCGATCGCCTTGATTGTCCATGGCGCGATCTCAAAATTCGGGTTTTATAAAACAACGCAATTTTGGCAGCTCGTAATTTTGACCAAAAATTCTTTTCCTACACGTTTTAAAAATTTGGTTCGGGCTTCGAATCCCACTCCCAGACACCAATTGTTACGTATCGCGGTTTAGATGTTATGACGGGCCGAGCGGATGGTCCAACCGCGACCGTTACAGGATCCCCAATTGGCCCGATTCCACCCGACGTTGACCAGATCGCACCACAGATATTCAATCGGGAAACCTCTAAAGCGACCGAAAGAGAAGGAAAAAGAGAAGAAGACAGAGTACGGAGGAAGAACAGATTTATTATACACACACAAGCAAAAAGGAGCAATCAAGTTTATTTACAACACATAAGACGCAGGTGACACAGTGCAAATACTAGCTTATACAGACTTAATTAACCCTGGGACAGAACAAACTCACGTACACAAGAAGGGTGGAAAGGCAGGAGGTGGATGGCTGGAGGGAGAGGAAGGTCCAAGGGGGTCCTGCAGCACAACCGGCGCGTTTAGCAGCCGCCGTTCCTTCACGGCCCTGCTCCAAACCGCCGTTCAGGCCCCCAAGCTGCTGTTGTGGCTGCTGTGGACGTCGCGTGCTTTGCCAGGCCTTGTCCGACTCGTCTGGTCCAAACCCTCAACTCTTTCTTGGTCCACTCACTCTTTACCACCGACTCCTCACCGCAACCAACGCAACCAACTGACCACCACCACCGACTCCTCACCGCAACCAACGCAACCAACTGACCACCGACTCCACTGACTGACTCTGACTCTTCACCGACCCTCTCACTTGCTTCTTGCGTGCGCGCCTTTTATAGCGCCTCCGGCGATTAAGCCGCCGGCCTTCAGGACACGCCCATCGGGGTGCTCACCTCGGCCCTGGTTGGTCATGCGACCCTCTGGCTCCGCCCTTGATGACGACGGGCGGGCACGCCTTTCTTCCCCTCTATGACGAGGTGGAGACACGCCTTTCTTCTCCGACCCTGCCTCGTGGTCAATGGCGGTTATTGGAGGGGAGGTAATTGGCAATCGAGGCCCGGCAATGACAGAAGGGATGTAAAAGGAAATGGAGATTTTGGGGATGGGAATGAAAGGGGATCTATTCTCTTTCACTGGTGCAATGGAGTACTTCAATTAATAGGAGACACAGCCTTACCCTAAAACACAGAATAAGAGATAACTATCAAACAGGGGTATTCTATTATTTGGCTGACGTGTATGCTTGTGGACTAATTATGGGATGCCCTTTCACCTTTACACAGCTCCGGAGGTAGGGGGGCGCAGAATAAACAATAATAATAATAATACAGCACACAATCAAAAAAATACAGTCCTCATCTCCGCAACAATATATATATATATATATATATATATATATATATATATATATATATATATATATATATATATATATATATATATATATTGTTACAGACGCGGCTTAGATGTTATTTACCGAGCGGTTTGGTATGACCACGTCTGCACAGGTTACCCGATTATACCCGAACGTTGACTAATCGCGCTACGCTAGGTCAATGAAGGAAAAGACACACGGCTGGGATTAAAATGACACGACACCAGGGATACGGTTCTCAAGACCTCCGGAGGAGGTTATATTCGTTCGGAAGGTTAGATTACAACTACAAGAGGGACAGCAAAGGAAGATAGGCACTTAGACACAATCTTATATTATTCCCGACAGACCACAGAGAAACGGGACAAAAACTGACTCACACGGGGATTGATGGCAAGGAAAGCGGGTATTCGATGGCCAGCACAAGGTGCACCTTGTGCTCAGGGACAGGATAGCGCGGCCCAAAAGATGCAGGAGGTCTCTCAGCGCTCGGAGGTGGCTCTCTTGTCTTCTCAAGCTCGGGGCGCATCTGACCTCACATCCGGTAAGTCGCTGCGTATATCCGGCGGGGAGTGACACGCCCTCGGCTCGTTAGCTCCGCCCCAGATGGAATCGGCTCGTTGCTTCTCATTGGGTGCATGCGGGGGGGTTACCGGCTCCGCCCTTGACGAGGGGCTGACAGGGAGCCCCTTCGTGGTAACCCCGTGGAGCGCATGGTCATGGCGGCTAACCGAGCTGGTGGGAGGACGCACACTCCCCCCCGCGCGCCGTGGTTGTAGTTGTTGTTGTAGCTGTAGTTGTTGTTGTTGTTGTTGTTTGGGGAAGAAGATGGAAGGAGGTATGGGAAGGTCCTAAACTCACTACTGGTGCCATATAATCACATTCTGGTGCAACGAAGAGTCAGAATTAATGGAAAGGAGTCCTTAACTGACATAGACTAAGAATAACTAGCAAGATGTCCGAAAGTTGTCTACGTGTGATGCGGTGGACCTGGGCACGACATTTAATGGGGGAAAAAGGGGAAGGTCGGTTCTACAGAGTGTTGTTTACAGACAATGGGACTAGGGAATGGGGGATTGGGGATAGTTGGGGAGTATTGGGGAAATAGGGGAATATTTACAAGCGGATATGGAGGCCAAATTCCATATTCGCAACAATATATATATATATATATATATACATACAGTCATACCCCGTTTTACGCCATTTCGACCTACGTCAAATCCGACTTTACGCCACTCTTCTAGAGTAAATTTCAGTTCAGCGAACGTCATTATGTGCGACTTTACGTCACTCCTACATCATCATCTCCTTTATCTCGAAGGAGGAGAAGACCATGCCAGGCTACAAAGTCGCGAAGGAGCGGCTAACGCTAATGCTTGGGGGTAATTGCACCGGCGACTTCAAGCTGAAGCCGCTCTTAGTGTATCTTGGTGTATCATGTGTGTGAGTATGAGGATGAGCTTTAGGCGCAAATGAGGAATTGAATGAGGATCTTTGGAATGAACTTGGTGAAATGAGGCATTGGCCGAGAATGGTTGTGTGTGTGAGAATCTGGTTATCGTTAAAAAAAAAAAAAAAAACACCTTTAGAGGACATTTTTCCCCGCA
The DNA here is from genome assembly GCF_964187855.1 of Myxine glutinosa. Taxonomy (NCBI): domain Eukaryota; kingdom Metazoa; phylum Chordata; class Myxini; order Myxiniformes; family Myxinidae; genus Myxine; species Myxine glutinosa. The sequence continues at coordinate 129,935,461 of NC_136266.1, read as the reverse complement.
AGCGGGGGTTGGCCTTTTTCGGGAACTGTGGTTGTTGTTGTTTTTCGGTCCCCTTTTTGAAGCAATGTTTTACGGCTGGATGCCCTTCCTGACGCCAACCCTTTTTGCCGCCTTTAACGACAAGCAGGGAATTACCAGTGAACTGGTACTCAATTTGCCGACCTCGGAAGGATGACAGGCTGAGTCAACCCCCCTGGCGTTAATTCAGCGATTGACCGGGATTCGAACCCAGGATCCTAGGATCCTAGGATCCTAAGCCGGCACCCTAGCCGCTAGCCCAACACCAGGGTCTAATCTGGTTATCGTTGAACTTGGTAAAATGAGGCAATGGTCTGGGATGACCGGAGAAAGTGTATGAGTGGTGTATTGAGGACATGTGTAATGGTGTTGAGTGATTGACTTGCATGGGGTGGAAGTGGATAAATGGAGAGAATACTTTGTGTGTGGGAATAAATGGTGTGTGGAGTGAGTAGTGTGGATTGAGTGGTGTGGAGTGCATGGTGCGAAGGAGTGGATGGGGGAGGATGGACCCCTTCACGAATACCCGGGGAGGGTAGTTTAAAGTTAGGTAGAGGGAGTAGGTAAATTGTTTGGAAATTGACATCTGTGGTGCAGGGAGTAGCAAGTTGTTGTTGATGCATATCCTTGTAAAGAACCGATCGACGTGTGCATGTGCACATGTGCATGGATTTGCAAATGCCTGCCTGTACGTCGTCGTTTCTGCGTATATCGCATCGTCCAAAAATAAAGAAGCAAGCAACTTCGGCCGCTCGAGTAAAGACGGGGCACGCCTACTACTCGGAGGCGAGCGTTGATCCCCGGGGCGGCCGGGTTCACGGAACCCTGAGCTCGTTCGTTCGTCACAGACAACACGACACGACCACCAGTGAAACTGCTCGGACACGTTGGGTAAAGCACGCTGTGGTGAAGCGGGCCGCGGAGCCACTCGGCACACAAGCCAGCTCACGGTCGATACGTCCGTGCCGGTCACCCCGTTCGAGGAGAAAACCCGACCGATAGAAAACAACGGAGGGACTCCCGACGGGGAGCGGCAAAGATTCAGGACGAAGCCGCAGCCTCCTCCAGTTATTTACTCTAGTTTTACGAATTACGGTGTTTGTCTTCATTTTAAGGCATTTTTAAGACATTACGCCCGGTTTACGTCAAAAACCGAGTTACGTCACGGCTTATGGAACGAATTAATAACTTAGGCTAGGGTATTACTGTATGTATGTATGTATGTATGTATGTATATATATATATGTACATATATATATATATATACACACACACAGACTTGGCATTTAATATGGAATATTTTTTTTGTGGGGGTGAACTTACTTTTCAAAATGACTTCGAACCAAAAGTTCATTAGAATTATGTTGAAATTATTCTATATTTTGTTAATGTGACCTTTAAAAGAAACAAAAACCACATTTGACAATTCGAAGCAAATAAATTGATCCTTGAAAGTGATGTAAACTGATATCGAACTCAATTCACGGACAGTACTGTGTTAAACTTCTGTACGTTTTCCAGAAGTATCTCTTTATTTTGCACATTAGCCAAAAAAAATTTCAACAAAAACAAAAGCTAAATTATGACTGGGATTACGGATAATAAAGTTACAGTTCAGTACTTCGTGTAACCCCCACGAGCATTCAGGAGAGCACGTACACGTCGAGGCATGCTGTTCATGAGATTTGCCAAGGTTTGGACAGGAATCGCTTGCCATGAAGTGACAATAGTCTGCTGCAATTCATGCACAGAGGTAGGCTGCTGGTCCAAGTTGTCGATTTGACGCGTTAATTCTGCCCACAAGTTCTCCATCGGATTCATATCCGGGGACTTGGCAGGCCACTCCATATGCTCGACACCACGGTCAGCAAGAAAGTGTTGGATCATGCGAGCACGATGAGGCCGTGCGTTGTCATCTTGGAAGACAAAATTTCCTCGAAAGGCTGCACGAGAAAATGGAAGCAATGTTTCTTCCAGAATGACCCTGTACTTGAACTGGTTCAGGTTTCCATTCAGAACAACCAGGTCAGTTTTGCCCTCTGCATGAAAAGCAGCCCAAACGGTCACCCCACCACCTCCAGCTTGGACTCTTGGCACTATACAATCTTCGTTGTGGGCTTCATGCACTTGTCTGCGCACTCGGACGCGGCCATCTTGACGATAGGCCAGAAATCTAGACTCGTCACTGAAGGTCACGTGATTCCAGTGTCCTGGCTGCCTTTGACGGTGCTCTCTGGCCCACTGCAATCGGCGCTGGCTGTGTTGTCTGGTCAGGCGTGGCTTTCTCAGGGGACGCCTGGCATGATAGCCTGCTTGAACCAGTAGTTGGTTGACTAGCCTTCTGGATACAGGCACATTTGTCAGTTGCTGCCACTCAGCCCTAAGCCGATTAGCTGACTTGGAACGGCCATTGCAGACTAACCGGTGCAGCTGGCGATCATCTCTCCTTGTGGTTCTGCGTGGACATCCTGGCCTCGGTATTGGAGTAGGGACACCCCTCTGAGCATTTCGTTTCAGGATCTTTGACACCTGACCTTGAGTGATGCCTACTGCTGAGCAATAGCACACTGTTTCATGCCAGAATTTCGTAAAGCCACCACTCCATGACAAACAGCATTGTCAAGTTGACGGACCATCTCCAGAGGAAGCGGCAATAACTTTTGTAGACGTGCAGCAGTTGTTATCCACTAATACAGAACGCAACAACCCTTATATACCCGATTGTGAAGCCAATCGTCAAATGTACCTGTCATTACATTTTGTCACGCCACCTGTGATATAATCCTGTTGTTGACTTCTTGCTGCGAAAGACAATCAGTGACATGGTTCTTTCAGCAAAGACATCACCGAAGGGAAAAAGAAACTCACCAGATTGATATACTGAGTTCAGAAAGTAAACCAAAGTCAAGAAAAAAAAATATTCCATATTAAATGCCAAGTCTGTATATATATATATATATATATATATATATATATATATATATATATATATATATATATATATATATATATATATATATATATACATATATATATATATATATATATATATATATATATATATTGTTGCGGTTTTGAGTTTGTACTAATAAAGGTTAAATTTCCCCCTCATAGTTTAGTCACACAACAACATGTAGCCTCGCGATAGTTCAGTTATTTCATAGTAAATGTAAGCATAGTCCTTTTCCTGTGTTAGTTTTGCGTTGGGTAGAATAATGAGAGTTAGGTCCTTTCATCGCCTTATGCCGCCTTATGCCGCCTTTGGCTTTTTGGCGCAAATTAACATGAGGCAGGCCTGGCAAATCGAGGCGAGACCAAAGGAGGGCGGAGGAGAAGCCGACGGTAAGAGCGAGCTGCCAATCAGGGCTCGAAGGGAGTGGCTGCGGCACTGCGTCAAAAGGCGTGGTTAGAACATTCGAGAGAGCTAAGGGGGTTGGCAATATAACCCGTTGCGCGAAGCCCCCACCACAGTTCTGTGGAGGGAGGCGCTTGAACAAGTTCAGAGTTCTGAGAGTTATGGGCAGAGGCACTTGTGAGAGTTACGAGTTCTGAGAGAAGACGCGCATGAACCCAGCTATGAGCGCTCTTACAAATTGGACGCTCGGTTGAGCTTGAGGCAGAGCCTCTATTGGGTTACGCGAGGGAGAGCGCGCCGGTAATTAAACGCGCTGTGGAAAACCGCCAAGCCTGGCAAGAGACGCCTACATTTCCCTCCCGCCTGCCTGATCTGTCCTTTGTTCGAGAGACACGCTACAAGGATCTCTTCCACTGCCTGCTTGCTTTCATCACGGGATGTGCTGTGACCGGAGAGAGAGCCACGCTGGGCGGGGCCGTTCCTGGACGACCAAGTCAGCGAGTGAACATCATCCTACCTTCATTTCCCCCTTTGAGTGTGATCGGGCCCATGTCTGGGGTTAACATAAGACTGTATAAGGCTGCTCTGTGTCTCTGCTTTCTACCGATCCTTGTACATAATAGTGTAAATAATAATTAAACCTGTGTTCTTCCTTTGATTCTACCGCTTTTGTGTTTTCCATCATTGACTAAGCGTGGTACGAATAAAACCCCTTAATCGGGTTCCAATACCAAAGGTAACTGCACGGACCACGTGGTACGCAATCCGCTCGGTGTACTCAGATTACGCGTGGCTCGTGCGAGGCTTGATTCCCCGCTTCCGTGGCGGCGCAGGTATTTAGGTACGTGTGAGAATTTTCCCGAAACCCTACCTTGTGTTTTCCCGGGAGGGGCGATTCAAGTCTCTCGGTTGCGCCGACCCAACAAGAACAAGGGGCTTAATCTCCCCTTATATATTGTTGCGGATCCGGGGGTCGGCGCTTCCCTTACCAAGGTGGGGTTAGTCCCCTTGTCTTTTAAGCTGGCCATTCCCCCAGTCCTCTGGAAGTTACAACGCTCCTCCGCGGTCGAGATTGGCCAGGGTGATTGGTCAAGATGGAGTCCCAAATACCTGCGTGCCAATCCCTCCACGAAGCATGGAAATAACTCCCGCTCAAACCACGGACAGGTGGAAATTTCCGAGCGGTTTAGCAATCCGCGATTCGAGCCGTTAGCAAAAAGACTAACCCGATTCTGAGCGGTTCTAATCGTGCCACGTATATTCAATTGAGAAATCACTAAAACGATCAGATGGAGAGGAAACCAAAGTAAAGGAAGAACACAGGAATTTATTATACAACTTACAACTACCAAGAAGAAAAAGAACACACAGTGCAGCCTTATACAGTCTTAATTAACACGCCCAGGACAACACAAACAGACTTACACGAAAGGGGAATAGCAGGAAGGAAGGTCCAACCAGATGAGCCAGCGTTGGCTCCGGTCCCGGTTCACACTCCACTCCGGTCCACGCTCCACCTCGGTTCAGGCTCCAGTTCCGCGGCGAAACCCGGCAGGCAGCGCGGTTGGTATTGTCGGCGCGAGCGTACCTTACATGCGGGGGGTTCATATATCGGGGAGGAATTGCGTCCGTGAATCGGGGGAATCGTGACTCGTGACTCTCCACCCGCGTCTCTCGTCGTGGATCTCGTTCTCTCGTCACTTTCACTCCAACGGTGTCACTCTCCCCGACCGACTCTCTAAGTAGTGCCACGCGAGCGCTTATATTACGCGCTCGCGTATCAAGCCGCGTGCTTTTAGGACACACCCACCGGTGAGCTCACCTCGGCCCTGGTTGGTCGCGAGGTTGGTCTGCCGTTAACAGGGCTACGCCTCGCTCCGATAACTCCTCCCCCTTTTTCAACGCCCTGACCGCATGGTTAATGGCATTTGAGCCAGGCAGCATACGCTGCTGGGCGAGCAGAGGCGCGTAACCCAATTTGGAGAGGGCTAAGCGCAAAATGAACGGGATTGAAAAAGGGGCCTATGTTATTTGATTAATGCAATGCAGAGTCAAACTATTGGAAACAGAGCCTTACCTGAAACACATACCAATGAAATAACTAGAGAAGTTCCTATGGTGTCCTACGTGTTGCAATATGGACTAACTAGGGTGCGACCTTTGACCTTTACCAAATGGGAATATTTACAGGGGGTTATTTACAAGGGATTATTATTTCCAAGTGAGGGTTCTAAAAACTGCAACAATATAGATAGATAGATAGATAGATATATATATATATATATATATATATATATATATATATATATATATATATATATATATATATATATATATATATATATGGAGTTGCTGATATGTGCTGTGAGTGGACATGGGAAAGAAGTGGAGGTAGGCCCTTGTCAGAGCTTGCCTGCGATGTTGGCATTCATGGATGACCTGACAGTTGTCCAACAGTCAGCTGATACAGCAGTAGAGGTACTGTGACGACTGGAAAGGTTGATGCTTTTTTGTTCCCCGTCGCACCGCGGAGCGAGGGAGGGGGAGGGGGGAGGGAAGGGGGGGGAGGGGGGAGGGGGAAAAGGGAGGGGGGGAGGGGGAAAATGGAGGGGGAGGGGGGAAAAGGGAGGGGGGAGGGGGAAAAAGGGAGGGGGTGGGGAGAAGGGGAGGGGGTAGGGTAGGGTGGAGGAGGAAAGGAGGGGGAGGGGAAGACGGAGGGGGAAGGGGAGGGCCAGTCAACAATGACGTTGCAGTTCTCATGGTCGGAGAGCAGCACAACAATCGCGACATCGTCCTGCATCTTCGCAACAGCACGAAGCGGATTTTGGAGACTCACCGATCCTGTGACGCCCTCCAGTACCGGCGTTACCGGGCGGTGGAAGGGAGACCCGTACATTCCCAACCCGTACATTCGCCCTCTCGACTCAAGCTCACTCGGACAAAAGCCTCGCACAAATTACACCGTGAAGGCCCAATGTCCATGTCTATGCCACAAATCAAGTACGTGAGCGGGTCGGGCGCACTGAATTGAAAATATATAGAACGCTCATACTCCGTGAAAAGTGAAGCCGCCGTGTCGCCATCTTGGTTAGCACGACTCGACCAACTCGCTTCGTGGATCTCGTTTGTTTTGAACGTGTGAATTACGTGCGAACGTGTAACTGTGAGTTTATGGCGGCAAGGAGCATCACGTGATCGCTCTGAGCGAATCAGCGCGCTGCTCTGCCACCTCATCAGATTCTGTGTATAATATTCCTCGCTGAAATGCGCTGAGGTAAATATGAATAAAAAATATGGATCTCGTAAAGATGAAAGAAAAAAAAACCTATGTGGTGTGAATGGCAATGTTCCTCGCTGAAATGTGAAAAAACGCAATCGCTTTTCGCTCTGAAATACGTGCGAACGCGTAACTGAGTTAATGGCGGCAAGGAACATCACGTGATCGCTCTGAGCGAATCAGTGCGCTGCTCTGCCACCGGTCAGATTCCATGCATAATATTCCTCGCTGAAATGCGCTGAGGTAAACATATGGTAAAAAAATATTATGAAATTAATTTTTTTAGTTCGGCCATGTTCTTCCCAGGCTCAATGGCCATGTCTATGCCAAATATCAAGCACGTGAGCCTCTCCGTTTAGGAGTCTATCGGTAACATTACACACACACAAACTGTGTTTTATATATATAGATGGATACTCGTCAATTAACTACTCAGACATTCTAAGCCTCTAAGTCTAAGGTATGATGAATGCTTAGCCATTAGTTTCCTTATTGACTATAAATGTTTGCAAAAGTTAGAAATCTGATATATATATATATATATATTTCTTTTTTACACCACACCACCCTTTCCACATCCCTCTTTCTTTCATGGACTCTGTTTTCTCTCCTCTTCCAGTATTCTTACTTTCTCTCTTCCCTCTTTGTTAGGTCCCTTATTGTCCTTTTTTCAACTCCATGCTCTTCTCTTCTTTTTATCCAGGTATTATGTGTTCGGTTGTCCGTCCGGCTGTGCATCCGTGTGTGATAGGTTTTCGTTTCCACGATAACTTAAGAACAGCTTAAGGGATCTAAGTCAAACGTGGTACAAGTATGTATAATGATATAAAAATGAACTGATTAGATTATGGGGTAAAGAGGCCAAAGGTCAGAGGTACGGTTAGGTAAAAATCTGTTACCAGGCTAACTTGTGTGCCAGTGATGGAATTTTGACCAAACTTGGTATGAGTATATATTATGATGCAAAGATGAACTGATTAGACTTTGGCATGAAGAAGTCAAAGGTCAATTTTTTTTGCCATGTCAGGTTAAAATGTGATACTTGAAAATAGCTGAAGGAATTGAAATGAAACTTGCTACAAGTATTATTATGACGTAATAATGTGGGCGGGGGCATATCAGCCGACATTGAAGAGTGTCGTTCTAGTTCTTTTTAAAACTTTTCAAGTCTAAAAATGTGTTCTGTGGTCACATTGTTTCACTTGAGTTAAATATCTTTCATTAATCATTTTTCCCCACCGTCTTCGTGCTTTATGTATAAATTTTTGCCATGCTATTCCCACATTACATGTTTATAATAATGACCTGTTATTGTTGGTTGCTCCCGAAGGCGACTCAGACAGTCTGTGCCTTCCCCAATGAATCAATTTCAGGGAGTGTCTTGGAGAAGCACACGAGCCTTGTGATTGTGACACCTGGAGGAACTGGCTAAAGAAGATTAAAGATATGAAGCCTGAAGAATGTATGTGGGAATCTGGGATCCAAATTGCTTATATTCCCTGTTATACAATCCTCTCTATTAGCAGTGAAGAATAAGGGTATTGAAAAAATCTTAAAATCTTGACATACACATGGGTGACTCGTCCGTACTAATCCCAGGCAGTTCGCCTCAATTTTGCTGGGACTTCAATAAAGGGTCACCTTGGGTTCACCTTAGTTGAGCACAAATCAATTCAAATTCACCTGGGAATAGCTTTCACCTTAATATCACTCTGTAATTAATGTAGGATGTATACTGCTCTTTAAGCGACTCACTGGCGATTTGCAATCTTTGATATTGCATCTATGTTTTTTGCAATATACACAAGACATTTCTCTACATTTGGGGCCTTCTCCACGATAAAAAGCAACTTCCATGGATTATTTATTTATTTTATTTTCAAGACCAGAATTTATAAAGTAGAAAATTGTGACTGCATTTGAAATTGACCTGTAAATCGCCTATGGTTCATGTCATTGTATGCTCGTATTGCTCACGAATATCATGCAAATATATGAACCTCTTTTGAGTAAACACATTGGATTTATAAGGACCGAATCACTCCTGTGTATCGCTTGGGAAACTGTTTATAGAACAGCACAAGACAAATCAGACGGATTCTCACCGATCAGAATCATGATTCTGTAACCTCGCAGTGTGATGCTTCATTTGTATAAAATTAATATATTTCTTACCATGTATCCTAAAGTTCCTTACGATTTTAGTTAATGTGGTATAAGATGCAACAGAATAGTACTACATCTTGTGAAGGCTAGTTATTATCTGTCTGCATTAGCAGACAAAATGAACCATGGTTTTTATCACCTAAATGGTGAACGATAAGTTGATCATGGGAAAAGAGTTGCGCCTGACGTTTTGAGCACGAGCGCTTCGCCAGAGCATTACCCCCTCCTTTGCTCTGGTGAAGGGCACAAAGATGTCAATGTTAACTGTACCATATTTTCCATAACAGTAACCTCGCTCGTATAAACTTCTACTTGCTAAAAGCTGCTGTAAACTGTGATGCCTTGGCAGTAGAAAGGCAGAAATGTGGGAATAATTTGTCATATCAACATTCTTGGACTGCTCCATAATGTTGAAGCAATTTGAAGCTTTGGAAAAGGAAACATTGTTGTAGGGCTAACCAAGCCAATTAGAAATGAGTATATAGAGGATGGGAAGAAACAGTAACGTGCAAGTAAGAAGGTAGGATTAATCAGGGTAAACATTATTGTGGGTAAGGATAGGGGGACATGAGATCATCGTGCACTGCGTGCTTCATACCTTGGAGAGAAGAATGGGATAAAAGATCCTCAGAAATACTGTTCCATAAATAGGGAAGAAAGACGAACAAAATAGTTGAGGCTTGCAGTTAGCCTGACTATATAGGTGTTTAATCAAGATGGGGCTACTGGATCATAGGTGTTTAATCAGGAGTTGTATCCTGGATTGGCTGGGGAGGTTTGGAGGCAGATGGAGCTATACCAGAGCAGAGGTGGTTTAATAACAAAAAAAGAGAGGCCACGACCTGCCTATAATGGGAAAGCAGCAGACCTTGTGTTTGGCCCTATCGCAGGAGATGCCAATAATGTTGAGCTTTAGATTCTACAGAATCCAGGAGGGACGTGATGCGGGATTGCTAGCCCCATAGATGATTGCAGTATTCCATTGAGCTTGGGAGAAAGGCTTTAGAGACTGAGAGTTCTGATTTTTGAAACAAAAGAGGATATCCAATTTGTGGCTTCCTTTGGGCACAAGCTTTGCTCTGCAGTCATCCTTGGAGAGGTCTTGTCTGATGGCGATCAAACTTAAAAAGTCAAGAGACTGAACACTGAACCTCTTCCAGTGGTTACACACACACACACACACACACACACACATACACACACACACACACACACACACACATATATATATATGTATACACTATACATACATACATACATACATACATACATACATACATACATACTCTTATGTTTGTGGGGGTAGGTGATGAAATACCACAGTGGAGATAGAACTGTGTCGGGTAGCATGGACCACGTGTGAGTAGGAAGTCAATCTCGATGTATTTAAGTAGAAAAACTGAGCTTAAGATTGTTTATGTGTCTTCACATCGTGGGTGGAGCTTGTGTTATCGAGATAGGGGTTAAGATTAGTTTCCCTGGTATGTGATTGCCTCCTGTGGGTTTTCGCCTACGTTTTTTTACATCTACAAGACCCACCATGTAACTACCTCCAACAACAACAACAACAATAACCGACGTAACCACCAATAGGACCCGAACATTCCCGATCGGGCTAAACCACACCCCACCCTACCATCGCTGACAAGACCCAAACATTCCTGATCGGGCTAAACCCCGCCCCATCACCGCCGACAAGACCCGAACATTCCCGAGCAGACGAAACCCCGCCTCCAAGAAATCTTAATCAGCAACTAAGCCCCGCTTCTAGAAAGAGCAGGGCCGTGAGGCCACGCCCCGAGGCTCGGGCGATTGGTCGGGGTGACGAGAGAGCGAGAAGATTCGAGCAGGAGAGAAGAGGAATAGCACGTCTGACTATGAGTCTCTTTGTCCTTTGTCTCCCTGGGTCTCGGCTGCGGCTGGCTCGTGTAGAGCTTTTGAGGAGAGCTTTCCGAGCTGTTGTGGGACTTTTGAATAGTCAGAGGAGGAGGTGTTGTTGACAGAGGTGCTCTTCGGGCACAAAGGAGGTTGTGAGCAAGGTGAAGGAGGCTATCCTGTCTGCTTGCCTCACGTTGGTGGCTGTTACGGGCATGACTCCGCGCCATCTTGTGCGTTTCACGCGTGAGCGGCTTCGGGCCACCTTGTGCTGCCGAATTCATTTGGCGATCTCGTTGGAGCAAAGCTGAGTGCCGGCCGGCTTTAAACAATTTATTGGACACCTGAAGGAGCAGCGCTCCTGCTTGAGACGGACGAAGTGATGGACAAGACACAAACTCGTCCGAGAAGATGTTTATTGTATAATCATCTCGGGAACTCTGAAAGCCCGTTTATCGGGTTCGCATATATATATCCAAACCAAAAAGCATACATCAGAACCAAAGCCCCGCCTCTCAGGCGAGGCACGCTTTGGTGGTCATGTGACCGACAGGTGCAAAGGATTATAACCTCGGCGCCGCGGTTTGGCCGCCGGTTACGTCACCGGCTTGGGCCAGGAGATTCTGTTGCTGGTCTCGAGCTTTGGGGGACCCATGGGTCGCTACACACGCCCCCCCAGAATCGACTTGGTCCAGGAAGGTCAACCTGAGGGGGGTCCGGATGACCCGACCGAAACGACCCCTGGCTGGTCGCGGGGGGGGAGGGGGGGTCCGGTGTGGTGGCGGGTGGCCGGACGGGGGGTGCAGTGGACGGGGGGCGGCCGCGCCGCGGTGGGAGAGCCAGCCGTGGCGGCTGGCCGACGTCCATGTGGGCCGGCTTGAGGCGGTCCACCGAAATCCGGTCCGCCCGGCCGCCGATGCTGATGACGAAGGACTTGTTGTCCTGTCGTAGGACCCGGAAGGGTCCGTCATATGGTGGCCGGAGCGGCCCCCGGTGCACGTCGTGGCGCACAAAGACGTACTCCGCCGTGCAGAGTGCTGGGGGGACGTAGGATTGGGGGTCGCCATGGCGGGACGTGGGCACCGGGGCGAAACGTTGGGCGGCCTCCTGGAAGTCCATGCGCTGGCGCGCGGCGGACCAGGGGCTGGTGGCGTCGGGCACGAACTCGCCCGGGACGCGGAGGGCCTGGCCGTACACCAGCTCGGCGGTGGACGCCTGGAGGTCCTCCTTTGGAGCTGTGCGGAGGCCCAAAAGGACCCACGGGAGCCGGTCGGCCCAGCCAATTAATTATTTAATTTTTTATTAATGCCTTATTTAATTAAATTTCTAAAAGATACATCTTCGGCTGAAGCACTCGTGGTTTAGTTATGCTATTTGTCAATTGATTAAGAAAATGTTTTATGATAATCTTTTATTGATTTTAATTATGTAATTAATCAATCAATTGTTGTACACCTCTCCCTCCCAATGCAGTCTCTATGAGCTGCACTGCGGTATTGCCGGGCGCCAGAGGCGCCCTGGCAATGCCGCGCTGTGGGATATTTAATTATTTGGCATGGGGGCGGTGTACTTTGAATGTATCTTTACTTGTTTTCTCTTATCATTCCCCTGTCTGTTTTTGAGTCTGCATGGAGGGTCCCTCAAAGTAGCAAGTATTTCTTTTACCTCAACATTAATATTGACATTTTATTCTTTGCTATATTTCATTAAATCCTTGTGTTGCATTCTATTTGTGGTGTTGTGTTTCTCTGTTCGTGGGTCCGAGGATAAACCTGTGTGGTGGCTGTCCAGGTATTCACCCTGGTTTCTTCACTCATGCACGATGGACCAACCACCATAATTTTGGCTACGTGCCTCGGGAGTAAGAACGATCGGTCATTCGTCACCCAGCGGTGTTAACTGCCGGGCTGACACGACAATACATACGTCCATAAGTATTGGGACAGTGAAGTCAAATTTGTTATTATTACTATACTGTATACCGTATGCTGCTATACTATACTGAAAGACGGCCGCATTCCAGTGGATTGGGAACTGAGTACCCTCGTCCCTCGATACAAGGGGAAAGGTGATCCTCTGGACTGTGGCTCGTATCGAGCGATAAAGTAATTGGAGCATGGAATGAAGGTATTGGAAAGGGTGTTGGAGAGGAGGATAAGGAAGAAAGTGAAGATTGACGAAATGCAGTTTGGATTTATGCCAGGAAGAGGAACGACAGACACGCTTTTTATTGCAAGGCAGTTGCAGGAGAAGTACATGGAGAAGAGGAAGAAGTTGTTTCTTGGGTTTGTTGATCTGGAGATAGCATTCGATAGGAATTCCATGCGAAGTAGTGACATGGGCATTGAGGAAGATAGGAGTGGAGGAATGGTTGATCAGAGTAGTGATGGCAATGTACAAAAGAGGGCGCACAGCTGTAAGGACGAAGGACGGGAACAGTGGTGAGTTTGTGGTGAAGGTGGGAGTGCATCAGGAATGGGTACTAAGTCCACTACTATTTGTAGCTGTGATGGAGGTGCTGGCTCAGAACGTAAAGGAGGGTTTTTTTTTTTTTTTTTTTTTTTTTTTTTGTATACAGATTCGAGGCTCGTGAAAGAGCTAACATTTATCAAACAAACAAATCAAACAAACAAGCAAACAAAGTATATTAAAAGGGGAGCGGTCGACAAGATGGGGAGAGAAGGGGAGGAAGCACACAAACACAACATTTGAGAGCAGGGACATCGGGAGATGTGAGGGAGGGAGAGGGCCTGGGGGGAGGCAGGATAGGTATAAAACGCAAGGACACCAAGGAATTCCAGGAAAGAAGTCGGCACCTCAAAAAAGTGGATTTGGGGTGAAATTAGCGGGGGTAGAAAAGATCAAGGTTTTGGATTGGGGAAGATAAGAGATGGTGGTGAACAGCCGTTTTAAAGACCTAGAGGGAGGAGTGGGATTGAAGAGAGTGAGGGAGTTTGTTCCAGAGGCGGGAGAAAAGAGGAATGAAGGAGTGAAGGTTAGCAGAGAGTCTTGATTTTGGCAGTTTAACCATAAGAGGGTTGCAGGCAGATCTTGTGCGACCTGTAGGAATATTTGGGGGACAGAGCCCAGAGAGAGCTGGGGGAGCAAGGCTGGAGAGGAGTCGGTAGAAGACGGAAAGACCACCAACCTGCCTGCGGTGAGTAAGTGAAAGGCCCACGGAGATAGCGTCACTGAGAGGTTTACCGTGGGAGTTGTTGTATGCAGATGATCTGGTGTTGATTGCGGAAAGTATGGATGGACTGAAGGAGAAGATGAACAAGTGGAAGGAATGTATGGAGACAAAAGGTCTGAAGGTGAATATCGGAAAGACGAAGGTGATGGCAAGTGGTAAAGCATGTGGTGAGGTGGAAAGAACTGGGAAGTGGCCGTGTGCTGTGTGCAGGAAGGGTTTCGGAGTGAACCCCATTCAAAGTACAATGTGCGCTGAGTGGGTTCATCAAAAATGTATTGGTCTGAGAGGGTCATTAACCAGTGTGGCAGCTACATTCAAAGGTGTGCACAGAGGGAGCTGCAGATGGAGGAAATGTTGAGTTGGATCTTGGAGACGGCGTGAAGCTGGAAGGTGTGAAAACATTTTGCTACCTCAGAGACGTGCTGAATGGAGAAGGTGGATCAGACTCGGCAACGGTTGCTGGAGTGAGATGTGCATGGAAGAAGTTTCGGGAACTGAGTGGCGTGCTGACGAGGAGGGGAGTGTCGTTGAAACTGAAGGGAAAGGTGTATGCTGCATGTGTGAGAAGTGTTATGATTTATGGGAGCGAGACATGGGTAATGAACGTCGAGCAGCAACGAAGGCTGGAAAGGGTGGAAATGCGAATGGCTCGGTGGATGTGTGGAGTATCGTTGAGAGAGAGGAAGACAAATGATGAATTGCGAAAGATGATGGGAATAGAGCCTGTGATGGATGCTGTGAAGAGGAGCAGGTTGAGATGGTTTGGTCATGTGTTGAGGAAGGATGAAAGTGACTGGTTGAGAAGAGTGATGGAAATGAATGTAGAAGGAAGTAGAGGACGGGGAAGACCGAGAAAGACTTGGCTAAAGATGGTGGAAGAAGAAATGCGGGTAAGGGGGTTAACAAGGGGAGATGCAGAAAATAGGGCAAAATGGAGAAGATTGTCATGGGGACCGCAAGGTTAACCCCGCTCTAGCAGGGAAAATGGCCTTAAAATGCATGTTGTTGTTTGTTTGTTGCTATACTGTATGCTCAAAAAATTTCGATTTGAGATCAAAAGATGAATATGTGGCAAGAGTACAAAAAATCTGCTTTTATTTTTTGACATTTCTACACATATATCTTTTGCCATTGTCGAACAATAGCACTTTTAATGTTCAGTCCCCCCATTTAAGATAAGCATAAGTATCGGAACAAATGACTGACAGGTGTTTCTTGTTGCTCAGGTCTTTCTTGTTGCATTCATTGTTCACACATAAATGAGCTGTAAATGTCTAGTATTGGTTTTAGCCTTTGTCTTTACCTTGGGAGTCTGCCATTGGTGGCATTAGGCATAAGCTGACATGAAGACCAGTGAACTGTCTATGAAAGAAATGCAAGCAATTTGGAAGCTGAAAAAAACAGAAGAATTCAATTGGAACCATAGCACAAACATTGGGCATCGCAAGTACAACAATTTGGAATATCTTGAAAAAGAAATAAACCACTCGTGTACTTAGCAATAGACAGACACTGGCTAAGTCAGCCAGGGAAATCAACTGCAGTTGATGATGGAAGAAAGTGACACTGGCTAAGTCAGATCAGAACTGTGAAGAAAAACCCTAAAACAACTATAAGTGACATCACCAACAACCTCCAGAGTGCAGGGGTGAAAGTATCACAATATACCATTCGCAGAAGACTTCGACAGCAGAATTACAAAGGCTACACCACAAGATGCAAACCTCTCATCAGCATCAGCAAAATAGCAAGGCCAGATTATAATTTGCCAAGAAGTACAGAGGTGAGGCAGTGGAGTTCTGGACCAAAGTTTTATGGTTCTCGACCAAGATCAACCTTAACCAAAGTGATGGAAAAGTGAAAGTGTGGAGAAAGGAAGGAACTGCATATGATCCAAAGCATACTACCTCATCTGTGAAGCATGGTGGAGGTAGTGTCAGGGCTTGGGCTTGCATGGTTACATCTGGAACTGGCTCACTCATCTTTATTGATGATGTAACTCATGATGGCAGCAGCAGAATGAATTCAGAATGTACAAAAACATTTTTGTCTGCCTTTGTACAAGAAACATTGGGTGGAGCTTCACCATGCAACAATGACTCAAAAAAAACTGCCAATGCAACCAATGAGTTAATCAGGAGAAAAAGTAGAAGATTTTGGACTGGCCAAGTCAATCCCCTGATTTAAATCCAATGGAGCATGCATTTCACTTGCTGAAGAGGATAAACCCCCCAAAACAAACAACAACTGAAAATAGGTGCAATAAAGGCTTGGAAAAGCATCTCTAAGGAAGATACCAAGAGTTTGGTGATGTCAATGGGTCACAGGCTCAATGCAGTTATTGCATGTAACAGATATGCAACCAAATACTAACTATTACACTCCTTTAATTTACTTTCAGTTAATCTGTTCCAATACTTATGCTTACCGAAAATGTGGTGGGGGGAGGGGGGAGGGGTGTGGAGGGGAATGAACATGAGAAATACAATTGCTCCACAATGGTAAAACATGTGTACATAAAAATACCAAGAAATAAAAGCTCTTGCCTCATATTCATCTTTTGATCTCAAATCCAATTTTCTTGAGTATACAGTATAGCAATATGAATGAATGAATGATCGTTTAAAGGCCATTGTCCAGGGATTAGCCTTGGGGGCCCCATCACAATCATTGTTCCCTTTTTGAGGCAATGTTTTTTATGGCCGGATTCCCTTCCTGACGCAAACCCTTAGTCGCCTATCACGATGCGCAGGGATACGGTGTACCTATTCTAAATCGGGGTACACACCGGGATCATTCATCCCAGCAAGCTGGTACTCAATTTGCCGACCTCGGAAGGATGACAGGCTGAGTCAACCCCCCTGGTGTTAGTTCAGCGATCGACCGGGATTCGAACTCAGGATCCTAAGATCCCAAGCCGGCACCCTAACCGCTAAGCCAACACCAGACTATACAGTATAGCAATAATAACAAATTTGACTTTGCTGTTCCAATACTCATGGAGGGCACTGTGTTTGTGTGTATATGTGTACACACACACACACACACACACACACACACACATATGGATTTGTATGGTGATATTTCCGGTGTGACAGGATGAGACTAAGATTTTTCAGGATTTAAGGATATGTTGCATTCATCAAACCCGGATCTAATTGATTCCAGATCAGTACAATCCCACTAACAGGCAGAGAGCTGCTGTCTGCCTCTTAGTGGGATTGTGTACTCCACTGCACAATGTGAAATCTGTAAAAAGGAAGGCAGGGTTTTCCATGTGATCGAATGAGTCGTTGATGTCGTTGAGGACCAAGATTGGTTCCAACACACTGCCTTTGGCACTGCAGCCTCCAATGGGAAACGAGAGAAGAGCATTCCAATGATAGCCAAGCATTTGCATTTGCTTTATTTAATACAGCGAGCAACGACGTGTTTTTAAAAATCAAGGCACAGACTGGTTTCTACATCAACATCGGTATTTTTTCCCAAACAAGTGTTTAATGTACTGTGTTAACCATTACTCACGCTCACAGTGTATTTAATGTTTGTTGAAGTTCATACATAGCTCCCTGTCTGGAGGGTCATTTTCCTGTCTTGTGCAATTTTTCTTCTTTGATTTATAGGGAATGGACCAGCTACTTTGAGGTTGTATCCCAACAGAGAAAATGCATTCGCATTGCAAATTGCATGAAACCGGTGAACACACAAACATTTCTTTGTTTGTTTTTAACTTTTTAAATATGAATTTAAAGCTCCTGGAGGAGTTGTACGTAAACACATGTAGGACAAGGACATTAGATGATGCTCAACTCTGACATACAGTCACGTGAAAAAGTAAGTACACCCCATGTAAAGTTTTGACTTTTTCAACATATTTCAACATACAGCTATTTGATCTTCATTTCAACAATATTGACAGATAAAGGTGATATAATATAACAAATATCATGAAACATTTACATTTTGTAGTCCGTTGTATAATTTAAATAAACATAAATGCAAATTTCGCATGTGGAAAAAGTAAGTACAGTAGTACACCCCTACATTTATCACCACTTCAAATACCTAAAATTAGAATCAGGTGCACCAGCTCAGGTGCAAATGATTAGAACATCGTTAGAGAGAATCATGGAGGAACCTGTTTTATTTAAACCTCAGACATTTAGTTTGGTTTGCTCTTTGTTGTTGAAGTGTGCGGTGTCATGCCTAGATCAAAAGAGCTCTCTGAGGCCTTCAGAAAGAAGGTTATAGATGCCTACGAGTCTGGGAAAGGATTTAAAAAGATCTCCAAACAATTTGAAATCAATCATTCGACTGTCCGGAAGATCATCTACAAGTGGAGAAGATTCCAAACAACTGCCAACTTGTTCAGGCCAGGCCGCCCCAGCAAGTTCAGCCCGAGAGCAGACCGCCAGATGCTGAAAGAAGTCTCTGAGAACCCCAGAATGTCATCACAGGACCTACAGGTAGCTCTTGCCACTGTTGATGTCAAAGTGCACGAGTCTACCATTAGAAAGAGGCTGCACAAATTTCATCTACATGGGAGTTGTGCCAGGAGGAAACCTTTGCTGTCCAGAAAGAACATCAGGGCAAGACTAAAGTTTGCCAATGAACACCGAGGCAAAGACCAGCACTTCTGGAACAATGTGCTCTGGACAGATGAGTCAAAGGTAGAGCTATTTGGCCACAGTACCAGAAGACATGTTTGGTGAAAACCAAAGACAGCATTTAACTACAACAACCTGATACCAACTGTAAAGCATGTTGGTGGAAATATTATGGTTTGGGGCAGCTTTGCTGCACCAGGGCCTGGGCAGCTCACCATCATAGAATCCACTATGAATTCTTCATTGTACCAGAGGGTGCTTGAGAATAATGTGAGGCCATCTGTCGGAAAGTTGAAGCTCAACCGAAGGTGGACCTTGCAACATGACAATGACCCTAAACATACCAGTAAATCCACCAAGGAATGGCTGAAAAGAAAGAAATGGAGGGTTCTGGAATGGCCAAGTCAAAGCCCGGATCTAAATCCCATCGAGATGTTGTGGGGGGATTTGAAACGAGCTGTGCATGCAAGAAACCCCTCAAACATCGCACAGCTGAAAGAATTCTGCATGGAGGAGTGGGCAAAAATTTTTCCCATCTGATGTCAGACACTGGTAGACAGTTATAAGAAACGCCTACTTGAGGTTGTTTCTGCCAAAGGGGGCAATACCACCTATGAGAGCAAAGGGTGTACTTACTTTTTCCACAGAAGGAAATGGCATCTCTGTTAATTTTTTGTTCAACAAATTATTGCAAAGTCAATTTTTCATTGTTTTTTGTTCAATTCGATCACCTTTATCTATAGATACTGTTTAAATGAAGATCAAATATTGATATGTCCACATATGTTAAAAAGATTTTTAAAAACATTTCATGGGGTGTACTTACTTTTTCCACATGCGAAATTTGCATTTATGTTTATTTAAATTATACAATGGACTACAAAATGTAAATGTTTCATGATATTTGTTATATTATATCACCTTTATCTATCAATATTGTTGAAATGAAGATCAAATAGCTGTAGGTTGAAATATGTTGAAAAAGTCAAAACTTTACATGGGGTGTACTTACTTTTTCACGTGACTGTACGAATTACAAGGACATTAATACAGTATATGAGATCAGATATCAGAGAGACTTTAATAAATTCCAGTGAGTGTTAGAATATGTAAATCTAGATTGAAATGGTTTCGACATATTGGAAGAATGAAGGAGGAATGACGAGTGAAAATATACCAAATCAGGATGAACAGTAGAAAGTCATTGCGTCGACCAAAAAAAACAGATGTAGTCTAACAGTGGACGAAGGATCTAATGGAAGCTGGAATTTCTGTGGAAGAAGCACATGAGGCCCAAGATAGGAAAGGGTGGAGAGCTGTGGTTCATGCTTTATCCTGCATAGCAGCGAGAAGACAAATATATTGAGAATTGAACCCGAGATCCCTGCATTATGTGATCATTGCTCAGATGGGAACATTTCAAACAGAGGAACACTATGTAGTTTTGCCGATCAGGCTTTTCAATTAGCAAATCAATTTCTCGTAGTGTTTAAACCTACCTGCTGCACATACGTGAATTTTTCTAATGTGTCTCTTAGTTTGGCATAAATAATTACAGTACCTGTGTTATAACTGCACGTAACGTTTTTTCAATTCAATTTCACGCTTTCCCGGTGCAGTGCAGGGTGTGCCCGTTGCTGCTGAAGATGCCGCTAACTGTCTGTGGCTCATCACCAACTGCAAAACTTGTCCCAACTGCAAAACCCCCATTCAGAGGAACGATGGTTGCAACCATATGGAATGCACTAAGGTAGACGATCTGTGCATGTTTCAACAATGTCACGTTTTCATTACCGGAGGAAAGTCTTTCATGATGGCATCTCACAATCCATTTAAATTCACTCCTTGTTATGAATATAATGTGAGACTTATTGTTAAAAATGCTTCACTCTTTTCTTATTATTCATTGTTTGCGAATACTTTTGCCCTGTAAGTTTTATGCATCGTTTGCATGTTGTCTACATGCTGCAAGTCGCTGCAATGAGACAAACTTGAATGTTTATGAAGGGCTATTCATTGAGCTACGTGCCCTCACTCATCTCTTCTGAATATTAATCAAATGAAGCTCTTTATGCAAAGTCTGACGAGCTCCTGTGATCTGGCCTCTCTATGCTGGCATACGCTCTACTCGATCATTATTTCTGGCCAGGGCTATTTGTATAACATTGGCCTGCTCCTGCACTGAGCAGTGGATTGGTTTGCTTAGCATTCCCATCTGACCCCGTGATTCGAAATGTTGGGATCCGAGGTTCATATCCCATAAACTGTGTTGATTTCTCCAATGTTTACTCGTGTCTTTGTCTTGTATGCATTGTATGCACAAACTCACCCATGAGTGTTTAATAACTGTTAAATTTATTTGTATTTGTGCTTTTTTCTTAAATTTGCCCAACTAAACACTTTGAAGGAGCGGGATTGAGGACTTTGTTGAGGACTTGATGTCACATTTTACATTACGTGGAATTTACTAGTCTATACAGATATAATATGCTTATTCTGTTTGTTTGTTTGTTTGTCTTTCTGACGATTTTCTCTTAAATTCTTCCACGAGGGAACATAAAACCCATGTCATTAATTTTAGCTTACTTAATCCGATATTCTTACTGAAGAATGACGAGGTGATGGAATTGCGTAACATTGTGAATTCTACACTTGACTGACGACCTCCTTGTCATCGTTGCAGTGCAAGCACGATTTCTGCTGGATCTGCTTGGAAGAGTGGAAGAAACACAGCTCATCAACGGGTGGTTACTACCGCTGCACACGTTACGAAATCATACAGCAGGTCGAGGAACAATCACGGGATGTCGTGGAGGAGGCGAGTGTGCTTCTCAAAACTTTTGATTTACATTCTACTCTATCATTCCTGCCTCTATGATCTCTTTTTCTCTCTCTCTTTTCTCTCTCTCTCTCTCTCTCTCTCTCTCTCTCTCTCTCTCTCTCTCTCTCTCTCTCTCCCTCTCTCCCCTCTCTCCCTCTCTTCCACTCTCCCTCTCTCCCTCTCTCCTCTCCCCCTCTCTCCTCTCTCCCTCTCTCTCTCCTTCTCTTTTTATGAACTACGATTCATATTAAAGCACCACAGCTCACATCAATTGCCTCTTTGGTGTTCTAGTTCCTGTTGGATTTTCATTTTTGTATCCTCTTTGTAATGCCTCTGCAGCCGAAGAAGCCCGAGGCATTATGTTTTTTGGGTTGTCCGTCTGGCTGTGCGTGTGTTGTGTGCTTCACAGATTTTTATACTGTGATAACTTGTCTGACATGGTGAACTACTGAAGGTATTTTGATCAAACTTGGTACCAATATGAACTATGATGCAACGATGTACTGATTAGATTTTGGGTTCAAAGGTCAAAGGTCTATGGTCATATGAATTTTAATTTTAAATGGTTGTTACCACAATAACTTGTGACCCACTGTTACGGATTCGTCACTTCTGTTGTTGTGGTTTTCATCCACTGTAAACATTTTTGATTCCATGTACTATTATTGTTGTCGTTTAAGGGAAATAGAGATTACTATTTTCAAAAGGTAAAAAGGTTAATGTTTTAAATGAAACCGGAACTGGACGACGACGAAGAGGAAGAAAAGGAAGAGAAGGCGGAGCGAGTGAGTCGGACAAGAAGCCTAGCTGCTTTGAGGTCTGGAGCGAACATTGGCGAACGAGAGTCACGAGTGTACTTTGGGTTTCCTGGGAAAGGGATTCCTGCGACAGAGTTGTTTATCGCTGTGACAGATAAACCTGCGTGACAGGTTTTGCGGTTGATTCCGAAGAGACTCATCGGAGTGCCGTTACGCAACGAGAACGGGCCGTCTGCCATTTTTACCTCACGCAGGATTTGCGCTTTGCTCAAGGCTTTTCACCTCGCTTCAACCATTCTCACCGCATTCAGACGTTAATCTGGTGTGTGTGTGTAACGTGGCTTTTGAGTGGGAAATCTGCGGTTCGCCGATTGGGAGCCGTGGAACGTCCATACCCGAAGGTGTGATTTCCCAGTCGCCTTGAGGGCACCTTTGCGCAGCTTTGGCATCGTGACTGTGACTGTCATCCGAACGGGATTCTGGTCTTGATTAGACATCGTTCTGACGATCACTGGAGCGGATCGACTTTGGCTTGATGCCGGAATAGAGACATTGGGAATGTTCTTCTTTTCGCTCACTTGGAGCACAGTGAGTTATATTGTACGAACCTGATGGTACCATCATAGGAAATATATATTGGTTGTACAATTGATTACTATTGTTGTTGTACTGTTATTCTTGTGTGATCTTAATACAATACTTGTTTGTTGGTAACAATTGGTGTGGTTTCACCATTGATCTTTGACATACAGAATAACACATCTTTCTGCCGTGACTCCTCTCTGAGCTCGGAGGTACACCGTGACCGGGGTTTGGGGAGGAGCACATAACACCCACAGTAGGGATTTCAACCAAACGTGGCACTAGTATGGACTGCTGTACAAAGATGAATTGATTCTATTTTGGGTTCAACTGCTCAAGGTCATTTGCTCTTTGAAAATTATTTGACAGATCACAATTTGAGTTAGAAGTATCTGATGATTTCTCTCTTCTACTTTTCTCTCTTTTTTTCTTTTTCTCTTTTTCTCTTTTTCTCTCTTCTCTCTCTCTCTCTCTCTCTCTCTCTCTTCTCTCTCTCTCTCTCTCTCTCTCTCTCTCTCTCTCTTTCTCTCTCTTCTCTTTCTCTCTCTCTCTTTCTCTCTCTCTCTCTCTCTCTTCTCTTTCTCTCTCTCTCTTCTTTCTTTCTCTCTCTCTCTCTTTCTCTCTCTCTCTTTTTCTTTCTCTCTCTCTCTCTTCTCTCTCTCTCTCTTTCTCTTCTCTCTCTCTCTCTCTTTCTCTCTCTCTCTCTCTCT
>NC_136266.1:129804387-129911899 GCF_964187855.1 Myxine glutinosa | reverse complement strand
CTCTCTCTTTCTCTCTCTTTCTCTCTCTTTCCCTTATCCCTTATTTTTTTATATCCCTTAAATTTTTCATGTGCCCTTTAATTAAGATCAAACATAACAGCGAGTTGGCATCTAACATGGGCAGAGGCATATCCATTGATGCACATAAATTCACATCAAATTATGTTTTCTGGTTTTCCTTTCTTTGTGTTTGTGCCACTTGTAATGAAATGTATTTGGATTATAATTGTTTGTGGTTGGAATTGTATGGATATTCTGTATTGTAAGATATTCTGAATTGTATTCTGTATTGCAAGGATTAAAAGACGGTTACCATGTATCATGGAGTACTACGGTAGTACTCCATATGCAGTGATGTCACAGGAAAAAATGGCCACACATTCAAATGTTCAAAATGAAATGATACGCTTAAAAACTAAAATAGAGTGAAGATGTGAGCATTAAAATGCCATACCGTTTATTCTCAAAAGTTTTAACAACTAAAAATAGGAAAAAGACGCCAGAATACATCACTAAACTACCAGGTCAAGAGATCCCACATCGCCGATTTGTTCATCCACAGATTTGTTGATAAATGTCATCATGCCAAGCACAATAACGGCTCAAGCAATTACAATGACTCCAATGGTAGGACACGGCGCTCTCTTTTGGGTATTGCATCCTTCGGTATCTTTTGACATTTTTCCATCTCACTCCAACAAGAAATAAAATACACAATTACATCAACTAACACTACAAATCTACAACTACCTCGAACATCTTCATACAATTTCCACTATTGCCACCTATGACAAAAATGTCAAAATATGTCGTAATGACAGTCCGTGAAAGGATTGTGGTGTTGTTTTGTGGTGTAATTCCTACCTTGTAATTCCTTCCTTGTCATTCTTTCCTCTCTTGCTTGGTTGTTTTTGGGGGATTCTATCCCTATGTGTTTTTTTTTTCGGACTTGCACAATTAGTCTTGGGACAAAATATTTTATCCTCGTTAAATAATAAAAACTGTTTTTGGTACAGAGGTTAGTTAATCTTCTACAAAATTTTATCTGTGCAGGCAGAGAAGAAACACAAGATATATCAGGAACTGGACAGGTTTATACACTACTACACACGCTTCAAGAATCATGAAAACAACTTTAAGGTTTGGAATCTTTACAATGATGAACTGCTTTTTCTTTTTTTTTAACCTAATCTTTTGTTGAGCCATTTGCTTTATTGTTCGGTGTTCAGTATTTGTTTTCACCACAGCTGGAACAACCTTTACTTCATAGTGCTAAAGCCAAGATGGAGATTCTACGCTGTGCCCTCAATACAGGTGGAAAATAAACTTGATATGGATACTCCCCTTCTCACCCATGCCCCCTGCTCCCCCTGGCATTTACTTTTGTCTCGATTTTAGTTCATGGCATTTGTGCACCCATTTCTCCTGGGTGTAGAATGGACTTTCCGTCGCATGCACTACTTTTACTGCTTTTAAAGATATTTAATAACTGAGATGGGGTAGATCTGATAATTATTTGATTTTTCACTTTACATCCTTGAATGAAAGTTTCCACGGCTAAGAACCAATCCTGGACAGGTCACCACTCCATAGTGGGGTGCAGGAATCCTCTTTGTGAATGGAACCAGAGCACAAAGGCTTTACCAAAGGAGGTTGCAGTCAATTTGTTAACTAGATAGGAAACAGAAGGGGAGGATTGGGGGGAAAAGGAAGGGAATGAGAGTTGGAGTAGTGGAAGGAGAAATGGGAAAGACTTTGTTGGAAAAGAGGGAATGGGAATATATAGAACATGAGACGGGGGTCTGTCTTTTTCCTGGAATCTGTTTTTCCATACAGAATATTTCCATTGGTTATACAGTATAGCCTTGACGTACAACCCCGTGGTTCTCATGACGCTATAAACAAAGAAGAAATAGGATGTAAGATGACTTTGTGTTATGGTTTATAAGTATGGCATAGTTCCCCATAAATCCTCCCTAAATACTTTTACAACTGCCCCACTTCCTTCCCCGCAAAACTTGTACATGTATTATGTAGAATTGTAGATGGTTCCTTTGTTTTTACGGATGCCAATAAAGTGCCTATGATTCTGATATGATTTGGAACCTGTGCTGGTGTTGTGCAGCCCAGAAAGTGGATACCACTTTTATCGAGGATGCCGTGATGGAACTGTTGCGTACTCGAAGAGTACTCCGCGGTTCCTACGGTTACGGGTTTTTCTTGGAGCCGAACAGCACCCAAAAGGAGATATTTGAGATGATGCAGGTAAAGATAAAGTGGGTAGTAAGTCACATCACACTTATCTTGCTATTGTTTATTTACCTGTCACAAGATGCCAAAGTTATTACATTACGATAATAAATATTTGATAATGCTTCACCGTTCTCGCACTCCACGGTCACGTTTTCTGATGGAAGGTTTGGTGTTTACAACTGCATGCTTGACAATCCCTTCTCACATCAAAGGAGTCCCCTAAAAGGAAAAAACATCGTTGGGTGACTTGTCTTCCTGCAGAGAAGCCGTGAGCTCGACTGAAATGCGATTTTATTAATTGGACAAATAAGAGTTAAAAGTGCTGCATCTTTACAGTTTAACATGCAGTCATACCTGTATAGAAAAGCAAACGGAAAAGGTGACCTTTCTATACAAGTTCTGCAACGGCCATTTTGATTTTCATTTAAAGCAAGTATATCTCATATTACACATGTACCACAAGCCTATATGGAGTTAACATGTTATTTTCACTCAAGGTTTTCATTGCTTTATTGTGCTAAACTTTGTTATTTTCTATAGTCATCAATATTGAGGTGGGAAGCAGTGGAGAAGTTTATAGCTTGTTTTGTGAGATTTCACTTGGCTTAGACAAATCTATTACCGACACCACAATGGCGACTTGTCTCACTCTCTGTCATGTTGGCCCTGAAAAGGGCCGTTGGGTTTGTCAATCAAGTGTCCGGTTGGGCTTTCTTGAAGAAGTTGAGCGTCATCGACTGCTTTCCCATTTTTGTGCTTTGCTGTGCACTCTGCCTGCAACGTATCCTCCATGTTCATGCAGCTCTGCAAAAGGGTGCTACACCCTCTTGCTAGTAGGAGACTCCTACATCTCCATCAGGCTTGCTGCATAGTCCTTGATGGGCTTTAGCCTACTTTCCTTCAGGCCAATGATCATCTTCTCCATCATCGGTGGTGTAATTGTAGAGCATCTGCTGAATCTGGGAGGTCGGTGGATCGAACCCCGGCCGAGTCATACCAAAGACTTTGAAAATGGCATATGCTGCTCCTTGCTTGAATCTCGGCATTTAAAAGGATAGAACACAGACAAACAACCATAGGTTGGTAATAATAGCACAGGCTGACTTTGATGGGCCTAATGGGCCCCACTTGCATCAAAGTTCCTTAAAAGGGAATTCCTAATATTATTATTATTATTATTATTATTATTATTAATTTTTTTTTTTTTATTATTAAAAGGGAATTATTAAAAGGGAATTTTTTTTTTTTTTTGTATACTGAATCGAGGCTCATGAAAGAGCTAACATTTATTTCACAAACAAATCAACCAGACAAACAAAATATATAAAAAGAGGGAGCGGAAGACAAGATGGGGAGAGAAGGGGAAGCACACAAACACAACATTTGAGAGCAGGGAGAAGTGTGGGAGGGAGAGGGCTTGGGGGGAGGAGGCGTGGGAAGGGGGGGTGGGGGGGGGGGGAGAGGTATAAAACACAAGGGGACCGAAATTAGCGGGGGTCGAAAAGATCAAGGTTTTGGATGGGGGAAGATAAGAGATGGTGGTGAACAGCTGTTTTAAAGACCTGGAGGGTGGAGTGGGATTGAAGAGAGTGAGGGAGTTTGTTCCAGAGGCGGGAGAAAAGAGGAATGAAGGAGTGAAGGTGAGCAGAAAGTCTTGATTTTGGCAGTTTAACGATAAGAGGGTTGCAGGCAGATCTTGTGCGACCTGTAGGAATATTTGGGGGACAGAGCCCAGAGAGAGCTGGGGGGGCAAGGCCGGACCGGACGGAGTCGGTAGAAGACGGAAAGACCACCAACCTGCCTGCGGTGAGTGAGTGAAAGGCACTTGGAGTTAGCTTCATCGCGGGAGATTCCAATGATTCTGAACGCTTTGGTTTCAACAGCGTAAGACGAGCTAGGTGTGAGGCAGGAGCACCAGACCAGAGGGGAGAGCAGTATTCCATAGAGCTGCGGATGAAAGCCTTGTAAGTGGTGAGGAGCTCAGGTGTACCAAGGAAGGACTTCGCACCATGGAGGATGCCCAGTCGGCGACTGGCTTTGGAGGCCAGATTTGAAATGTGGTTTTCCCAGGAAAGATCATGGCAGATAGTGAGACCCAAAAGATTGAGTGACAGAACTTCTTGGAGAGGATTATTCAGAAAGTGGATGGGAGGGTTGTCCAGTCGGTCTTTTCGGAGAGACATCGTAAGAGTGTGAGATTTGTCAGGATTGAAAGACATGTTCCATTTGTTTGCCTAGTCTGTGATTTTGTCCAGGTCTGCAGAGAGTGAGGAGGCTGCAGACTGCCGATCTGAGGGATGAGGAATGGAGCGGCAGATAGTGGAGTCATCAGCAAAGAGATAGAGAGGATTTTCCAGAGAGTCGGAGAGATCATTGATGAAGACCAGAAATAGCACAGGGCCCAGAACACTGCCTTGGGGAACTCCAGCCTGAACAGGAAGAGGAGATAAGAGAAACCCATTCAGGGCCACACGTTGACTACGACCAGAGAGGAAGCCAGACCAGAGCTCATTTTCTTCTTTCCAGCACTGGAGGTCCTCCAAAGTAGATATGCACCTCATGATCATGCTTCCTGATGCAGCAAGGCTTTATTCCCTTGCCGGTGATGGCGAGATCTTCTTCTAGGGGCATTGGCACATAACAACAGTCATTTGTTCTTTTGACCACTTGCCACCAGAATTATCCTCACCTTTGAAATGTAGCGTAGAATCAACCAAAGTTTTAAAGAAAAATTCCATCTCCTCCAAGTTGAAAAGGTCCTTCAGTGCATATCCCGCACAAAGTTCAGGTACAGTATCTTCAGAATGTATTCACACCCCTTGACTTTTTCACATTTTTTTTGTGTTACAGCCTGAATCTAAAATGGATTAAATTTAAAAATATTGGCACCGATCTACACAAAATACCCCATAATGATAATGTGAAAAAATGTTTTTAGAAAGTTTTACAAATTTATTGAAAATGAAATTCAGAAATATATAATTTAGCCCCAAGAGTCAATACTTGGAAGATGCCCCTTTAGCAGTGATTACAGCTTCGAGTCATCTTGGGTATGTCTGTATCAGCTTTGCACATCTGGATTTGGGGAGTTTCTCCCATTCTTCCTTGCAGATTTGCTCAAGTTCTGTCAAGTTGGATGGGGAGCTTCAGTGAACAGCAATTTTCAAGTCTTTCCATAGATCTCAATGGGGTTCAAGTCTGGGCTTTGGCAGGGCCACTCAAGGACTTTCACGTTCTTGTTCTGAAGCCATTCCTGTGTTGCTTTGGCTGTGTGCTTGGGGTCATTGTCCTGTTGGAATGTAAATCTTCGCCGCAGTGGAAGGCCTTTTGCAATCTGAAGCAGGTTCTCCTCAAGGATTTGACTGTATTTGGCTCCATTAATTGTTACCTCTATCCTTACAAGCCTTCCAGTCCCTGCCTCTGAAAAGCATCCCCACAGCATGATGCTGCCACCACCATGCTTCACAGGTAGGGATAGTGTTATATGGGTGATGAGCTGTGCTCTATTTCTGCCAGATGTAGTGCTTTGCATTCAGGCCAATGTGTTAAATTTTCGTCTCATCAGACCGCTGAATATTTTTCCAAGTGCTCTGAGTCCTTCCCATGCCTTTGTGCAAACTCCAAGCATGTTGTCATGTGCCTTTTTCTCAGGACTGGCTTCTGTCTAGCCACTCTCCCATACACCCTAGATTTGTGAAGTGCTGCAGATACTCCTGTCCTTCCGGCAGGTTCTCCCATCTCAGTCAAGGAACTCTGTGGTTATGTCAGAGTGGTCAATGGGTTCTTAGTCACCTCCTTGACCAAGGTCCTTCTTGCTCTGTTTGGTCGGATGGCCAGCTCTAGGAAGAGTCTGGGTAGTTCCATATTCTTTCAATTTCTTAATGATTGAGCCCACTGTATTCTTGGGAACTTTCAACACTCTAGAAATTGTTTTATACCCTTTCCCAGATCTATGCCTCCTCACAATTCTATCTCACAGTTCTACAGACAGTTCTTTGGACTTCATGGTTGAGTTTCTGCTCTGACATGCACTGTCAACTGTGGGACCTCGTGTAGAAAGGTGTTTCTTTATAAATCATGTCCAGTCAATTGAGTTGGCCACAGGTGGACTCCAATCAAGTTGCAGAGACATCTCAAGGTTGATCAAAGGAAATTGGATGCACCTGAGCTCAATTTGGCGTGTCATAGCAAAGTTGTTGAATACCTACTGACTTAAGTAATTTCAGCTTTTCATTTTTAATTAATTTGTTTATTAATTTTCTAATAAAAAAAAAATCACTTTGACATTATGGGGTATTATGTGGATATCAGTGACAAAAAAATCAGTTTAATCCATCCTAAATTCAGGCTGTAACACAAAAAATGTGAAATAGTTAAGGCGTGTCAATACTTTCTGAAGGCACTGTAGTTTGGCCTTCCACCATTGTTCTATCAACACCCTTACTTTCACCACATGTCTTTCGGAAGCCAATGGTGTGCCTTTGCCAAAAGGCCTCAAGCTACCGTGCTGAAGAAGAAACCCACTGACAGGAAACATTTTACTAGTCGAATGCTTGAACCACTTGTAGAGCAGGGCATTGATGTTCTCATTGCCAGTCTTTAGGATTTTGCACTTTTATTCGTGGGGGAGCATTGCCCTCAAATTCCTAAACCCTGTCTTTTTCTTCTTGAGAATGTTCTTAATCTGTCATTCCACAGAGATGACCTTTTAGATTGAATCTCGCAGCAGCTCACTTTCTGTTGATGATGCATCTGGATAACCTCTTCTTTCTTTTTTCTCTCTCTCTCTCTCTCTTTTTTTTTTTTTTTTTGTATACAAGATCGAGGCTCGTGAAAGAGCTAACATTAATCACACAAAAGGACAAACCGACACACAAAACACAAAAAACAAGGGGAGCGGCAGACAAGATGGGGAGAGAGGGGGAAGGACACAAACACAACATTTGAGAACAGGGACATCGGGAGGACTTGGGGGGAGGTGGGAGAGGAATAAAACATATGAACACTGCAAGGACTTTGGGGTGAATTACCGGGGGTAGAAAAGATCAAGGTTTTCGATGGGGGAAGATAAGAGATGGTGGTGAACAGCTGTTTTAAAGACCTGGAGGGAGGAGTGGGATTGAAGGGAGTGGGGGAGTTTGTTCCAGAGGCGGGAGAAAAGGGGAATGAAAGAGTGAAGGTGAGCAGAGAGCCTAGACTTTGGCAGTTTAACCATAAGAGGGTTGCAGGCAGATCTTGTGCGACCTGAAGGAATATTGGGGGGACAGAGCACAGAGAGAGCTGGGGGAGCAAGGCCGGAGAGGAGTCGGTAGAAGACAGAAAGACTACCAACCTGCCTGCGGTGAGTGAGTGAAAGGCCCTCGGAGTTGACTATATCGCAGGAGATTCCAATGATTCTGAAAGCTTTGGCCTCAACAGCGTGAAGCCGAGCAAGGTGTGAGGCAGGAGCACCAGCCCAGAGGGGGGAACAGTATTCCATTGAGCTGCAGATGAAAGCCTTGTATGTGGTGAGGAGCTCAGGTGTGCCAAGGAAGGACTTCGCACGACGGAGGATGCCCAGTCGGCGACTGGCTTTGGAGGCCAGCTTGGAAATGTGGTTTTCCCAAGAAAGATCATGGCAGATAGTGAGACCCAAAAGCTTGAGCGACAGAACTTCTTGGAGAGGATTGTTGAGAAAGTAGATGGGAGGGTTGTCCAGTCGGTCCTTTCGGAGAGACATTGTAAGAGTGTGAGATTTGTCAGGATTGAAAGACATGTTCCACTTGTTTGACCAGTCTGTGATTTTGTCCAGGTCTGCAGAGAGTGAGGAGGCTGCAGACTGCCGATCTGAGGGATGAGGAATGGAGCGGCAGATAGTGGAGTCATCAGCAAAGAGATAGAGAGGATTTTCCAGAGAGTCGGAGAGGTCATTGATGAAGACCAGAAATAGCACAGGGCCCAGAACACTACCTTGGGGAACTCCAGCCAGAACAGGAAGGGAAGATGAGAGAAATCCATTCAGGGCCACACGTTGCCTACGACCAGAGAGGAAATCCGCAAGCCATGAGTGGAGATTTCCCTGAATACCATAGGAGGTGAGTTTGGTGAGCAGAGCTGGGTGCCAGACCGTATCGAAGGCACGTGATATGTCAAGTGAGACAGCTCTGATTTCCTGTTTGGCATTGAGGACCTCCATCCATTGTTGAGACAGCAGAAGCAACATGTCCAGAGTAGAATGACCTGGTCTGAATCCAAATTGATGATCAGAGATCAAGCCATTGGAGAAGAGGAAGGATTTGATATCTGAAGCAATGATGGATTCCATGACTTTGCTGATAATTGGGAGCAGGCTGATTGGTCTGTAGTTGCAAGGATCTGTTTTTGCACCTTTTTTGTGTAAAGCGGTAATGTTTGCTGATTTCCAAGATGCTGGCAGATGACCTTGAGCAAAAGAGAGGGTGAAAAGAACAGAGAGAGGGTGAGATAGAGCGGCAGAGCAGGATTTTAGGACCCGAGGGCTGATGCCATCTGGTCCAGTTGCAGAATCAGAGTCGAGGTTTGATAAAAACTTCTCCACCTTGTCAGGAGAGAAGGACACAGAGTCCAGGAGCAGTTGGGTTCGACTGGGAAAGGTGGGAACAGAGAGAGATGGGTTTGGGACACATGATTTTGAGGCAAACACAGAGTTGAGGCATTCGGCTTTGTCACGTGCGGTGTCAACTGTGTAGCCATTTGAGGTAAGGGAGGGGATGGAGGGGGAACAAACACCAGAAACGGATTTGACCAGACGCCACCAGGATTTGGAGGAAGGAGACAGGTTTGAGAGTTCAATCTTGAGTGTGGAGAGATAGTGCTTCCTGGCACTCCTGAGGGTAGAAACACACTTGTTTCGAGCTTGGTGGAAGGAACTGAGATTGCCTTCAGTTGGATTTGCTTTCCAAGACGCAAAGGCAAGTTGTTTCAGGGCAACTGCCTCACCACAAGATTCAGTGTACCATGGACGGGAGGAAGGGTAAGACAACTGAAGACAAGATGGGATAAATCTGTGCATGAGAGAGAGCAGTTTGCTTTGGGAGAATTCCCAGGAAGAATTGATGTCAGAGGCATTAGAGATGGGAGACCAGTCCAGTTGATTGATGGCTGCTTGCAGACCGTGCCAGTCGGCCTGAGTGAAATGCCAGACTCGTCGGCGCTGAGGAGGCTCTCTGAGAATGACCAGTGAGATGTCCACTTTAACAAGCACATGATCAGAAGAACCGATTGGAGCAGAAGAAGAGCAGCAGACATTTGCAGGGAAGTTAGTCATAACCAAGTCCAGAAGAGAAGATACTCCATTGACTGAGATCCGGGTCGGGAAATTGACAGATTGTGTCAGTCCTCATGAGTCGCAGAAGTCCTTTGCTGAGGTGCCATGGCTGGTGAGAAATGTGTAGTGAAATCTTGGCGGGAACTTCGCTACACGCACGGCCGGAGAGTGCTACCGCCGAGGAAGCGGACCTGCTCGCGGAACTCCAGGATGCTCCGGAGGAGGACCCAGTCCTGATGGCTGCTGCAACGGCCAGACCCAAGGCCTTACGCGGGGCCACCTGCTATTTCTGTGGGGGGCAACGTCATCCCCGGGCCGTGTGTCCGGCTCGGGACGCCATATGCCATTTGTGCTCGCAAAAGGGGCATTACGCGAAAGTGTGCCGGAAAACCGCACGCGGCTCGCGGCCGCGCGCGACCTTGAATGGGCTCATTGCGGAGCCTACGAGCCGAGCCCGGAAGCCGGCGCCTTACCCGGCTTTGAAGGGCAGGGCCCCTCTCTGCGGGCCCCTGGGCGCTCAGTCGACCTTGGCGGGCGTCACCGGACAGCCACCACAGTCTCATCCTCAATCGGGCACGGCGTATGCATCCTTGACCAGACTCCGGGCCACGCGAGGGGCTTTGGAGCCTCGCCAAGCCCCAGCGGTACGTTCTCGTAATGTCGCTCATGAGCGAACGGCGTCCACTGGCGGCGACATGGGTTCGGTACCAACGACGGTGGCCCTCACCCGTAAAAAGGCGATTTCGAATACTACGGAGGCCTTTTTCTGCCAAAAGTGTCAAAAGGCGCTTTCAAATACTACGGAGGCTTTTTCCCATCAAAATTGTCAGATTTTGAATCGCAAAACACCGGAATGCATGGGAAAGCTCTCCGATGGCTTTAACGGATTCCCCATGGACAACGAATACTCCGGCAACGACCGCACAACTGCTGCTGGCATAGGATCCGCCCGCGAGGCTCGTCCGACCCACTCGGGGGGGTTCAGTCCCACTCCCAGCGGGCTCGTCCGGCCTGGCTCAAGCCCTTATTCCCCTCATGGTCGAAGGCCATTGTGTTCGGGCCTTGGTGGATACAGGGTCTACGGATAGTTTTATCGACCAGCGACGAGTGCACAGGCATGGTTGGCAGGTCTTGAGGTCTACGAGATGGATCTTCATGGCTTCCCAGGGACTTCGACTCAGCACGAAGGGGGAATGCCGATTGAAACTCGTGTTAAAGGGACGGGTTTTTCCAGATGTACACCTTATGGTTTTACCTGCTTTATGTGCTGATATTCTGTTAGGACACGATTTTCTTAAGCGGCATGGACGTCTGGAAATGGAGTTTGGTGGGCCTGACACGCTTGTTGTGGGGGCGGACGCGCTTGCTGTGTGTGCCCTAGCGAAAATGGACATCCAGCCGCTTTCGCTGTTCCCCAATCTAACCTCCGACTGTACCCCTGTCGCGGTAAAATCACGGCGCTACTCTCGCGCAGACATGCAATTCATTGCGGACGAAACGGCTCAGCTCTTGAAAGACGGTATCATAGAACCTAGCCGGTCGCCGTGGCGAGCCCAGGTCTTGGTGGTGCGAAGCGAGGCCCACCGCAGACGCATGGTAATCGACTATTCCCAAACGATTAACCGCTTTACACAGCTGGATGCCTACCCCATTCCGGGGTTGGACGCGCTGGTGCGACAGGTGGCCCAGTATTCGGTCTACAGCACTCTCGATCTCCGTAGTGCGTACCATCAGATCCCTATCTCTAGGGTGGATCGTATCTATACCGCTTTTGAGTCGGGGCAGCGGCTGTACCAGTTTACTCGATTGCCTTTTGGGGTAACGAACGGGGTCGCCTGTTTCCAGAGGGCCATGGATGACCTCATTGCGAGGGAGCACTTAACCGATGTTTTCGTCTACCTAGACAATCTTACGGTTTGTGGGTATGACCAAGGGCACCATGATGCTAATCTGAAGCGCTTCCTCGAGGTCGCGCAGAGGTATCACTTAACCATGAATGAGGATAAGTGCAAATACTCACTACGCAAGATAGATCTTCTGGGGTACACCGTGACCCATGGCTCTGTCGCTCCGGATAAGGAGCGTCTGCGACCTTTGCTCGACATAGCCCCTCCCTGCGATCGGGCGTCCCTGAAGCGCGACCTCGGGCTATTCGCCCATTACTCCAAATGGGTACAAAATTTCTCCGCGAAACTTCGCCCCCTCGTGGCCTGCGACACCTTCCCACTGTGTCCGGCCGAGTTGGCGGCCTTTGGAGGCCTTAAGGCCGACATCGCCCGTGCCGCCGTGGCGACGATCGACGAGAGCGGATCTTTCGTCCTCGAAAGTGATGCCTCGGATCAGGCCATCGCGGCGACCCTCTCCCAAGGAGGGCGTCCGGTGGCTTTCTTTTCACGGACTCTTACCACCGCTGAGCGGAGACACTCGTCTGTCGAAAAGGAAGCGTATGCGATCGTCGAGTCTATTCGGCGATGGCGCCCGTACTTACTCGGGCGGTGCTTCCAAATCATCACGGACCAGCAAAGTGTTGCGTTCATGTACGACACCTTACACGCCCAGCGCATTAAGAATGAGAAAATCACTCGCTGGCGTATCGAACTCGCCAACTTCTGTTACACCATCAAATACCGCCCGGGGAAGGATAACCGGGCCGCCGATGCCTTATCAAGACCGGCTACATGCGCGGGTATCACCTCGTTGGAGGGCCTACGTGTGCTGCATGCCACTGCGGGCCATCCGGGCGTAACGCGTTTCGCTCATTTTGTGCGGCGTGGCAATCTCCCATACTCGATTGACGATATCCGCCGTATCTGTCGCGACTGCGCTATATGCGCGGAAATCAAACCGCGTTTCTATAACCCACCCATGGGGACTCTGGTTAGGGCTACGAGGCCGTGGGAACGCTTGGCGATGGATTTCAAGGGCCCATTGCCGGTGTCGAATAGCTCTCGCTATCTGCTCACTTTCGTCGATGAGTACTCGCGATTCCCCTTCGCTTATACGTGCGTGGACATGACTGCTGCCACGGTGATGCGATGCTTACAGAACTTGTTCTCAATGTTCGGGTACCCGGCCTATGTGCATACCGACCGGGGTGCGGTCTTCTTGTCTCAGGAGGTGCGCGGCTATCTGCTCCAAAATAACATCGCTTCTAGTTACACCACGCCGTACAGACCCCAGGCAAATGGGCAGATCGAACGCTTCAACGGGATTATCTGGAGGGCCGTCATGCTCAACCTCCGGACCCTCGGCCGGGGCCTCGATAAATGGGCTTGGTCGCTACCTGCGGCGTTGAACTCGATCAGGGCTCTCCTGTGTACGGCAACCAACCAAACTCCCCACGAGCGACTTTTCCACCACCCCAGGAGCACGGGGTGTATACGGTCTTTACCCAGTTGGCTCGCTGGGCCCGGGCCGGCCTACCTTAAACTGGCGGTTCGCGCGAGCAAGTACGACCCCCTAGTGGACAAAGTGCAGATTCTCCAGGCTAATCCTGAGCATGCTCGTGTGATGACGGCTGATGGACGTGAGACTACTGTCTCCGTACATCATCTTGCCCCATGCGGGATCGCCGACCCGAGTAGGGAATCGGACGAACCGGTCGAACCCATCTATGAGACTATGGACTCACCCGACGCTCCCATCGCCGAAAGTCTACCGACCCTCCCCTCGCCACGTCTACCCGGGCCCGACGGCTTGGCGGTACCCCCTTCGTCACCTGACCCTGGTGGCGCCGGGGACACTGGGATACGTGATGCCATACCCGGGGAATTTCGGACGCGTGCTGGCAGAGAAATTCGCCGCCCGGACCTGTACTGTTGGGTCGACTGATACCCTGTTCCGCACCCTGTTCGTGCTGACGCTCGCTCGCTTCTAGCCGCTCTGCAGTATAATTCTAACGGGGGGGGGAGAATGTAGTGAAATCGTATTCGTACTGAACCCGGGGTGATGCTCGCTGCTCGCTGACACCGCTAGGGGCGCGGCTATAAGACCCGCTGCGGACGGTGCTCCGAGACTTCTCCTGTGACATGTTACATCTAGCAGACTCGCTAACGGTACGCCTGCATAGAATATTAAGCTTGCTTGCATTGAATGTTATGGATGGACCCATGTGATGCCAAATCTTATTCCTATTGCATTTCCTGTATTACAGAATGATGTCATGGTCTTAATGGAATTAAACCACCAGTTGGACTAAGTTGTGTGGACCTGATTGGTTTTCCACAACAAGATGAACCCACACCCAGCCAGCTGGCATGATGACAGTTGAAGTCGCCACATATGAGGAAGAGAGAGTTTGGATTAGAAGTTGGTCCATGTTGTCCGACAGAGAAATGTAAATGGAGTCATCACTGTTTGGAGGACGGTACAGAACACATATGAACAAAAGGTGGGAGCGGAGAGGAAGCCGTAGCCAGAGGTACTCCTGTGGGTGGGGTGGAGAGAGGGCAGTGCAGGGAGAGTGAGGAAGAGAGTTTTTGATAAAGATAGCCACCCCACCACCAGGACGAGGATCAGGTCTATCGTACCGGAGGAGGGAGTAACCAGGAAGAGATATTAAGGAATCAGAGACGTCTTGAAGGAGGAAAGTTTCTGTTAAGCAGATCAAGTCTGGATTTTCAGAAGCAACCTGAATGGAGAGATCAATCAGGTTTGAGCGAAGGCCCCGGATGTTTGAGGTCCATACCGTTAGTGAGGAGAGAGGGGGAGCATCGGGTGCAGGACAGGGGAGGGGAGGGGTAGGGTCAGATGAAGGGTGAGAGGGGGATGTAGGAAGAGCAGTTGATAGTGTGTCAGAGATTACAGAAGAGTTACAAGAAAGGGAAGGATGAGGACGACGAAAGGTTTGATGGTGATGGAATGAGGCACAGTGAGAGTTTGTTTGAGGGGGGGGGCAGAGGAAAGTAGAAGGTTGGGGGAGGTGGAGGTATGACATAGGAGGGAGAGGAAGTGGGGAGGAGGCAGCTTTGAGAAGGAGGTGGGAGGAGGGAGAATTTTGGAGGGATGGTTGGGGGGGGGGAGATTTGAAGGGGAGGGGCAAGGGGGGAGTTTAGAAAGTGGATGATTAATGAAAGATGAACATATAAAACAAATTGGGTTTGTTGTGATTTTCAAGTTAGCGATTCGTTTAAGAACGATGGAGGAGGGATGGAATGAATGAGAATTTAGAGCATGGAGTGATTTGGAATCATAAGAGATTGAATATTTTTTTGAAATGGAATGAGTTGAAGAGGAAATTGAAAGGAGCCTTTTAAATAAGAAGAAAAACAGCGTGTTGTAATAAACCACTGAATAAAACACTGAAGGGGATAGTTGAAACATATTTAAACAGAACTGTGAAGAACAATCTTATATTCACAAAAATACCAATGGGGAGAGGAAGCCTAGAGCGACGACCACGAGCCACTTGAACAGGGCAAAAGGTGGAAGGCAAGGGGAAAATGGGGGCGGGGCGAGACAGCGCACGTGGGCAGAGGCAAAAGCACACGAGGAGAAAAGGAAATAAAAGTTTTTTTTTTGTTTGTTTTTTTGTTTGTTTTGGGGGGAGGGTGTGGGGGTTACAGCGTTAGACAAATAGTAGATGTTTGGTGAAGCTTGTTGGCGAAGGGGAAATCAAAAAAGCTAGCAAAACAGTGAAGGAAGGAACAACCTTCGACGGGGGAAGCCTGAGGCTGCAAGGCCTTGCTCGCGACGTGGCAAACAAACGATTAATTTATGAAAGATAAACACCGAGAAACTTCCAAGGGGTACACTATAAGTTCACACACCGAACGATAAATACAGTTTCGACAAAATACAATTGTGAACAGACTTAACTTTGAAAAACGTGGAGACCGTGTGGACCGTCAAAAACCCCTGCCACCGTCTCCAAGATCTCGCGAGATCTCCCTCTTCTTCTCTCTTCTTCTCTCTTCTTCTCTCTTTTTCTCTCTTTTTCGCTCTTTTTCTCTCTTTTTCGCTCTTTTTCTCTCTTTTTCGCTCTTTTTCACTCTTTTTCGCTCTCTTTCTCTCTTTTTCGCTCTTTTTCGCTCTTTCTCGCTCTTTTTCTCTCTTTTTCGCTCTTCTTCTCTCTTTTTCTCTTTTTCGCTCTTTTTCGCT
This sequence comes from Myxine glutinosa, assembly GCF_964187855.1. NCBI lineage: Eukaryota > Metazoa > Chordata > Myxini > Myxiniformes > Myxinidae > Myxine > Myxine glutinosa. The sequence continues at coordinate 129,896,262 of NC_136266.1, read as the reverse complement.
CTTTTTCACTCCTTCTCTCTCTTTTTCACTCTTTTTCTCATTTTCGCTCTTTTTCTCATTTTCGCTCTTTTTCTCTCTTTTTCTCTTTCTCTCTTTTTCTCTCTTTTTCTCTCTTTTTCTCTCTTTTTCTCTCTTTTTCTCTCTTTTTCTCTCTTTTTCTCTCTTTTTCTCTCTTGTTCTCTCTTTTTCTCTCTTGTTCTCTCTTTCTCTCTTTTTCGCTCTTTTTCTCTCTTTTTCGCTCTTTTCTCTCTTTTTCGCTCTTTTTCTCTTTTTATCTCTTTTTCGCTCTTTTTCTCTCTTTTTCTCTCCTTTTCTCTTTTTCTCTCTTTTTCGCTCTTTATCTCTCCTTTTCTCTCTTTTTCGCTCTTTGTCTTTTTTCTCTCTTTTTTTCTCTTTTTCGCTCCTTTTCACTCTTTTTCGCTCTTCTTCGCTCTTCGCTCTTTTTCGCTCCTTTTCTCTCTTTTTCGCTCCTTTTCGCTCTTTTTCTCTCTTTTTCTCTCTTCGCTCTTTTTCTCTCCTTTTCTCTCTTTTTCACTCTTTTTCTCTCTTTTTCTCTTTTTCGCTCTTTTTCGCTCTTCTTCGCTCTTCGCTCTTTTTCGCTCCTTTTCTCTCTTTTTCGCTCCTTTTCGCTCTTTTTCTCTCTTTTTCTCTCTTCGCTCTTTTTCTCTCCTTTTCTCTCTTTTTCACTCTTTTTCTCTCTTTTTCTCTTTTTTGCTCTTTTTCTCTCTTTTTCACTCTTTTTCGCTCTTTTTCGCTCTTTCTCTCTCTTTTTCGCTCTTTCTCTCTCTTTTTCGCTCTTTCTCTCTCTTTTTCTCTCTTTTTCGCGTTTTCTCTCTTTTTCGCTCTTTTCGCTCTTTCTCTCTCTTTTTCGCTCTTGTTCACTCCTTTTCGCTCTTTTTCTCTCTTTTTTGCTCTTTTTCTCTCTTTTTCGCTCTTTTTCTCTTTTTCTCTCTTTTTCGCTCTTTTTCTCTTTTTCTCTCTTTTTCGCTCTTTTTCTCTCTTTTTCGCTCTTTCTCTCTCTTTTTCGCTCGTTTCGCTCTTTTTCTCTCGTTTTCGCTCGTTTTCGCTCGTTTTCTCTTTTTCGCTCTTTTGCTCTTTTTCGCTCGTTTTCACATGTTTTCGCTCTTTTTCGCTCTTTTTCTCTCTTTTTCGCTCGTTTTCGCATGTTTTCGCTCGTTTTCGCTCTTTTTTGCTCGTTTTCGCTATTTTTCGCTCGTTTTCGCATGTTTTCGCTCGTTTTCACTCTTTTTTGCTCGTTTTCACTATTTTTCGCTCTTTTGCGCTCGTTTTCGCTCTTTTTTGCTCGTTTTCGCTCTTTTCTCATTTTCTCTCCTTTTCTCTCTTTTTCTCTCTTTTCCTCTCTTTTTCGCTCTTTTTCTCTCTTTTTCTCTCTTTTTCGCTCTTTTTCGCTCTTTTTCGCTTTTTCTCTCTTTTTCGCTCTTTTTTGCTATTTTTCGCATGTTTTCGCTCTTTCCCGCTAGTTTTCGCTTGTTTTCGCTTGTTTTTGCTCTTTTTCACTCTTTTTCTTGCTCTTTTTCGCTCTTTTTCTCTCTTTTCGCTCTTTTTCGCTCTTTTCTCTCCTTTTCTCTATTTTCTCTCTTTTTCTCTCTTTTTCTCTCTTTTCCTCTCTTTTCCTCTCTTTTCCTCTTTTCCTCTTTTCCTCTTTTCCTCTTTTCCTCTTTTTTCCTCTCTCTCTTCTCTTTCTCTTTCTCTTTTATGCCTCTGCCAACAAAGTCGTCAGAGACATTATGTTTTTGGGTTGTCTGTCCGTCCGTCCGTGAGAGGTTTGCGTTACTGCGATATAATTTACTGCGATAAATTCTGTTTCTGAGCTAACTTGTGAACCAATGATGGAATTTTGATCAAACTTGGTATAAGTATCCATTATGATGCAAAGATGAACCGATTAGATTTTAACATCAATAGGTCAAAGGTCAGAGGCTGTAATAGTTTTTTGTTACCACAATAACTTAAGAAAGGCTGAAGGGAACTAAGTCAAACTTTTTTTTTCTTTTTCCTTTTTTTTTCTTTTTTTGTATACAAGATCGAGGCTCGTGAAAGAGCTAACATTAATCACACAAAAAGTCAAACCGACACACAAAACACAAAAAATAAGGGGAGCGGCAGACAAGATGGGGAGAGAGGGGGAAGGACACAAACACAACATTTGAGAGCAGGGACATCGGGAGAAATGTGGGAGGGGGAGGGCTTTGGGGGAGGTGGGAGAGGTATGAAACATATGAACACTGCAAGGACTTCCAGGAAAGAAGTTGGAATTTCAAAAAAAAAAAGGTGTATCTGGGGTGAATTAGCGGGGGTAGAAAAGATCAAGGTTTTGGATGGGGGAAGATAAGAGATGGTGGTGAACAGCTGTTTTAAAGACCTGGAGGGAGGAGTGGGATTGAAGGGAGTGGGGGAGTTTGTTCCAGAGGCGGGAGAAAAGGGGAATGAAAGAGTGAAGGTGAGCAGAGAGCCTAGATTTTGGCAGTTTAACCATAAGAGGGTTACAGGCAGATCTTGTGCAACCTGTAGGAATATTGGGGGGACAGAGCACAGAGAGAGCTGGGGGAGCAAGGCCGGAGAGGAGTCGGAAGAAGACAGAAAGACCACCAACCTGCCTGTGGTGAGTGAGTGAAAGGCCCTCGGAGTTAACTTCATCGCACGATATTCCATCATATATAACTTGATACAATCATATATAATGATGTGAAGATAAACGGATTGGATTATGGGGTTAAGTGGTCAAACGCCAGAGGTCTGTTTGGTAAAAAAATATTCTGCTACTGCGCTAACTTGTGAACCATGAGTTACCACAATAACTTAAGAAAGGCTGAAGGGAACTAAGTCAAACTTGATACAATCATGTATAATGATGTGAAGATAAACGGATTGGATTATGGGGTTAAGTGGTCAAACGCCAGAGGTCTGTTTGGTAAAAAAATATTCTGTTACTGCGCTAAATTGTGAATCAAAAAGATCTCGCGAGATCACAGCGAGGTCACGTCTTTTCGAAGCTGTTCCATGCGCTCACGCTTTCGAAGTTAAGTGATCTTTCTCAATTGTGTTTTTGTCGAGACTGTATCTATCTTTCGGTGTATGTACCTATAGCGTATCTTTTGGAAAATTTTCGGTGCTAATTTTTCGTACATGTATACACAATCGTCGGTTAATGCGCATCGAGTATTCTGCGGCCTAGTACTCGTAGGCTTAGGCTACCGTACCGTCTCCGACCTTGTGGTTTTGTTTTTCTCTCAGCGATTCGTCGAATGCGCTGCAATTATTTTCGTTCTCTGTTTCATCCCAGTCGTTCACCCCATACCTCCTTGTTTAATATCTCTACTCAAAAAAAAAAAAACCCAAAAATATTTCCTTCCCAGGTCTTATTCGTTTATTTGTTGTTCTTATTTGTTCGTTCGTTCTTCGTTCGCGATCACGCGATCACGTGGTTAGAAATGTATAATCTCTCCTCTGAACAACTATTTTCTCTCATATATTATAACACCCTTTTCTTCTTTTCCTACAAAAGGATGCTTTCGTCTTGCTCACCAAATCTATTCATTCCAAAAAATATATATAATACCATCTCTTACAGTTCCTCCTTTCTACATTCCCTAAACTATCCAGAACTCCACCCCTCCTTCAGTGGCCTCAAACGTATTTTTGACTCGAAGGTCTCAAACTCATTTTGCAAAAAATCTTCGTTTCCCATGAATAGTACACTTTTCAAAATCCAATCTCACCCCTCCCCTTCAAATCCTCCCCATCACCCATCCCTTTCAAATCTCCCCCCTTGCCCCTTCCCTCCCCTCCCTCCTAAACTCCCCCCACATCCCTCCCCTCCGAGACTCTCCCTCGCTCCTCCCCTCCTAGACTCCCCTCTCACCCCTCCTCCTCAAAGCATCCTCCCTGCTTCTTCCCCCTTCCAACTTTCACCTTCATCTCCCCCAACCTTCTGCCTCGCTCTTCCCCCTCCTCAAATAACACCTCACTGTGCCTCACCCAATCTCCATCAAACCTTTTGTCCGCCCCATTCTTCCCTTTCTCCAAGCTATTCTGAAATCTCTGAAATCTCTGACACACCTTCAACAGCTCTCCCTACCTCTTCCTCCTCTTCCACATCTTACCCTACCCCTCCCCCCCCCCCCCCCCCCGTTCTGGACCCGATGCTCCCCCTTCCTCTTCATTAACGGTATGGACCTCAAACATCCGGGGCCTTCGCTCAAACTTGACTGATCTCTCCAAACAGGTTGCTTCTGACAAACCAGATGTGATCTGCTTAACAGAAACTTTCCTCCTTCATGATGTCTCTGATGCCTTGGTATCTCTCCCAGGTTACTCCCTCCTCCGGTATGATGGACCTGAGCCTCGTCCTGGAGGTGGGGTTGCTATCTTTATAAAAAACTCTCTTCCTCACTCACCCTCCACTGCCCTCTCTCCACCTCACCCCCAGGAATACCTTTGGCTACGGCTTCCCCTTCGCTCCCACCTTTTGTTCATATGTGTGTTGTACCGTCCACCAAACAGCGATGACTCCATCTACATCTCGCTGTCTGATAATATATGGACCAACTTCTATCTACCCATCCCAACTCTCTCTTCCTCATATGTGGTGATTTCAATTGTCACCATGCCAGTTGGCTGGGTGTGGGTACCCCTCTCACCAGCCATGGCTCTTCAGCAAAGGACTTCTGCGACTCACTGGGACTGACACAATCTGTCAATTTCCCGACCCGGATCTCAGTCAACGGAGCATCTTCTCTTCTGGATTTGGTTATGACAAACTTCCCTGAAAATGTCTGCTGCTCTTCTTCTGCTCCAATCGGCTCATCTGATCATGTGCTTGTCAAAGTGGACATCTCTCTGACCATTCTCAGAGAGCCTCCTCAGCGTCGACGAGTCTGGCATTTCACTCAGGCCAACTGGCACCGTCTTCAAGCAGCCATCAATCATCTGGACTGGTCTCCCATCTCTACCGCCTCTGACATCAACTCATCCTGGGAATTCTTTCAAAGTAAATTGCTCTCTCTCATGCACAGATTTATCCCATCTCGTCTTCAGTTGTCATACCCTTCCTCCCGTCCATGGTACACGGAATCTTGTGGTGAGGCTGTTGCCCTGAAACAACTTGCTTTCGTCTCCTGGAAAGCAAATCCAACGGAAGGAAATCTCATTTCCTTTCACAAAGCCCGAAACCAGTGTGTGTCCACCCTCAGGAGAGCCAGGAAACAATATCTCACCGTTCTCAAGACCGAACTCTCTTATCTGTCTCCCTCTTCCAAATCCTGGTGGCGTCTGGTCAAATCTGTTTCTGGTGTTTGTTCCCCCTCCATCCCCTCCCTCACCTCAAACGGCTTAACGGCTGACTCCGCACGTGAAAAAGCTGAATGCCTCAACTCTGTGTTTGCCTCTAAATCTTGTGTCCCAAACCCATCCCTCTCTGTACCCACCGTACCCAGTCGTACCCAGCTGCTCCTGGACTCTGTGTCCTTTCCTCCTGACAAGGTGGAAAAGTTTCTGTCAACCCTCGACTCTGATTCTGCAACTGGTCCTGACGGCATCAGCCCACGGATCCTAAAATCATGTGCTTCCGCTCTTTCACTCTCTCTTTCTGTTCTCTTCACCCTCTCTTTTGCTCAAGGTCATCTGCCATCTGCTTGGAAATCAGCCAACATCACCGCTTTGCACAAAAAAGGTGCAAAAACAGATCCCAGCAACTACAGACCAATCAGCCTTCTCCCAATTATCAGCAAAGTCATGGAATCCATCATTGCTTCAGATATGAAATCTTTCCTCTTCTCCAATGGCTTGATCTCTGATCATCAATTTGGTTTCAGACCTGGTCACTCTACTCTGGACATGCTGCTTCTGCTTTCTCAACAATGGATGGAGGTCCTCAACGCCAAACAGGAAATTAGAGCTGTCTCCCTTGACATTTCACGTGCCTTCGATACGGTCTGGCACCCTGCTCTGCTCACCAAACTCTCCTCCTTTGGTATCCATGGAAATCTCCACGCATGGCTGGCGGACTTCCTCTCTGGTCGTAGTCAACGTGTGGCCCTGAATGGGTTTCTCTCATCTCCTCTTCCTGTTCAGGCTGGAGTTCCCCAAGGTAGTGTTCTGGGCTCTGTGCTTTTTCTGGTCTTCATCAATGATCTCTCTGACTCTCTTGAAAATCCTCTCTATCTCTTTGCTGACGACTCTACTCTCTGTCGCTCCATTCCTCATCCCTCAGATCGGCAGTCTGCAGCCTCCTCACTCTCTGCAGACCTGGACAAAATCACAGACTGGGCAAACAAATGGAACATGTCTTTCAATCCTGATAAATCTCACACTCTTACGATGTCTCTCCGAAAAGACCGACTGGAAAACCCTCCCATCCACTTTCTGAATAATCCTCTCCAAGAAGTTCTGTCACTCAAGCTTTTGGGTCTCACTATTTGCCATGATCTTTCCTGGGAAAACCACATTTCAAATCTGGCCTCCAAAGCCAGTCGCCGACTGGGCATCCTCCGTCGTGCGAAGTCCTTCCTTGGCACACCTCAGCTCCTCACCACATACAAGGCTTTCATCCGCAGCTCAATGGAATACTGTTCCCCCCTCTGGGCTGGTGCTCCTGCCTCACACCTTGCTCGGCTTCACGCTGTTGAGGCCAAAGCTTTCAGAATCATTGGAATCTCCTGCGATGTAGTCAACTCTGAGGGCCTTTCACTCACTCACCGCAGGCAGGTTGGTGGTCTTTCTGTCTTCTACCGACTCCTCTCCGGCCTTGCTCCCCCAGCTCTCTCTGTGCTCTGTCCCCCCAATATTCCTTCAGGTCGCACAAGATCTGCCTGCAACCCTCTTATGGTTAAACTGCCAAAATCAAGACTTTCTGCTCACCTTCACTCCTTCATTCCTCTTTTCTCCTGCCTCTGGAACAAACTCCCTCACTCTCTTCAATCCCACTCCACCCTCCAGGTCTTTAAAACAGCTGTTCACCACCATCTCTTATCCTTCCCCATCCAAAACCTTGATCTTTTCTACCCCTGCTAATTTCGGTCCCCTTGTGTTTTATACCTCTCCCCCCCCCCCTCCCCTTCCCACACCTCCTGCCCCCAAGCCCTCTCCCTCCCACACTTCTCCCTGCTCTCAAATGTTGTGGTTGTGTGCTTCCCCTTCTCTCCCCATCTTGTCTTCCGCTCCCTCTTTTTGTATATTTTGTTTGTCTGGTTGATTTGTTTGCGAAATAAATGTTAGCTCTTTCATGAGCCTCGATTCAGTTTCCAAAAAAACAAACAAAACAACAAAAAAAACCATGAATTTTCAACCAAACTTGGTACAAGTACATATATTATGATTAGATTTTGACTTTAGAGGTCAGATTCTGTAATTGATTTCCGCTGTACTCCTTAAAATCTTTTTTGAAGCAACTTTGATGAGAAATAAAAATTCTAATCATAAATTTCTTTAAAATATTGTTGTGGTTTTGGAATAAAGGATAATTCCCCCTCGTAGGTAGACGCGCCACAACATGAAGCCTCGCGATAGTTCAGTTATTTCTTAGTGAATGTAAGCGTAGTCCTGTCCTGTATTAGTTTTGCGTTGAGCAGGCCCGTCAGTAGGGTGGTCTTTTGGCGATAGCATGCCACGTGGCAGGCCTGAACAAGTCTGGCGAGGGCGAAGAGAAGCGCTGCAGGAGGGAGTGGCCGGTAAGCAACGAGCCGCCAATTAGGGCTCGAGGGGAGTGTCTAACCACGACGATGAGAAGTGGGGTTTGGAACATTCGAGTGAGACTCTGGGGCGGGGCCACAAAACCCTGCTCCGAACCCCCCCCCCCCCCCCCCACCTCAGTCAGAGCCGGAGAGTATCGTGAGTTCAAGTTCTGAGTTACAGTTCCCTGTGAGATGAGAGATCAGTTCCCTGTGAGAGTGAGTGGAGTTGAGTTGAGCTTGAGCACGCACGGGAACGCGCTGCAGAACGAGTGCATTGAATTGCCGGGTATCGAGATTGTACACGAACTTTCCCGTGCCCCGTGCCCTGCGCTCTGCGCTGTATTAATCGCTCGCTCGAGAGGACGACCCGTGCCGGGCCACAGACGCGCGATTTCCTCCTGCCTGCCTTCTCCAGCATTCGTGCCGTGAACATCAGAGAGCCACGCCGGGCGAGCTGCCCCGGAGCGACCGACGGCAAAGCGCGTTTGGCACGCGAACTTCTTCTCTTCTTCTCCCCGTGTGTGTGAGTGGGCCCTGTGTCTGGATATGTTAAATTGGTTAAGCTTCTGCTCTGTGTCCCCTTTCCTTCATCCTGATTATTGTACATTGTAAATAAATTGTGTTATTCCTCTTATTTGACCGTTCCCGTCCCTTCCATCTATTGGCCTAGCATCGCACGAATAAAACCGCTCGAATCAGATTCCATAAAAGTAACGGCACGAGTCACGTGATACGCATACCACTCGGCGTACTCGATTAAGCGTGGCTTGTGCGAGGTTCGGTTCCCGCTTTCGTGGCAGCGTGGGTTAAAGGTACGTGCGACGTGGACCCGAAGACCCAGGGGGAAAAAGGGGTTTAACCCCCCCTTTGTAACGGAAACGGGCTTCGGGAGATCCGCAACAATATTTTAACCTACTATACATGGATATAGTATTTCTACTTTTTGATTGATTTTTTTTTTGTCCCTTGCCGCTCTGACAAGGTCGGATTTGGGCGATATTAAAATGAGCTCTGTCCAACCGTCCGATGATCTGTCCACGTAGTTTTGTGTGCAGTGTACACGATATTTCAAAAACTGTTGAACATTTAGCTTTCATATTGCAGATATCTATTCCTCATGACATTATTTCAACCTGATTAGGCTGAATTATCTTGCCAGGGCAACCATCTCGGTAACTTGGCTTGTGTACGCAATATTTCAAAAACCGTTGCGGATTTAGCTTTCATATTACAATGATCTCTTCCTCATACCACCTAAAAGGCGGGGGACCTAGATTAATCAGCTCCTTGTTATCGTTTATTTAATTTTAAATTTTTTTTGTATACAAGATCGAGGCTCGTGAAAGAGCTAACATTAATCACACAAAAAGTCAAACCGACACATAAAACGTATAACAAGGGGAGCGGTAGACAAGATGGGGAGAGAGGGGGAAGGACACAAACACATTTGAGAGCAGGGACATCGAGAGATCTGTGGGAGGGAGATGGCTTGGGGGGAGGTGGGAGAGGTATAAAACACATGGACACTGCAAGGACTTCCAGGAAAAAAGTTGGTATTTCAAAAAAGTGGATTTGGGGTGTATTAATGGGGGTAGAAAAGATCAAGGTTTTGGATGGGGGAAGATAAGAGATGTTGGTGAACAGCTGTTTTAAAGACCTGGAGGGAGGCGTGGGATTGAAGGGAGTGGGGGAGTTTGTTCCAGAGGTGGGAGAAAAGAGGAGTGAAGGTGAGCAGAGAGTCCTGATTTTGGCAGTTCAACCATAAGAGGGTTGCTGGCAGATCTTGTGCGACCTGTGGGAATATTTGGGGGACAGAGCACAGACAGCTGGGGGAGCAAGGCCGGAGAGGAGTCGGTAGAAGACAGAAAGACCACCAACCTACCTGCGGTGAGTGAGTGATTTAGGAGTGATGACTGATGAGTTTAGTGAGTGAGTGAGTTTAGTGAGTGATGAGGCGTTTCATATCTATTGTATACTTTGCTGTGCAGTATATGTTATGAACGAGCCTGTTTTGGCATTATTGACATGTGAATCTATGAATAGCACTGTATCAATCATGCCGATAGAGTACTGATTAAACGCTGTGTTGCGTGGATGGGCATCATGAACAATAATGCGTGTGCATTACACTGTCGATTTTATTGTTGGTTTTTTGTTGTTTTTTTGTGCATGAAACGTCTTTTATATGACCATCCGGGAAACTACAGTATATTAGCGGCCAATAGAGTGATTTGAAATGTTTGTTCGAAACAATGACCATTAATGCGTACAGACTCAAGTTTGCCAAAGGAAACAAATTAAGTGGCCACTGGCGGTGAATGGCAGGTGGCCATTCTGTAAAGGTTCCTTTACATCCGTTTTCTGTGCGGGGGATTTTTTTATGACCATTATAGGCAGGTGGCTGTTCTGTAGCCGTGGCCGTTGAGAGGTTCGCCTGAAAATAGAGCATAATTACGACATGTTTAGCTTTGTCCAACACACATTGTGCTTGTGGAATTGTTCGTAAACCACATGTTCCTATTATAGATTGTGCAGCATGTTCACGGATGTGCACGTAGACGGAGCTGGAAATGGTTACCGAAGACCTCGCGCAGAAGGTGAACCGGCCATATCTGCGCACCCCTCGGCGGAAGATCATCCGTGCCGCTTGTCTGGTGCAGCAGAAGAGAAAAGAGTTCATCGCGTCTGTTGCACATGGAGTGGCTCCACCAGACTCCCCTCCCAGTTCATTACACAGGTAACTCGATGGTAGTTAATTTGTCATTGCCCAGCACAAACAACAATTTACTAAAAGGGAACTGGATCCATAGATCACCAGAGTGCTTCTCCATGGGTTGATATGTGCTCTTTATGTGCCCACTTCCTTATATGATGATGATTATTATTATTATTATTATTATTATTATTATTATTATTATTTGTACCGTACTCATTACAGAGCCTTGGTGCTGCAAAGCAGTTTCTTAACACAGGTTATACTACGTCGTTTGCTATTGCCTTCCCAGTGATGGGACAGGAATTTGTCCAGCGTGCCGGCGATAGCTCACCTAGTCTTTGCGAAGGACATCCAGGGATCTTTAACTTTCACCCACTAATACTGGCAGATGGGACATTCAGTTTAACGTCTATCTGAGGGACGGCGAATACATTGATGCCTTGTCCTGCCTGCGATACATCAGGTGACAGTTTATAGCTGGGTTGATATTTGAAACCAGGCTAGACAGCTAAAAGGTGATTGTGCAAACCGAATGCTATCCTGCCAGCCCCTCTCTATGCGATATTGATGGTTGTTTAACCCATATTTCTGGTTATGGCCCTTGGTGTCTTTGTTTGCACGTACTGTGGAACTTTTGTGTGTGTGTGTGTGTGTGTGTGTGTGTGTGTGTGTGTGTGTGTGTGTGTGTGTGTGTGTGTGTGTGTGTGTATGTATATATATATATATATATATATATATATATATATATATATATATATGTATATACGAGGTGTGTTCAAAAAGTATGCGACCTTAATTTGTCGTGCGTAAACAAATGAAGCTAGGGAGGCGTTGATTGGTGCACGTATGTAGGCGATCCTAATGCGCACGCGTGAATTTTTTCCCACCTGCAGAAGCTGTCATTCGACGGCAGACCGCCGATGAGTGAGGAAGTGTAAGTGAGCACCGTCGGATTTTCGTTTTTGACAAAATGACGGAAAAACTTGAACAACGCTACTGCATCAAATTTTGTGTAAAGCTTGGCGATTCCCAAGTGGAAACGATCCGCAAGATTCAACAGGCCTTCGGGGACGAAGCAATGAGCACCACACAGATAAAGGAGTGGTACAACCGCTTCAAAGATGGCCGCACATCAGTGGAGAATGAAGCACGTTCGGGTAGGCCCTCAACATCCCAAAATGAGATCGTCATTGACCAATTGAGGACCCTGGTGATGCAGGATCGTCGAATCACGATCAGAGAACTTGCAGACGAGGTGGGCGTCAGCATTGGATCCGTTCATTCCATTATGAAGGAGGATTTAGGCTTCAGGAGAATCTCGGCGAAGTTCGTACCAAAGCTGCTAACGATTGAGCAGAAGCAACTCCGTTTGGAGATCGCACAGGACATGCTGGAGACTGTGAACAGTGATCCCAGCTTCCTCAACACAGTGATCACTGGCGATGAGTCCTGGGTTTATGGGTACGACCCAGAAACCAAGTTGCAGTCATCACAATGGAAGCATCCAACATCCCCGAGGCCAAAAAAAGCAAGGTAGGTCCGCAGCAATGTCAAAGTCATGCTGACCATCTTCTTCGACTCCAGTGGCGTGGTTCATCACGAGTACGCACCACACGGCACAACCATCACCAAGGAGTATTACCAAGAGGTTCTGCGTCGCCTTCGTGACACTGTGCGACGCAAACGGCCGGACCTGTGGGCAGCGGGCAATTGGCAGCTCCATCACGATAACGCACCCGCCCATTCTTCACATTTGATACAGAGTTTCTTGGCCAAACACAACACACCTGTGCTTCGTCAGGCTCCCTACTCTCCTGACATGGCTCCGTGTGACTTCTGGCTTTTCTCCAAGCTGAAATTGCCCCTGAAAGGGACCAGATTTCAGTCCAGAGAAGACATCATGCGGAATGCGACGGACCAGCTGCGCGCCATCCCAAAAGAGGCGTTCCAGCGCTGCTTCCGACAGTGGCAGAACCGTTGGGAGAAGTGTGTGGCAGCCCAAGGGGACTACTTTGAAGGAGATTAGTGTAAGTTTGTTGTATCTGGATACGAGTATTTTTTATGAACAAAGGTCGGATACTTTTTGAACACACCTCGTATATATATATATATATATATATATATATATATATATATATTGTTGTGGTTTTGGAATTAAGGATAATTCCCCCTCGTAGGTAGACGCACCACAACATGAAGCCTCGCGATAGTTCAGTTATTTCTAGTGAATGCAAGCGTAGTCCTGTCCTGTTAGTTTTGCATTGAGCAGGCCCGTGAGTAGGGCGGTTCTTTTGGCGATAGCATGCCACGTGGCAGGCCTGAACAAGTCTGGCAAGGCCGAAGGGAGGCGCTGCAGGAGGGAGTGGCCGGTAAGCAACGAGCCGCCAATCAGGGCTCAAGGGGAGTGTCTAACCACGTTGATGAGAGGTGGGGTTTGGAACATTCGAGTAAGGCCGGGGCGGAGCCATAAAACCCTGCTCCGAGCCCCCCCCCCCCCCCCCCCCCCCCCCCACGGCAGATGAGTTCAAGTTCTCAGATTAGTCGAGTTCAATTGAGATGAGTTCAAGTTCTCAGATGAGATGAGTTGAGAGCTGCGCGTCAGTTCGTTGAGTCAGAGCCCCTGTGAGAGTGAGTGGAGTTGAGTTGAGCTTGAGAACGCACGAGAACACGCCGCAGAACGAGTGCAATGAATTGCCGGTTATCGTGATTGTACACGAACTTTCCCCGTGCCCTGCGCTCTGCGCTGTATTAAACGCGCGCTCGAGAGGACAACCCGTGCCAGGCCACCGACGCGCGATTTCCTCCTGCCTGCCTTCTGCAGCATACGTGCCGTGAACATCCGAGAGCCACGCCGGGCGAGCTGCCCCGGAGCGACCGACGGCAAAGTGCATTTGGCGCGCGAACTTCTTCTCTTCTTCTCCCCGTGTGTGTGAGTGGGCCCTGTGTCTGGGGATAAGTTAAGATTGATTAAGCTTCTGCTCTGTGTCCCCTTTCCTTCTGCGAATCATTGTACATAAATAATAATAAATCGTGTTATTCCTCTTATTTGACTGTTCCTGTCCCTTCCATTGATTGGCCTCGCATGGTACGACTAGAATCGCTCGAATCGGGTTCCATAAAAGTAACGGTACGAGTCACGTGATACGCATACCACTCGGCGTACTCGATTAAGCGTGGCTTGTGCGAGGTTCGGTCCCCGCTTTCGTGGCAGCGTGGGTTAAAGGTACGTGCGACGTTGACCCGATACCCTTTTTCACGCTTGCTTCGGAAGTTGCGATTCGGCCTCGTGGACCCGAAGACCCAGGGGGAAAAAAGGGGTTTAACCTCCCCCTTTATAATGGGAACGGGCTTCGAGAGATCCGCAACAAATTGGTAGTCAGGAGTGGGATTTGAACCCTGGAAAAAAAAATTTGGACAAATTGGCCACAACAAATTGGTGTCTGGGAGTGTGAGATAATTGGCCCTAGAGAGTGCTTCACATGCTCCAAATTACGAGCGGACGAAATTTAGTTTGTAAAATCAAAATTTATATTTGTACCATGGCTGGCCAAGACGGTCAAATGCCAGTGGGAATAATAAATGGGGAAGAACTGATGACCCAGGACCGGCAGGGACAGTTGGTAGTGGTGGAAGCCGAAGAGGGGCGGCAGCAGTTGGTAACGAAAATGGCGGCGCCTCGCACGTGGCGGCGGAAGCCGGGCCCGCTGTGCAAGTGGGTTCTAACATTGAGTTATTACTGAGACAAATATTAGCGCTCGTGAACGGGTCCAATGATCGAATGGACAGGAGGGAGGAGGCGAGACGTGAGGGGAATAAAAAGATGAGTGGAAAAATGGACACCGAAATAATCGAATCCAGGTGCAATATGGACACTATGGGGGAGGACATTGGGCGCAGGTTGAGCGGGAAGGTCGCGGTGGTACGCGACGAGGTGAAGCGGTTTGAGGAGCGCGTGGGGAGCGAGGTAAAGCGGATCACAGCCAAGTTAACCGGGGCTATGGGAATCGCGACGTGGGGTGTAGAGGGGCCGACGATCGTCGCATTGGAAAAGAAAATTTTGGGGGCGCCGAGGAAGGTCGAGTTGGAGAAAGAAATTTTAGGGGCGCCGACGATCGTCGTGATCGAAAAATAAATAATTGGGGCTGAAGAGGCTGGACAGCCAAAGAATAAATCACGGGAGAAGGTAATGGAATCCACACAAAGTCTGTATTTGCACCGTGATGCCGTGCTTGCGAATGAAATAAAACGTTTGCAGGTGCCGGCGGAAAAGGAGGGCTCCGAGGTGAGTAGCGAAAATGGCGTGAATGCGTTTGGCGCGAACGGTTGTTCGGCGCGCTTGGGACAGAGGCGAAACCCGGGCGTTCGCAGAAGGCCCATTGAGCGGTGTACAAGAGAGAGTGTTATGAAGTACGAGAGAGAGTGTGCGCCGGAGCGTGAGCGAGAGTGCGCACCTGTGGGTGTGGAAAAAGAGTGTGCGATGGCCGAGTGTGTTACAGAGTGTGAGGGAGAATGCACACCGGACTGTTTGCGGAACGAGTGTGTAACGGGGTGTGTGGGAGGTGAGTGGGCACCTGGGTGTGCGAGTGTGGAGTGGGTCTCGAGGTGTGAGGATGCGGCTCAAGCATCGACACCGACCAGGGTAGCGCCTAGCGGGACGGGTAGCAGACGTGAGCCCCCGGTGAGTTGTGTGCAGCAGGGACCAGAGGGAATCCGTGCTGCGTTGATCTCACAAGGACCGGCGTGAACGATTCGTACCGGCCCCCGCACTATATGGTTGGTGCCATGCCGTGGCGGCAAAGGCGATCGGCGAGGTTCAAGGGGAGGTAGGAGTTTTCGGAGCCGCGCACCTTATCAGGTGCGGTGCTCCGACCATGGCCGACTGGGTCACCGTGCGTGGGACCGTGAGGCCCCGCGCAGGGATGGAGCCCTGCACCTCGGCCCATCCATACCTCCCCCCTTGGATCGTAAATGCCGGACGGACAACCTATACAGGCGACAACCACCCGAATGGATCGCTCGGCCCTTCGAGGCTGAGCTGTGACAACGAACATCGACATGGAGAGGCTCGTAGTGTAGCGGACTGTGGAGAGTAGTGTCCCCCACGTGGGGGAATGGTAGTGCCACCATTCCTCACACATGGCGGGGCCCATGAGCACTAGTTTAGGGGGATGGCAGTGATAGGCACATGGAGGTGCCATTAATGGTTGCCTCCATGGGGCACCGAAGCTAGCCGAGGGAGGGCTAGGATAATTGTTAGGGATCTCGAAGACAGTAGGGACAAGAATTAAGTAGGACACCTGGACTGTAGAGGGGACGTAGGTAGCTTAGATGGATGTTAAAGAAAAGGGTGTGCATAGTGTAAAGGGATGACGGGGAAGCACGAGTTGTAGGGGAAGTAGATAGATAGATGATGCTGTGTATGTGAGGAATTGTGTGTGAGAACAAATGAAATTGTGTTGAGGTGTGCAAAATAAGTGGTGTGCCAGATATTTGGTATGTAAAAGTAGTGGTGTGCAGAATAAAAGGTGTGGAATGCATGGTGCGAAGGAGTGAATGGGGGGAGTGGAACCCATTCACGAAAGCCCGGGGTGGGTAGTGTAAAGCCAGGTCGAGGGCATAGGTAAATTTGTATGGATATTGACACCTGTGGTGTGGGTAGAGGAAAAGTAGTGCTTTGTAGGGTGCATGAGTCAGTGACATGGCTGGGCGTGTGGCTTAATTGGTACGTGTAGTTATTGGGGCACTCTGCCACTGGTAGTTTGTCGGCCAGGTGAGGCCGTAGGTAGGCTCTGGGAGCCGGATAGGTTAGTTTTGAGTGGGGCCCGAGGATCCCAGGAGAGGACCCGGGTTGCCCAATGCCAAAGTAGGCACAGAGGGGGTAAGTGCCAGGGAGGGCCTTCCCCGATTAGGTAGTCGCAGGAGCAGGTAAGCTCGGGTGGCGGCGTCAGTGGCGGAGGTGCGCAGGTAGGTAGACCTGCTGGTAGGGCCACGCGACCCAGCCCCGAAATTGTGCGAGGGCACGAGTGAAAATTTGCGGGAGTGAGACTTAAATTCAGAGGTCACCACAGTGTGGGCAATGGGAATTCGGGTTCTGAGAACCACATAGTTTAAAGAGGCCGATTGGCAGGGTACGACCCCGGGTAGTTTAAATGAGTTAACGTTACTGGAGTAGTTAGGATGAGAAATCCCTTCGCACCATCCACAGCCATTCACCGAGGAGGACGAGCTCCACACCAAGGCTCTGTAAGCCGTTTGAGTTGTAAGACGCATCATGACGTAATGAGACATTGTGTTTGTTCCAACCCTTCCTTCCTGGGAGGGATTGGGAGACGAATTTGGAATTAGAGGGGGAATATGGGAGACAAGACGTAGTGACGGATTGTGAATACAAGGGGGGCTCGGGTAGTGTAGCCAACGGTGGGGGGTACAGACGGTTAGGGACGAGCCTGCTCTGCTCGCTCCTCCGTGTCCCTCGCGCCACACCACCTTGTTTTTCTGTGTGCCATTGCGTCTTTTCTGCTTGCTTGTTGTGCCTTGTCTCTTACCCCGCCCCAGGACCATTTTGGCAGCCGAACTGTGCAGCGCCTTGCTGCCATATCCTTTTGCTGCACCCTTGTTGCACCTGTGCCGCCGACCTGTGCAGCACTTTGCTGCCAAACCTTTTGCTGCACCTTGTCACTCATTATGGAACACAAGCCTTGTGGCCTTGCACCTCTGCTGTGCAGCATCTTGCTGCAAAATCATCTTGCACCTTCGGACCACTTGTTTGAGTGGCATTGATGCCACGCAGTTGGACCACGTGAGAACGGCCCTGCTAGCCAAATAAAAGCATTTTTGTTTGTTATTGTGTGCTAGGTACGAGAAGTTCTGCAAGTTTAGATGGCCCTGATGCTTCAAATGGCCTGTATCCATCCTGCCGGTCAGGGGGCCAGCCGGTTTGCTAGAACGCACACGGAAGAAGCAAGAAGCAAGATGCAAGAAGCAAGCAGCAAGTGCCATTTATGAGTGTGTTTTGCTGTGTTTTCTCTCCCCTCCCCTCTTCTCTTCCAAAAAGAACAGGTCCTGGGTCATAGCATTGTAAATAGAGTTAAGTTACGTGCTTGTAAATATAAGAATGCTGCCCACCGGCTATGTGTTTAGTTTGAAAATTCCGGAAATACTCGGGTAGTTGTGGGCGTGAAACTGTTAGATAGCTTCTCAACGCAATAGGAGGGACATATTTAGTGTTAAAACTGTCGCACGCATGGGTCAGAGTAAATGCTAGGGGGAACCACACCTATGTGTCACATTTAAAAGTAAGGTTAATTTTGCATGTCAGGCTCTACCGGTCATTCCATTGGTGGGTTCGACTCGGGACGAGTCTGGCGAGAGAGGGGTGTAGTGTTGTGGTTTTGGAAAAAGGATAATTCCCCCTCGTTGGTAGACGCACCACAACATGAAGCCTCGCGATAGTTCAGTTATTTCTTAGTGAATGTAAGTGTAGTCCTGTCCTGTGTTAGTTTTGCGTTGAGCAGGCCCGTGAGTAGGGCGGTTCTTTTGGTGATAGCATGCCACGTGGCAGGCCTAAACAAGTCTGGCGAGGCCGAAGGGAGGCGCTGCAGGAGGGAGTGGCCGGTAAGCAACGAGCCGCCAATCAGGGCTCAAGGGGAGTGGCTAACCACGTTGATGAGAGGTGGGGTTTGGAACATTCGAGTAAGGCCGGGGCGGGGCCATAAAACCCTGCTCCGAGCCCCCCCCCCCCCCCCCCCCCCCCCCCCCACGGCAGATGAGTTCAAGTTCTCAGATCAGTCGAGTTCAATTGAGATGAGTTCAAGTTCTCAGACGAGATGAGTTGAGAGTTGCGCGTCAGTTCAGTTGAGTCAGAGCCCCTGTGAGAGTGAGTGGAGTTGAGTTGAGCTTGAGAATGCACGGGAACACGCCGCAGAACGAGTGCATTGAATTGCCGGTTATTGTGATTGTACACGAACTTTCCCCGTGCCCCGTGCCCTGCGCTCTGCGCTGTATTAATCGCGCGCTCGAGAGGACGACCCGTGCCGGGCCACAGACGCGCGATTTCCTCCTGCCTGCCTTCTCCAGCATACGTGCCGTGAAATTCCGAGAGACACGCCGGGCGAGCTGCCCCGGAGCGACCGACAGCAAAGCGCGTTTGACGCGCAAACTTCTTCTCTTCTCCCGTGTGCGTGAGTGGGCCCTGTGTCTGGGAATAAGTTAAATTGGCTAAGCTTCTGCTCTGTGTCCCCTTTCCTTCTGCGAATCATTGTACATAAATAATAATAAAGCGTGTTATTCCTCTTATTTGACTGTTCCCATCCCTTCCATTGATTGGCCTCGCATGGTACGACTAGAACCGCTCGAATCGGGTTCCATAAAAGTAATGGCACGAGTCACATGATACGCATACCGCTCGGGCGTACTCGATTAAGCGTGGCTTGTGCGAGGTTCGGTCCCCGCTTTCGTGGCAGCGTGGGTTAAAGGTACGTGCGACGTTGACCCGATACCCTTTTTCACTCTTGCTCCGGAAGTGACGATTCAGCCTCGTGGACCCGAAGACCCAGGAGGAAAAAAGGGGTTTAATCCTCCCTTTGTAACTGGAACGGGCTTCGGGAGATCCGCAACAATATATATATATATATATATATATATATATATATATATATATATATATATATATATATATATATATATATATATATATATATATATACATATATATATATATACATATATACATACATACATACATACATACACACTAGCCGAAACCCATGGAACATCCACGGAAGGGAGGATGTGGTGTATGGATAGAGTGTACCATTATGGATGGCATAGGGGATTTGCTTGTCCGAGTAAGAGTTAGGAAGAAAGATGAGAATGAAGAGTGCGTATATGAACAACGATCGCCGACACTGGCACAAATGCATGCTCTGGATTGTCCACTCAGTGGACGGCTTGCTTTCGCCTTCGCCTGTCCAATCAGCGGACGGCTTGCTTCGCCTTCGCCCAGCAGACGCCAATACGATTGCGTCGTAAGATGGCGTCGTATCGGCAGTTAATCGGATGCTTTTGGGCCCCAACGTCGGCTAATTCAGATTTTTCGAGTATGGCTGTACGTGATAAACAAAGAGCGCGGTTCGTAGATCGTAAATCCATTAGTGCCGTGGGCATCGGGTCACTGGGTGCGGCGTAAAAGGGATAACAAAGTCGAGTCCTTACGCTATTAATTATATATATATATATATATATATATATATATATATATATATATATATATATATATATATATATATATATATATATATATATCGATATATATACATATATACATATATACATATATATATATATATATATATATATATTGTTACTGACACGACTTTGATGTTAAGGTGGGCCGAGCGGAATGGCCGTCGTGTCCGCACAAATTACCCGATTGTACTCGAACGTTGACGAAGCCGCGCCACGCTGGCTCAATAAGGAAAAAGAAGACACACGGCTGAATTATAATGACAGACACCAGGGATACGGTTCTCAAGACCTCCGGAGGAGATTATATTCGTGCGGAAGGTCAGATTACAGGGACGAGAGGTACAACATAGAAAGACAAGCACTTAGACACAATCTTATATTATTCCCAACAGACGACAGACAAACGGGACAACGGCTGACTCACACGGGGGTTGATGGCAGGAAAGCGGGTATCGATGGCTCAAGGTGCACTCTTGGCTCAAAGCAGGGTACACGGTTCGGTCCAGAGATGCGGGGAGGTCTCGTCGCAGCGCTCAGAGGTGACGTTCTTTCTCAGGCCTCTCCAAACTCAGGCGCATCTGTTTCAGCGCTCGCAGGTCCTTCTTTCTCCAGCTGGGGGCGCATCTCACGTCACGTCCGCTCGGGGCTGCGTATATCCGGCGGGGAGTGACACGCCCTCGGCTCGTTAGCTCCGCCTCGTGGAATCGGCACGTTGCTTCTCATTGGGTGCGTGCGGGGGGTTTACCAGGCTCCGCCCTTGACGAGGAGCTGACAGCCAGCCCCTCCGTGGTAACCCCGTGGAGCGCGTGGTCAATGGCGCTAATCGAGCCGGTGTGAGGACGCATCCTCCCCCGCTCCGCCGCCATCTCCTCTGTTGTTGTTGTAATTGTTGGGGAAGAAGATGGAAGGAGGTATGGGAAAGGTCCTAAACTCACTACTGATGCCATATAATCACATTCTGGTGCAACGAAGAGTCATAATTAATGGAGACGAGGCCTTAACTGACATAGAATAAGAATAACTAGGAAGATGTCCGAAAGTTGTCTACGTGTGGTGCGGTGGACCTGGGCACGACATTTAATGGGGGAATAAGGGGAAGGTCTGCTCTACTGATTGTTATTTACATGCAATGGGACTAGGGAATGGGGGATTGGGGAAAGTTGGGGAGTATTGGAGAAAATAGGGGAATATTTACAAGCGGATATGGAGGCCAAATTCCATATTCGCAACATTGCACCCTTCTCTACCCTCGGGGCGTCCCGACCCGATAAATTTTTACCTACTTTAGTGTGGCACGCAATGTAGTTCCCTCTACTATTAACTCTACCCTGAGTGCGACAGTTTTACAGATATTCACAAATGAGTAAATATGTCCCCCTGCGACGTTGCACCCTTCTCCTCACAGAAACACACCCACAGGATAACCGAATCCGGAAAGAATTCTCAAACTAAACATACAGCCGGTAGGGAGCATTATTTACAAGATTACGCTGATATCTACACTACGATCCAGGACCTGTTTTTGGAGGAACACATGCAGATGTTATGCATAGAGAGAGCGCGCTTGCCAGCATCGATACACCAACCCACGAGTGCTCTGTGGCCGACGGCCTTTAATAACGTGCAGAGCACCCTTTCCCAGCATCAAAAGCACCACCCCACCACCAATCGGTGCAGTCACCATTGTTCATTGGAATAAAAATAAATTCGACAACCCCTAACCCTGCAGGTGTCTCTTGCTCTTCTTGTGGTGCACTTGGTGTTAACTAAAAGTGGTTCACCTGTATGGCATAGGTGCCACGTTGACCCATAGGTCCATCCCCGGGTGGTGCTTGGCCGCAAACGAACTGCGGTCCATTGTGGGTGGCCACAAACATTGCGGTCCATATGGTGTATCGATCCCGGCAGCAAACAGCGAAAGTGCAGGCCCACAACTGCGCAGCCAGCACCTCTCTCTCCTCTCTCTCTACCCCAAAGCCAGATCCTCGGAGGTGGGAGACAAAAGAAGCAGACAAGTGAGTAAGGTGGTAAGGGCGCAAAAGTGCACGCAATGTAAGGTGATGCACACTGGGGGCACATGGGAACCAGGTGAGACAGGTACGTTCCTATCGTACGCCCCCCCCCCCCCCACCAGGTAACCTACATGGCCCCTCCCTTACCCCTTACTGTATCCACAAAACACAACACTACCCATAAACATCTACTTTACAAATCAACAAACATCCCTACTGTCTTCCCCGTTCCTCCCATATACCAAATTCGTCTTCTCTCCCTCCTAACCAATCAAATTTGCCATTTTCAACTCTCATCAAAATTTGCCATCTCCAACTCAACATCATAATTTGCCATTACCAATTCATCATCAGTCCCTCCTAGGGAGGGAGAGATGGAATCACCCCAATGTCTCATCCACGTCGTGATGCGTCTCACAAATCCACACAGCGATTCATCTCCTGCAACAAAACAAAGAAAACACAGGTGTGGAGTCATCATCATCACCACAGGTAAGTGGCTGCGTATGGTGCGACAGGTTCATCAATCCTAACTATTTCCTAAGTGACTTTAACAATTTTACACTACCCGGGGTCTTTCTCCGGCCAAACCATTGGCCCTCTTACACTATGGGTTCTAAAAACCAATTCCCATTGGCCAACTGTGGTGCTCTTCAATTTGGGGTCTCACTCCCCCGATTCATCTCCCGGTGCCCTCGCACAATTTCTGGGCTGCGGCGTGTACCTCTCCCAGTGGGTCTACCCACCTGCACACCTCCACCACTGCAGTTGCCTCCGAGCTTACCTGCTCCTTGCCCTAACCTAACTACCTGGGGAAGGCCCTCTGGCACTCTCCCCACTCGGTGCCCTCTCTGGCACTGGGCTACCCGGGTCCGTCCTCCGGATCCTCGGGCCCCATCCACAACTCTACCGGCTCCCAGAGCCCACCTGCGGCCTCACCTGGCCGACATCCTCACAGTGGTGGAGTGCTCAACCAACTACACACACTAACAGGCTACACGCCCAGCCATTTCCACAACACTAATGCACCCATCCACAACACCATTCTGCAACCGCACCACAGATGCCAATATCCAACCACAATTTACCTGTACCCTCTACCTAACACTTACACTACCCGCCCCGGGTACTCGTGAAAGGGGTCCACTCTTCCCCCATCCACACCTTCGCACCATGCACACCACTCCGTACCACTTACTCCAACTCTCTCCACACACCTGTACTTGCACACCTGTGCTCTCCCACCTGGTGCCACCTGCACCCTTCTCTCCCCAAGCGCATTCGCGCTGATCCACAACACTCACTACTCATACACTGCTCCACACACCTGTCCAGTTGCACACCTGTGCAATCACACCTGTTCAATTCTCACAAACACGGCATCATCTCAGCTAACTACTCCCTTCTGAAACTTGCGCTTCCCAGTCGTCCCTTTAAACTATTGCGCTCCCTCGTCATTATCATCCATACTAATCTACCTGCGTCCCCACTACAGGTATCAGTCACTAACTAATCTTAACGTCACCTAATGTCATCTTCTAGGGCCCTATCAATATAACCTAACCCACCCGGGCTAGTTTTCACTGCCATACACCCCATAAACTATTGCTCCTTTGCCCCCCCATGGGAAGGGTGGCAGGGATGCCATCCCACCACATCGGGGGTCTCTCACTACCAATTTTGCACATCAAATTTCAACAAATTAAAAATTTGCCAATCACTGCCCATCATCTGCCAATCACTACTGCCAATCCCTTGCCAATCCCTTGCCAATCATCAAATTTTGTTTTTCTCTAATTTTGGGTCCAAAACACTAACCTCATCACCCAGTCGACTCACTAATACCTCTCGGTGCGCCAATCCCTGTCCAAAGCCCGGCTTCGTAAAGCCAAGCAATGGATGCTGGTTGTTTTGTGCCAGCGGCTGAATGCGTCCGGCACTCGGTGCAGGGACGGGGGCTTACCCGGGCCGAGATCCCACGCATCACCTCGGCGCGGAGCCATCCAATGTCCCGATCTCGACCTGCCGGCACGTCTCAACAAAACGTGGTCGCCATAACGACCCTTCCTATCGGGCTGCCCGCTCCCCCTAGTGGAGCACGGACGCGGCCGTTCAAAGCGAGGCCCAGCACGCACCGAGGGCCCGATTCGGCTATAAGTCGTTCTCAACTCTACCCCATCTAACGTCGATGCTTCACCTGGACGCTTACACCCCGCAGCCCGTTCCTTGCTCACACATCCAGCCGTTTCCATGCCCCTCGTACCTTTCCTTACACACCTCGGTACACCCATTCCACTCACAGCCTTGGTCACACACCTGACCACCGAACACTTTGGCACACATTCGTTGGTCGCACACCTCACCAATACACCGCTTCGCGCCCCCTCCTCTGTCACCTCCTCTGTGACAATCACAGGTGTGCCCTCATTCGCACACCCAACCACGTGCCTCACCACCAACTCCAGCGTGCATTCCCACTCACGCTCTACCATTCCAGGTGTGCATCCTTCCATCCCAGGTGTACATCCTCGCTCACCTGTCACAACTAACTCACGCTCCATGTCACTCTCACTACTTTCACCTCCATTCCTGACAGCGCACTCACCCTTACTCTTGACAGCACACTCTTTCCCCATGCACCTGTCCGTCACACACCTTTCTCGCGCACACTCTCCCGTTACACCCTCTGTAACACTCACCACAGGTGGACACTCTTCCTTACTTCTGACAGCGCACTCTTTCCTCATGCACCTGTCCGTCACACACCTTTCTCGCGCACACTCTCCCGTTACACCCTCTGTAACACTCACCACAGGTGGACACTCTTCCTTACTTCTGACAGCGCACTCTTTCCTCATGCACCTGTCCGTCACACACCTTTCTCGCGCACACTCCTGCGCACACTCTCCCGTCACACCCTCTGCAACACTCACCACACCGCGCTTCCACGTGCTCCCTCGCACACACGCTACGACCGACTCACTCTCGCCAGCACACTCACTCCTTGGCACGCACTTTTTCCTCACACACCCCAGAGTCGGACTTTCTTGCACACCTCCATTTTCGCACACCAGACCTGTCGCACACTTCACCAACGGCCTCTCACGAACACCCGGGTCTATCTCGACCCCCAAGCCTCTTAAATCACCTGGCGCATCATACGCACGACCATATTGGTCACCACTTACACCGGGTCCTCTTCCTCTTCGCTTCTCCTCCATCACCTGCGAATCCCTCATCCGGTTAACGAGCACATCACGATCCAAACACAGACTTTGGACCAATTCTTTTATCTCCTCTTTTATCTCTTTGTTATCCCCTCTCCGTCGCTTCTTAATTTCGCTCACCCCTTCTTCCACTTCTTCTAATTTGTGCCTCACCTCTTTTATTCCCCGGTACGTCTCCTCAAGCTCGTCCTCCAAGGCTACCTTGACCGTTTCCATGTGCGTCCTCACCTGCCGGTCCTTCGTCTCCATTACCTCTATCACCTCGTCCAACCTCGTTGTCAGTCCCTCACGTACCATCTGACATTCCCTCTTCGTCGCTACCAAGTCATCTTTTAGTTCTTTCTGTGTCGCCTTTAAACCTCCTAATACCGCAGTGTTCCTTTGAACCTGCTCCACTAACTCCGTCTGTCCCACCGTCAGCTGCTCCACCTCCTGCGTCAGGTCCTCTATGCCCCCTTGTAACTTTACAGTCCCCTTTCTCACCTCCTTTTCCATGTGCTCCTCACAGTGCCTCACCTCCTCGCGCACTCCTCCGACCTCCTCACTCACTCCTCTTCTGATCTCCTCTCCCATCACTTGCATCTCCTGCCCAGATGCCACCCTCATCTGCTCCATTTCCTCCCTGTGAGCATCCAGTTTGGTTTCTACCCCCATTCTGACCCCCTCTATCTGCTGCTCCATTTGTTTAACTTCCCTTTCCGCTTGGTCCCTCATGTCCCTCAATTTGCCTTCCATACTGTTTTCTAACCCCTCTAACCCATTTTTCACTCCCTCTATTTGATTCTCTTGAGCGGCCATTCTGTTTTCTACCCCCGTTAACCCATGTTTCACTCCCTCTATCTGATTCTCTTGAGCGGCCATTCTGTTTTCTACCCCCGTTAACCCATGTTTCACTCCCTCTATCTGATTCTCTTGAGCGGCCATTCTGTTTTCTACCCCCGTTAACCCATTCTTTACTTCTTTTATCCCGTTGTCTAACCCCTCAAAATTATTGTCTAACTTCCCAAATTTCTTGTCTAACTCCTCAAAATTATTGTCTAACTTCCCAAATTTCCTGTCTAACCCCTCACCAGTACCCCTCGCTTCGTCCCTCATTACCCCCATCTGGTTTCCCATTACCCCCAATCGCTCACTCCGAGCCCTCGCTTCGTCCCTCATTACCCCCATTTGGCCCTCCAATCGCTCACCCAATCGCTCAATTTGGCTCCCCATACTCATCTGTACAGCTGCCTGTAGCTGCGCAATGAGGGCCTGTATGTCAATCGGCTGCATGTTAAAGCCCGTTGATACAGCGGGCTCGGCTACCGCGCGCTCTTGCGAGGCGCCATTTTGCGTGCCTGCTACCCTCGCTGTTTCGCTCTCCTCATGTCCCTCAATTTGGTCCTGGACCGACCCTGCTTCACTCTCCCCTACCGGACCCCAGCCGTCTTGATCCGCCATAGCGCGACTTGCAAAATTCGAGTTTCGTAAAACAAATCCAATTTTTTTTTTTTTTTTTCGTTATAATTTCGGCGAGCGCAGTAACCGCGCTCCGGATCGATTTCGTCGAGCGCAGTACGCGCTCCGAATCGATTTTCCCTCCCAAAATTTGGGCCTAACTAATTTAGTCCCGGGTCCGAATCTCACTCCTCGACACCAATTGTTACCGTACTAACACAATTGGTGTCCAAAATTTGGGCTAAATAAATTTAGTCCCAGGTTCGAATCCAACTCCTGACAATCAATTGTTACTGACACGACTTTGATGTTAAGGTGGGCCGAGCGGAATGGCCGTCGTGTCCGCACAAATTACCCGATTGTACTCGAACGTTGACGAAGCCGCGCCACGCTGGCTCAATAAGGAAAAAGAAGACACACGGCTGAATTATAATGACAGACACCAGGGATACGGTTCTCAAGACCTCCGGAGGAGATTATATTCGTGCGGAAGGTCAGATTACAGGGACGAGAGGTACAACATAGAAAGACAAGCACTTAGACACAATCTTATATTATTCCCAACAGACGACAGACAAACGGGACAACGGCTGACTCACACGGGGGTTGATGGCAGGAAAGCGGGTATCGATGGCTCAAGGTGCACTCTTGGCTCAAAGCAGGGTACACGGTTCGGTCCAGAGATGCGGGGAGGTCTCGTCGCAGCGCTCAGAGGTGACGTTCTTTCTCAGGCCTCTCCAAACTCAGGCGCATCTGTTTCAGCGCTCGCAGGTCCTTCTTTCTCCAGCTGGGGGCGCATCTCACGTCACGTCCGCTCGGGGCTGCGTATATCCGGCGGGGAGTGACACGCCCTCGGCTCGTTAGCTCCGCCTCGTGGAATCGGCACGTTGCTTCTCATTGGGTGCGTGCGGGGGGTTTACCAGGCTCCGCCCTTGACGAGGAGCTGACAGCCAGCCCCTCCGTGGTAACCCCGTGGAGCGCGTGGTCAATGGCGCTAATCGAGCCGGTGTGAGGACGCATCCTCCCCCGCTCCGCCGCCATCTCCTCTGTTGTTGTTGTAATTGTTGGGGAAGAAGATGGAAGGAGGTATGGGAAAGGTCCTAAACTCACTACTGATGCCATATAATCACATTCTGGTGCAACGAAGAGTCATAATTAATGGAGACGAGGCCTTAACTGACATAGAATAAGAATAACTAGGAAGATGTCCGAAAGTTGTCTACGTGTGGTGCGGTGGACCTGGGCACGACATTTAATGGGGGAATAAGGGGAAGGTCGGCTCTACTGATTGTTATTTACATGCAATGGGACTAGGGAATGGGGGATTGGGGAAAGTTGGGGAGTATTGGAGAAAATAGGGGAATATTTACAAGCGGATATGGAGGCCAAATTCCATATTCGCAACATTGCACCCTTCTCTACCCTCGGGGCGTCCCGACCCGATAAATTTTTACCTACTTTAGTGTGGCACGCAATGTAGTTCCCTCTACTATTAACTCTACCCTGAGTGCGACAGTTTTACAGATATTCACAAATGAGTAAATATGTCCCCCTGCGACGTTGCACCCTTCTCCTCACAGAAACACACCCACAGGATAACCGAATCCGGAAAGAATTCTCAAACTAAACATACAGCCGGTAGGGAGCATTATTTACAAGATTACGCTGATATCTACACTACGATCCAGGACCTGTTTTTGGAGGAACACATGCAGATGTTATGCATAGAGAGAGCGCGCTTGCCAGCATCGATACACCAACCCACGAGTGCTCTGTGGCCGACGGCCTTTAATAACGTGCAGAGCACCCTTTCCCAGCATCAAAAGCACCACCCCACCACCAATCGGTGCAGTCACCATTGTTCATTGGAATAAAAATAAATTCGACAACCCCTAACCCTGCAGGTGTCTCTTGCTCTTCTTGTGGTGCACTTGGTGTTAACTAAAAGTGGTTCACCTGTATGGCATAGGTGCCACGTTGACCCATAGGTCCATCCCCGGGTGGTGCTTGGCCGCAAACGAACTGCGGTCCATTGTGGGTGGCCACAAACATTGCGGTCCATATGGTGTATCGATCCCGGCAGCAAACAGCGAAAGTGCAGGCCCACAACTGCGCAGCCAGCACCTCTCTCTCCTCTCTCTCTACCCCAAAGCCAGATCCTCGGAGGTGGGAGACAAAAGAAGCAGACAAGTGAGTAAGGTGGTAAGGGCGCAAAAGTGCACGCAATGTAAGGTGATGCACACTGGGGGCACATGGGAACCAGGTGAGACAGGTACGTTCCTATCGTACGCCCCCCCCCCCCCCACCAGGTAACCTACATGGCCCCTCCCTTACCCCTTACTGTATCCACAAAACACAACACTACCCATAAACATCTACTTTACAAATCAACAAACATCCCTACTGTCTTCCCCGTTCCTCCCATATACCAAATTCGTCTTCTCTCCCTCCTAACCAATCAAATTTGCCATTTTCAACTCTCATCAAAATTTGCCATCTCCAACTCAACATCATAATTTGCCATTACCAATTCATCATCAGTCCCTCCTAGGGAGGGAGAGATGGAATCACCCCAATGTCTCATCCACGTCGTGATGCGTCTCACAAATCCACACAGCGATTCATCTCCTGCAACAAAACAAAGAAAACACAGGTGTGGAGTCATCATCATCACCACAGGTAAGTGGCTGCGTATGGTGCGACAGGTTCATCAATCCTAACTATTTCCTAAGTGACTTTAACAATTTTACACTACCCGGGGTCTTTCTCCGGCCAAACCATTGGCCCTCTTACACTATGGGTTCTAAAAACCAATTCCCATTGGCCAACTGTGGTGCTCTTCAATTTGGGGTCTCACTCCCCCGATTCATCTCCCGGTGCCCTCGCACAATTTCTGGGCTGCGGCGTGTACCTCTCCCAGTGGGTCTACCCACCTGCACACCTCCACCACTGCAGTTGCCTCCGAGCTTACCTGCTCCTTGCCCTAACCTAACTACCTGGGGAAGGCCCTCTGGCACTCTCCCCACTCGGTGCCCTCTCTGGCACTGGGCTACCCGGGTCCGTCCTCCGGATCCTCGGGCCCCATCCACAACTCTACCGGCTCCCAGAGCCCACCTGCGGCCTCACCTGGCCGACATCCTCACAGTGGTGGAGTGCTCAACCAACTACACACACTAACAGGCTACACGCCCAGCCATTTCCACAACACTAATGCACCCATCCACAACACCATTCTGCAACCGCACCACAGATGCCAATATCCAACCACAATTTACCTGTACCCTCTACCTAACACTTACACTACCCGCCCCGGGTACTCGTGAAAGGGGTCCACTCTTCCCCCATCCACACCTTCGCACCATGCACACCACTCCGTACCACTTACTCCAACTCTCTCCACACACCTGTACTTGCACACCTGTGCTCTCCCACCTGGTGCCACCTGCACCCTTCTCTCCCCAAGCGCATTCGCGCTGATCCACAACACTCACTACTCATACACTGCTCCACACACCTGTCCAGTTGCACACCTGTGCAATCACACCTGTTCAATTCTCACAAACACGGCATCATCTCAGCTAACTACTCCCTTCTGAAACTTGCGCTTCCCAGTCGTCCCTTTAAACTATTGCGCTCCCTCGTCATTATCATCCATACTAATCTACCTGCGTCCCCACTACAGGTATCAGTCACTAACTAATCTTAACGTCACCTAATGTCATCTTCTAGGGCCCTATCAATATAACCTAACCCACCCGGGCTAGTTTTCACTGCCATACACCCCATAAACTATTGCTCCTTTGCCCCCCCATGGGAAGGGTGGCAGGGATGCCATCCCACCACATCGGGGGTCTCTCACTACCAATTTTGCACATCAAATTTCAACAAATTAAAAATTTGCCAATCACTGCCCATCATCTGCCAATCACTACTGCCAATCCCTTGCCAATCCCTTGCCAATCATCAAATTTTGTTTTTCTCTAATTTTGGGTCCAAAACACTAACCTCATCACCCAGTCGACTCACTAATACCTCTCGGTGCGCCAATCCCTGTCCAAAGCCCGGCTTCGTAAAGCCAAGCAATGGATGCTGGTTGTTTTGTGCCAGCGGCTGAATGCGTCCGGCACTCGGTGCAGGGACGGGGGCTTACCCGGGCCGAGATCCCACGCATCACCTCGGCGCGGAGCCATCCAATGTCCCGATCTCGACCTGCCGGCACGTCTCAACAAAACGTGGTCGCCATAACGACCCTTCCTATCGGGCTGCCCGCTCCCCCTAGTCCTAGTGGAGCACGGACGCGGCCGTTCAAAGCGAGGCCCAGCACGCACCGAGGGCCCGATTCGGCTATAAGTCGTTCTCAACTCTACCCCATCTAACGTCGATGCTTCACCTGGACGCTTACACCCCGCAGCCCGTTCCTTGCTCACACATCCAGCCGTTTCCATGCCCCTCGTACCTTTCCTTACACACCTCGGTACACCCATTCCACTCACAGCCTTGGTCACACACCTGACCACCGAACACTTTGGCACACATTCGTTGGTCGCACACCTCACCAATACACCGCTTCGCGCCCCCTCCTCTGTCACCTCCTCTGTGACAATCACAGGTGTGCCCTCATTCGCACACCCAACCACGTGCCTCACCACCAACTCCAGCGTGCATTCCCACTCACGCTCTACCATTCCAGGTGTGCATCCTTCCATCCCAGGTGTACATCCTCGCTCACCTGTCACAACTAACTCACGCTCCATGTCACTCTCACTACTTTCACCTCCATTCCTGACAGCGCACTCACCCTTACTCTTGACAGCACACTCTTTCCCCATGCACCTGTCCGTCACACACCTTTCTCGCGCACACTCTCCCGTTACACCCTCTGTAACACTCACCACAGGTGGACACTCTTCCTTACTTCTGACGGCGCACTCTTTCCTCATGCACCTGTCCGTCACACACCTTTCTCGCGCACACTCTCCCGTTACACCCTCTGTAACACTCACCACAGGTGGACACTCTTCCTTACTTCTGACAGCGCACTCTTTCCTCATGCACCTGTCCGTCACACACCTTTCTCGCGCACACTCCTGCGCACACTCTCCCGTCACACCCTCTGCAACACTCACCACACCGCGCTTCCACGTGCTCCCTCGCACACACGCTACGACCGACTCACTCTCGCCAGCACACTCACTCCTTGGCACGCACTTTTTCCTCACACACCCCAGAGTCGGACTTTCTTGCACACCTCCATTTTCGCACACCAGACCTGTCGCACACTTCACCAACGGCCTCTCACGAACACCCGGGTCTATCTCGACCCCCAAGCCTCTTAAATCACCTGGCGCATCATACGCACGACCATATTGGTCACCACTTACACCGGGTCCTCTTCCTCTTCGCTTCTCCTCCATCACCTGCGAATCCCTCATCCGGTTAACGAGCACATCACGATCCAAACACAGACTTTGGACCAATTCTTTTATCTCCTCTTTTATCTCTTTGTTATCCCCTCTCCGTCGCTTCTTAATTTCGCTCACCCCTTCTTCCACTTCTTCTAATTTGTGCCTCACCTCTTTTATTCCCCGGTACGTCTCCTCAAGCTCGTCCTCCAAGGCTACCTTGACCGTTTCCATGTGCGTCCTCACCTGCCGGTCCTTCGTCTCCATTACCTCTATCACCTCGTCCAACCTCGTTGTCAGTCCCTCACGTACCATCTGACATTCCCTCTTCGTCGCTACCAAGTCATCTTTTAGTTCTTTCTGTGTCGCCTTTAAACCTCCTAATACCGCAGTGTTCCTTTGAACCTGCTCCACTAACTCCGTCTGTCCCACCGTCAGCTGCTCCACCTCCTGCGTCAGGTCCTCTATGCCCCCTTGTAACTTTACAGTCCCCTTTCTCACCTCCTTTTCCATGTGCTCCTCACAGTGCCTCACCTCCTCGCGCACTCCTCCGACCTCCTCACTCACTCCTCTTCTGATCTCCTCTCCCATCACTTGCATCTCCTGCCCAGATGCCACCCTCATCTGCTCCATTTCCTCCCTGTGAGCATCCAGTTTGGTTTCTACCCCCATTCTGACCCCCTCTATCTGCTGCTCCATTTGTTTAACTTCCCTTTCCGCTTGGTCCCTCATGTCCCTCAATTTGCCTTCCATACTGTTTTCTAACCCCTCTAACCCATTTTTCACTCCCTCTATTTGATTCTCTTGAGCGGCCATTCTGTTTTCTACCCCCGTTAACCCATGTTTCACTCCCTCTATCTGATTCTCTTGAGCGGCCATTCTGTTTTCTACCCCCGTTAACCCATGTTTCACTCCCTCTATCTGATTCTCTTGAGCGGCCATTCTGTTTTCTACCCCCGTTAACCCATTCTTTACTTCTTTTATCCCGTTGTCTAACCCCTCAAAATTATTGTCTAACTTCCCAAATTTCTTGTCTAACTCCTCAAAATTATTGTCTAACTTCCCAAATTTCCTGTCTAACCCCTCACCAGTACCCCTCGCTTCGTCCCTCATTACCCCCATCTGGTTTCCCATTACCCCCAATCGCTCACTCCGAGCCCTCGCTTCGTCCCTCATTACCCCCATTTGGCCCTCCAATCGCTCACCCAATCGCTCAATTTGGCTCCCCATACTCATCTGTACAGCTGCCTGTAGCTGCGCAATGAGGGCCTGTATGTCAATCGGCTGCATGTTAAAGCCCGTTGATACAGCGGGCTCGGCTACCGCGCGCTCTTGCGAGGCGCCATTTTGCGTGCCTGCTACCCTCGCTGTTTCGCTCTCCTCATGTCCCTCAATTTGGTCCTGGACCGACCCTGCTTCACTCTCCCCTACCGGACCCCAGCCGTCTTGATCCGCCATAGCGCGACTTGCAAAATTCGAGTTTCGTAAAACAAATCCAATTTTTTTTTTTTTTTTCGTTATAATTTCGGCGAGCGCAGTAACCGCGCTCCGGATCGATTTCGTCGAGCGCAGTACGCGCTCCGAATCGATTTTCCCTCCCAAAATTTGGGCCTAACTAATTTAGTCCCG
This sequence comes from Myxine glutinosa, assembly GCF_964187855.1. NCBI lineage: Eukaryota > Metazoa > Chordata > Myxini > Myxiniformes > Myxinidae > Myxine > Myxine glutinosa. The sequence continues at coordinate 129,862,902 of NC_136266.1, read as the reverse complement.
GGTCCGAATCTCACTCCTCGACACCAATTGTTACCGTACTAACACAATTGGTGTCCAAAATTTGGGCTAAATAAATTTAGTCCCAGGTTCGAATCCAACTCCTGACAACCAATTGTTACTGACACGACTTTGATGTTAAGGTGGGCCGAGCGGAATGGCCGTCGTGTCCGCACAAATTACCCGATTGTACTCGAACGTTGACGAAGCCGCGCCACGCTGGCTCAATAAGGAAAAAGAAGACACACGGCTGAATTATAATGACAGACACCAGGGATACGGTTCTCAAGACCTCCGGAGGAGATTATATTCGTGCGGAAGGTCAGATTACAGGGACGAGAGGTACAACATAGAAAGACAAGCACTTAGACACAATCTTATATTATTCCCAACAGACGACAGACAAACGGGACAACGGCTGACTCACACGGGGGTTGATGGCAGGAAAGCGGGTATCGATGGCTCAAGGTGCACTCTTGGCTCAAAGCAGGGTACACGGTTCGGTCCAGAGATGCGGGGAGGTCTCGTCGCAGCGCTCAGAGGTGACGTTCTTTCTCAGGCCTCTCCAAACTCAGGCGCATCTGTTTCAGCGCTCGCAGGTCCTTCTTTCTCCAGCTGGGGGCGCATCTCACGTCACGTCCGCTCGGGGCTGCGTATATCCGGCGGGGAGTGACACGCCCTCGGCTCGTTAGCTCCGCCTCGTGGAATCGGCACGTTGCTTCTCATTGGGTGCGTGCGGGGGGTTTACCAGGCTCCGCCCTTGACGAGGAGCTGACAGCCAGCCCCTCCGTGGTAACCCCGTGGAGCGCGTGGTCAATGGCGCTAATCGAGCCGGTGTGAGGACGCATCCTCCCCCGCTCCGCCGCCATCTCCTCTGTTGTTGTTGTAATTGTTGGGGAAGAAGATGGAAGGAGGTATGGGAAAGGTCCTAAACTCACTACTGATGCCATATAATCACATTCTGGTGCAACGAAGAGTCATAATTAATGGAGACGAGGCCTTAACTGACATAGAATAAGAATAACTAGGAAGATGTCCGAAAGTTGTCTACGTGTGGTGCGGTGGACCTGGGCACGACATTTAATGGGGGAATAAGGGGAAGGTCGGCTCTACTGATTGTTATTTACATGCAATGGGACTAGGGAATGGGGGATTGGGGAAAGTTGGGGAGTATTGGAGAAAATAGGGGAATATTTACAAGCGGATATGGAGGCCAAATTCCATATTCGCAACAATATATATATATATATATATATATATATATATATATATATATATATATATATATATATATATAGATAGATATAGATAGATATATATAGATATATATATATATATATATGTACACTACTAGTCAAAAGTTTTAGAACACCTCAATTTTTCTAGTTTCATTGAAATTTACGCAGTTTCATGTCCAGTGAATAACCTGAAATGGTACAAAGGTGAGCAGTAATAGTCTAGTAGGAAGACTAGGTCCCCCTGCACCCCCCGGAGATATACTTCTAATCAGTGTTTCTAGATTGGAAAAAATGTGTAGAAAATGACTAGCTATGGCCCCAAGCTGAAAAAATGTCCCACATACCATTTTTATGCAAATTACTGCTGCAAATTTTATGCAAAATTATGCAAATTTTATGCAAATTTTTGATGAGGAGTAGAGTTGAGGGGTCTTTGAGGGCTTCATCGAGGTGCTCTCGGTTGCAAGACTGGGTCATTCTGAGAAGCACAGCAGGGTCAGAGATCATGATGTTCTCCTCCTCAGTGAATCTCTCCATCAACAGCCTCTCCATTGCCTCACACACTGTTTTGAGGCAAAAGAGGGACTTTGCGTAGGCCTTTCCACTGAGAACACCTTTGAGAGATCCACTTGTTACTAGTTGTGCCTCAAAGAGAATCTCTGCATATCCAGAACCACGCATCTTGTGTCCAGTGAGCATCCCGATGTAGTTCATGGATGTGTGGAAGGGTCCAATCGTTACTACATGACTAGCAAATTCATTTGGCCAGCGCCAGATGATGGGAAGGGCTTTCATGCAGACACCCAGATCAAATGTATTCAGGACCCATCTCTGACCCACCTCAGCAGTTGCTGCCTCGGAACGCTTCAGTAGCTCACGAACAACTGCGTTGTCTGTGATCGGTCTGTGCCTGGTGCCTGCATGGCATGGCAATGGCCTGCAGCCTGTGCCTGGGCTAGGGGGTTTCACCTCTGCAACTGGTTCTCCCCCACCCAGCAAATCAACAGTCGACTACTGCACGCCTATCCACCAACCGATCACAGACAACGCAGTTGTTCGTGAGCTACTGAAGCGTTCCGAGGCAGCAACTGCTGAGGTGGGTCAGAGATGGGTCCTGAATACATTTGATCTGGGTGTCTGCATGAAAGCCCTTCCCATCATCTGGCGCTGGCCAAATGAATTTGCTAGTCATGTAGTAACGATTGGACCCTTCCACACATCCATGAACTACATCGGGATGCTCACTGGACACAAGATGCGTGGTTCTGGATATGCAGAGATTCTCTTTGAGGCACAACTAGTAACAAGTGGATCTCTCAAAGGTGTTCTCAGTGGAAAGGCCTACGCAAAGTCCCTCTTTTGCCTCAAAACAGTGTGTGAGGCAATGGAGAGGCTGTTGATGGAGAGATTCACTGAGGAGGAGAACATCATGATCTCTGACCCTGCTGTGCTTCTCAGAATGACCCAGTCTTGCAACCGAGAGCACCTCGATGAAGCCCTCAAAGACCCCTCAACTCTACTCCTCATCAAAAATTTGCATAAAATTTGCATAATTTTGCATAAAATTTGCAGCAGTAATTTGCATAAAAATGGTATGTGGGACATTTTTTCAGCTTGGGGCCATAGCTAGTCATTTTCTACACATTTTTTCCAATCTAGAAACACTGATTAGAAGTATATCTCCGGGGGGTGCAGGGGGACCTAGTCTTCCTACTAGACTATAAAGGTAAGTTGGACTGTTTGCTTCAAGGTAAGTTTGACTTGCCTTGATGCCCAAAACATCAAGGTAAGTCGAAAAAAAGTTGAGGTTAGCAAAAACGGGAAAATAATGTAAATTGCACAGTTATATTGTAAAAAAAAAAAAGGCTTTCTTCAGGGAACAAGTAATGGGTTAACAACTTACAGCTGATCTGCAGCAATGTAAGTAAATTAAGCCTTGAAAGTTGATGCAAACAATTCCTACAGGTGTACCAACCTCTGCTGATTACTTGATTGTACACCCCCTGTCTGTATAAAAGCAGTATTGGAACAGACTGTTATTACACCCTCTGAAGCATTATTTGGACAATATTGCACTGCAGGAAGTAGTATATTGGAAACTGGAGGAAACTCTGGCAGGAAGAGGTCTGGCAGACCCAAAGCCACAACAGAATCAGAAGACAAGTTTCTGAGAGTTAACAGCTTGCGTGATAGGTGGCTCACAGGACAACAGCTTCAAGCACAGCTTAACACTGGTCGGAGTAAGCAAGTTTCAGTTTCAACTGTGAAGAGAAGACTTCGAGCTGCAGGTTTGACAGGTCGAGTGGCAGTAAGAATGCCATTGCTAAGATGGCAAAATAAGAAAAAGAGGCTTGCCTGGGCCATGAAGCACTGCCAGTGGACTACTGAAGACTGGAAGAAGGTCTTATGGACCGATGAATCAAAATTTGAAAACTTTGGTTCATCACGCAGGGTTTTTGTACGCCGTCGAGTAGGCGAAAGGGTGGTTCCTCAGTGTGTGACACCAACTGTCAAACATGGAGGAGGAAGTGTGATGGTCTGGGGCTCTTTTGTTGGATCCAGAGTCGGTCACTTCCACAGAGTGACTGGCACCCTGAACCAAAAAGGCTACCACAGCATTTTGCACCGCCATGCAATACCCTCTGGTGTCCGCCTAGTTGGTCAGGGGGTTCATCCTACAGCAAGATAATGACCCTAAACACACCTCCAGGCTATGTCAAAACTACCTTCGAGGAAAAGAACATGTCGGTAGGCTTCAAATCATGGAATGGCCAGCACAGTCTCTAGACTTAAACCCCATCGAGCTGGTTTGGGATGAACTGGACAGAAGGGTGAAAGCAAAGCAACCTACAAGTGCAACACATTTGTGTGAACTTCTGCAACAGTGTTGGGAAGAACTTCCCGAACAATATTTGATTTCCATTGTAGAAAGAATGCCACGAGTGTGTTCGGCGGTTATATCTGCAAAAAGTGGCTACTTTGCCGAGTCAAAAATTTGAATTAAATTTTGTTAAACAAAATGATTCTATGATTTCTTTTTTTATCTCCAATTGTTTATTTGTTCTATGCTTAATTCCAGAGTACATTGAGACATTAAACTGCGTAAATTTCAATAAAAACTGGAAAAAATTGAGGCGTTCTAAAACTTTTGACCGGTAGTATGTCTATATATATATATATATATATATATATATATATATATATATATATATATATATATATATATATCAAATGAATCCATCTTTAGTTCTCCAACCTTTAATGAGCAAATAAACACCTTGCCTGTGGCAATGGACACACTTGTGGCAATATTTGGCCCACTCTTCTTGGGCAAACTGCTCCAGTTCTCTGAGATTTGAAGGGTGCCTTCTCCAAACTGCTGTTTTCAGATCTCCCCACAGGTGTTCAATGGGATTGTTTTACATATAAACACCATTGTCTCTCTGTAGCTTTCTGTCTGACTGCTATACATAGGCACACAGGGTGTTCCAAAAAGACCCGGAAAACTTTGGTTGTTTATATATTTAGAACCGCATATGACACCACGATACTATTTGGTTTATATGATACAGAAAGTCGTAAAAGTTTTGTGCACACCATCAATGCACTTCAATATGAGCTGTGTTTGTCGCGCGCAGCACATCAAGGCAGTACACACGTTCTTGCCATGTTCGGCTCAGCATATTTGCCCACCAGTGTGTATGCAGCTGTGATCCGAGAACATAGATCCTGCAGGCTTGCCACCATGGTGCTGTAGACAACATCTTTGACAAACCCACACAAAAAACATCAAGGGGGTTATATCTAGTGATCGTGGAGGCTCGGCGGTTGGTCCTCCTCGGCCAACCCAGGTACCTGGAAATTTTTCATTCAGGATGGCTCGAACAACCAAGGCCCAATGAGGGGGAGCACCGTCCTGTTGAAAAATGATATCGGGTTGCAGGTCTTCAATCTGTGGGAAGGCAATTCCTTCCAACAAGTTCATGTAAATTGGTGAAGTCACTATCCTTCACAAAGACAAATGGACCCACCAAACGGTCATGGAGAAGGCCACACCACACATTGACCTTTGGACTGCCATGTATGTGTTCATTGACCATTGAGTGGAGGTTTTGAGACCCGCAGATCCTCACATTGTGCTGGTTGACCTTCCCCGATACATGAAAGCAAGCTTCCTCTGTGAACATGACCTTTTTCAGGTAGTCTTCTTCATCCTCTATGCGACTGAGCATTTCCACGGCAAACGCCTTGCGTTTGGGTCCATCATTTGGTTTGAGATCCTGCAGAATCTGCACCTTATGGCATAAAGCTTCAGTCTTTTATACAAAATCCGGTGTACAGTGGTGGTTGGTCGTCCCTGTTCTTTGGATGCATGGCGGATTGATTTTCTGGGACTTTGTTGAATTGATTCACACACTCGTTCAACATCTGCTGCACATGTGCCCGGTCGACAGGTACTGTTCTGTTTCTGGCAACTTCCAGTCTCCTTAAACCTCTTGTACCACTCTCTTATACTTGTCCACGATGGCGGATTCCTTCTATACCTTGTACGGAAATTACGCTGAACTTGCTTGTCAGCTCTCGTCACGATGAACCATTCGACGCACTGTGATTTCTCTTGTGGAATTGCCATTTTCTTTTACATTAAACCACCAGACCTGAAAATAAAGAAAAATTTGAGTTTCTGTATCATATAAAACAAAGGGTTTCGTTTTATCATTCGTTTTACTAAATATAGTAACAGCTAAAGTTGTACAGGTCTTTTTGGAACACTGTTGTATGCGTGTGCGTGTGCATGTGCATGCGTGTGTGTGTGTATAGACACCTCTGTTTTCTGGCTCTTGATATTGTGACCCAGTAAATCATCACCTTCAAAATGTATTGCCATCTATGTTTACCTTTATGGCAAATACAGCCTGCATTATGTGAAGATGTAGATACAAAGCAGGCACGATGGGCAAAAATAGTCCCTTGCTCATCAGTTTGTTTGTTTTTTGTACAAGTAATTGAATGATTGATTGTTTTTTCTGTTTATAGGTTGAATGGAGCACCATGGAAATGGGAGTTTCTGGGCTTTTCTTCTGCAGAGGTAAACATTTATGGAGCTGTCCCACTTCCACAAACCTTCCTCCTCATTCTTCTTGTTTGATGGATGCTTTCCTTTTCCAATTGACATAATACAAGGAATACCTTTTGAAGGTGACGATTTGCTAGGCCCTGTAATGTCCGGCCCTGCTTTGCTCTACAACTGTCCCCTCGTGGATATTTAACATTCCTTGCCTGGTTTCATCGTGTTGGAGTATATGTTCGTGTTTGTATCCGTGACCTTTCAATCTTATTGTTGTCTAAGGATTTATTTATTTTTATTGTCATGCATAGTCTGTCTTCATGTGCTGGATCTGTCTGTCACTGTGACCTGTGCTCATGTCCTTTTCTTGAATACATTATTGTTTCATAAACTGTCAGCTTCGTAAAACCGCATCCCATGCTTCACTTGTTTCGGCGATATTGGCTTCTCCCTGGGGTATCTAAATTAGGTTAAAATCCTGATAATGGGTGTGGACTTAGCTCATGCTCGGAATAAGATAGCTCGCCTCCGATCAGGCGAGCGATCACCTCCAGATTGGCTTAAAGTCGGCCATCCTCGAAGCGACTACTTCAGCGTTGAGCAGCCCATCACCTGACTCATATTTAAAAGTCATGGTGTGGGGGTCATAAACGCGACATTAGTATACGGGATTTGAACCTAGATTTTTTAAGCATAATGTGCTACAAACTTGGATGAGAACAATAAATAGGCCAGGAAAGCATTCTCAACACTTTTAACTTGTATTTTATCATCTTGATTTCTGAATTTTATATTCTGCTTCTTTGTCGTTTCCGGCACCATAAACAAATTCCAAATTCCTGCCCAAACCACCAGAGGGCCTTGCATCAGCTGTAGAGCCATGCCCTCAGCCAATTATGCTACTCCTCCAGCCTTGTGCTACATACAAAGAAATAAGTTATTCACTTTACAAATTAAATCTTATCATTTGCTCTTCTAAAGAATACTACGAAATTGTAATGACATAATGAATGTGTGCGCGTGTGTGCGCGCATGCAGGTACATAACTTTTTTTTTTACCACCTGAGCTTTTGTCATCAAATTTTCAACAATCCTTTATTCTGAGACTATGGAGACAAAAGTTTAATATTAGGTGAAAATGTGAAAGTGCAAAGTCATCGTAACTATAAATTGCCCTTATAAACCCGGCCATAGCGCTTTCAAGCACGATACCTCGGGAAAGTGACCGGGTTTTTTTGACCATCTGACATCCGGGTGGGTGGGGGGTTGCCTCAGATCTACCTCAGATCTCCACCAGTGCGACAAAATCCTGTATAAAACAAGTCAAGTATGTATACGTATATGTATTGATGTGTGTGTACATCTGAAAATCATAGAAAAAAAACACGGCCTGGCCAATCTCCATCAAACTTTGCATAGATGCTGTCCAGTGATGTATCCAAACCCTGGCATCAAGGGGCAGGGGGGGGGCAAAATCTTGCCAAATGATACATCTCAACAGCTCAGCAGGGAAGCATATATCACATGTTCATTTGGCCAGATGTTACCCTTATTGTTCTCAACCATGACCTACCTCAGCTGGGGCAAAATAAACCCTTTTAGGCCAAGAATTACAAGTTAAACCTGGAAAAAATTTATAACAAGCTGAAAATTTCAGGAAAGGTCCAGAAAAACGAGTTAAAAAACATACCAAAAGTCCCCGAAAATCCTCGTTGTGCTTCTCAAGATGGCCGCCAAAATGGCCGCCATTTTGTTTTTTATCATATCTTAACAAGTAGGTAGACATGGTAGAAATGCAAACAAAGTGTCGAAACATAGGTTTTCAAATACAAGCAAGCCTATAAAATTATTAATTACATGACTAAAACACTCAAGATATCCAAAACCAAGATGGCGGCCAGTATGGTGCCAAATATGGCCACCGTTCTCTATTTTATCATATCTTAGCAACCACATATGATAGAAATGCAAACAAAGTGTCTAAATATAGGTTTAAAGACACAAGCAATCCAATGAAATCATTAATCACATGATTAAAAAGCCCAAAATGTAAAAATCAAGATGGCGGCCAGTATGAACGTCAGTGTGGCTGACAAATCCCAGCCAAATCAAACCTTACTTTTATGAGTAGGCACATATAAATTATGTATAATATAAAAGGAAATTAGGGAAGCCTCAATACCCTCTAAGCTTAAAGTTCTTTTCATAGTTTATGAATTGAACATAAAGTCATTTATTACCATGTTGCTTCATGGATGATCCTCATTGTCATCTTCAGTCTCGTTATCCAATGGTATTGGTGCTGTATCTTCATCATCCATATCCAACAATGTTGGTGTAGTATTCTTGCATGATTGGCTGGTACATTTGCTGCACATTGAAGTGCAAAACAATCCCTGTTTCTTGCATCCACATGACATACCACCACATCCATCAACTTTGCACCCACATGAAACCATGTTGAGCAAAGTGTCAGGGGCAACAGCGAGGTCAGTTTCCACTGGTGCGAGAGTATTATCCTGTGACCTCCATCCCCAATCTGTTGGTGGCAAAGTATTTCCCATCCATTCTTGAACCGTGAGATAAGTGCGGTACGAATGTTGCTTTGCTGCAGCTCTAGTTGGAGGCAGACTTGCTAGCTGAAAAGATGAACTCAGGGAACTGCGACCAATTGCCCGTTTGTATGCAATGTGGCGGTATTCATCAAATGATTCAAAGTTGCTGGCCCCATACAGCTTGAGAATAAAGCTTTCTCCTGCTCGTTTCACCTCGTCATGGGTGCTTCCAATTTTTGTGAGGGTATCCAACAAGTCATAGTCCTGTTTTTTGTGCACAATGTTGAAAGCTTTATGCTTGCCCTGACGGTAGATTGCAGACACAGTGTCACAACCTGTCACAGCATGTAGAAACATCAAGTGATTGCTGGTGTCGCCTATGGCATGCTGAATATCATGAATGTTGTAGACCGTTACAGGATTGCTGCATGTACATATCTGTAGTAGCGGTTGCTCGAGCCACCAACATGACAAGTAAGTCAGTGTCTGTACCAACGACAACAACTGGCAGCTCTGCTGACTCTGCAACGGCTAGCGCTGTTGAAACAATCAGTGTGTCTGCGTCTGCTTCAGCCTGCTTGACACGTATGCCAGCCATAAGCATCTTTTCACGTAGAGTTTGTATTAGTCTCTTCTTATTGTTACTGTTAGCTAAGAATGCTGCTTGTGTTGTGGTGGTTGGCATATTGTCCTCAAATATGATATCACTGGATGGTGGATGTACACTTCTCTGCTCAGCTAATTTTGTTGAAGTTGTGCTACCATATCCATGAAACACCACGGTTGATTGAGCTCCATAATGCTTCAGGATGTATGAAATATATGATTGATATACACCAGCATAGGTGGACGGTTGTGGCCAAACAGCTGATTGAAGTAGGTGGCCACCATCTAAGACAAAGAGGCAATTCTCTGGCAGGTTGGATTGCTGGGTGAATGATTTCAACAGGAGACCCAGGGAACTCTTTGTTGGCTTCCGCATCACACCGCCTTGGAAAAGGGAAGGTGGCTGAGGAGCAAGTTCGTAAGCCAAGAATGATCCCATCTCAGAACTGTTATTCAGGACACATGTGATTCTGTTGAATAAGAGACTTGGATTGACTTCTGTGTTTTGTCCCCTGACTTTGACTGTCTTACTCTTGGCACCAATCGTCTTCACCTTGTCATTGCGGCGTAGCGTGATGTCTGCGAACTTCTTAGCCATTTCTGATGCTGCTGCTCGACCAATTTCTACAGCATCATCACAGTTTACAGATGTATCTGCAACAATGCCAGTTGACAGGGACACCATATTATACAGGGCACATCCATTATCTGAAATGACAAATAAAAGTAGAAACCTTGGTTGGGGGGATTTGGGGTTTTAAAAACATATAATTAATAATTCCATGAGATTACTTGGGTCTTCAACCCTAGATGCATTTCTATCACAAGTGGTTGCTAAGATATGAAATTGAGAATAGTGGCCATATTTACTGCCATATTGGCCGCCATCTTGGTTTTGGATATTTTAAATGTTTTAGTCATATACTTAATGATTTAAATGGATTGCCTGTGTTTGAAAACCTACATTTAGACACTTTATTTGCATTTCTACCATATCTGGTTGCTAAGATATGATAAAAAACAAAATGGCGGCCATTTTGGCGGCCATCTTGAAAAGCACAAGGAGGATTTTCGGGGACTTTTTATATGTTATTTATCATACCCATAGGCATCTTTCCTGAAATTTTCAGCTTGTTATAAATTTTTTCCAGGTTTGGGCCTATATACACTCTTACTCTTGGCCTATTTGTGGAGCGAGGACATTTATTTTGATGTTTATTTACATTTTCTGGCTGAACAATCTGAATTCTATGGAGTTCACATCCTCCGGAGTCAATTCCTATTAGGCCTTACCTCTTAACTGTTCGATAGCGTCGCTTATTACACTCACACCAAGGACCTAACATCAAGGACCCCACATCAAACATCAGAGTCCCTATGTCTCCCCTATGGGCCGGTGCTCCTGCCTCACACCTAGCTCGGCTTCACGCTGTTGAAACCAAAGCTTTCAGAATTATTGGAATCTCCCGCGATGAAGCTATCTCTGAGGGCCTTTCACTCACTCACCGCAGGCAGGTAGGTGGTCTTTCTGTCTTCTACCGACTCCTCTCCGGCCTTGCACCCCCAGCTCTCTCTGTGCTCTGTCCCCCAAATATTCCTACAGGTCGCACAAGATCTGCCAGCAACCCTCTGATGGTTAAACTGCCGAAATCTCGGCTCTCTGCTCACCTTCACTCTTTCATTCCTCTTTTCTCCCGCCTCTGGAACAAACTCCCTCACTCCCTTCAATCCCACTCCTCCCTCCAGGTCTTTAAAACAGCTGTTCACCACCATCTCTTATCTTCCCCCATCCAAAACCTTGATCTTTTCTACCCCCGCTAATTCACCCCAGATCCACGTTGTTTGAAATTCCAACTTCTTTCCTGGAAGTCCTGGCAGTGTCCATATGTTTTATACCTCTCCCACCGCCCCCTTCCCACGCCCCCCCCCCCCCCCCCCAAAGCCCTCGCCCTCTCTCAGATCTCTCGATGTCTCCATGTCTCTCGGTCCCTGCTCTCAAATGTTGTGTTTGTGTCCTTCCCCCTCTCTCCCCATCTTGTCTACCGCTCCCTATGTTATATGTTTTATGTGTCGGTTTGTCTTTCTGTGTGATTAATGTTCGCTCTTTAACGAGCCTCGATCTTGTATAGAAAAAAAAAAAAAAAAAAAGAGTCGAGTTTCATTTGTTGAATCCAAAAAAAAGAAAAACAACAACACATCATTGCTTGATTTCACTGAAAAAGTTCATGAATTCACGATCAAAATATAAAGTAGGCCTGAATGGATAAACACCAGAGGCAGGAGGCAACTGACGCATAATTATGGTCAGATAGAATGGAACGTTGGATGTGATGAACTTGGGAATAATTTAGCAACTAAATGATCACCATGTGATCAATCCATTGAGGGGGTAGTGTGGGTTTAAGACTAGCTCTGCTGTTCTTTTTGGGGTTTTTTTGCTTAAGATGTGGAGTTTTGTGGACTGCGTGCTGTCCGCCTTTGCCTCTGACGCCAATCTCTCAACCTGTATCTCTTCTCTCGCTCGCTCTTTTTCTCCCTCTTTTTTGTCTATTATTCCTTGTCATACATGCCCATATCAAATTTTAACCTGTAAAAGTTTCTTCTGATGAGGTTGTAATAAACGACAATGACGAAGCATTTAGATAAATCAAATTTTTATTCACTTTTCTTCAGACTGAAATTTCTCCAAACTTACAACAGATATAGTTTCTTTTGAGTCCAAAGTGGATGCAGATGGACTTTGCATTTTGAGATGATTTCTCGTTTGATTTGATTTTGAGGCACCATACTCGTTACAGAGCGTTGGTGCTGCCAAAGCAGTTATACTGGGTGGTTTGCCATTGCCTTCCCAGCATTGTTTATCTGTGCTCTGTCATTTTAAATCCTGAGCGTCAAGCCAGGTACCAGCACGTACCATTTTTAACGTCTTTGGTATGACTAGGGTGGGGTTTGAACCATTGATCTCCCAGACTCAGAGCAGACACTCTAACCTATTACACCACAGAGTTTAATTGATGAAATAATACGACCATAAAAAGTAACTGGTGATGCTTCTTCTTGTGTTTCCAGGAATACGAAGAGGTTCTGGTTCAGAGATGGCGGCCCAGACGTCGCGAACTGCTCGGTGCACATGGTCGGTCTCTTGCTGCCACCTCTCATGAAAGCGGAATGACAGGTTGTGATCTGATCATTTGTTTGACGATCTATTGTGCACTTGACACCTAGTCCAGGCTATCCAGAAAGTCCCAGGAATTAACTATCATCCCTCAGTTTTGGAGCAGATGGTTAGAATTCCAAAAAAGACGTTGTTGGTAGTGTTTTTATTGTCCATATATTTATATTGAACAAATATATGGTGGAACTTTTGTCCCTCTTCCCCACGTTTCATACATGTCTGTCCCCTGCCCTTTACTTCTCTCAGCTCCCAACATTTTTGCCTTTTGTCTTCATACTTTCCGAACACCTCCTTTCAATCTCCCATCATTACAAAAATATTAAATTCATAATCTCGTGAGATTCCGTCATCTCGCAATTCTTCGCATCTCGCAAATAAAAAGTTAAGTGAGCCAAATTATTATTTTTAAACATAAGGTCATTCGTAATGGAAAAAAGTAATAAACAAGTCAGGAGACGACGATGGTTCACGAGCTATCAGTATTCAATGACAAAGGTCAAAACCGACATTGAAAATATATAAATAGGAATGTATTATCTGTTATGAGACTAGTTAGCTACACAATACCGAAAATTCGGTTCGATTCCGACAACTTTGAAAATTTGACCTTTGTGACCTTGAAATGTCAAAACTAAGGTTACTGACCTTGAAATGAGATAGAAAATAATGTATAATCAGTTATGAGGTTAGTTAGCTACACAATACCGAATATTTGGTTCGATTCCGACAATTTTGAAAATTTGACCTTTGTGACCTTCAAAGGTCAAAGGTCGAACATTCTGAAATTTGTTGGAAAACTTGTATTTCATGATGTATGTGATAATATAAGATCATGTACGACATTTCACCCTATCAGGAAGCGAACAATGTAATAAAACCATCAGAAATCGACTTTTCTAAATTTCGTGACCTTGTGACCTTGACCTTGGGGCGAAAATGAAAAATCGAGCTACGTGGGGCTAAACACATGACATTGGCCTAACCAAATACCGAAACCCCTGTCAGATTCCACCAAACCCCTCGGAGAAGATGTGGCTTGAACTCGATTACCACCTAAAAATACATATTTTTCGGGCGTGGCTCCGCCCACAATGGGCGCAATACGCCCACTCTAGGCAGGACACAACTAGATCATGATATCAACCTCCCACCCAAGTTTCATCAAGTTCGGATGATATCATCGGGTAGTTATGCTGCAGACAGACAGACAGACACACACACATGACGAATATAGTGGTCACTCTGTTTGATACCTCATGAACCAACAATAGGGTTTTATTGTCTCTAGTTGAGTCGTTTAAGAGATAAATCATTGGAAAGATCGACAAACAGAACGAGGGAGAATTGCTTTGCGATACCTGTCCCCTACGGGCGTGATATTATCCGAGTCCAAAAAAGGCATAACTCTGAAAAAATGATGAAACTCCCCAAAACTTGAACTTGTTCCTTAACTTAACAGAATGAAGCCATGTACAACGTTTCAGCTGAAAATATTAAAGGATAAGAGTGGAAAGTCTGGAAAACCACAGGTGGGATGGATGGACGGACAGACGGATGGAGAGCAAACCTATAGTCCCCTCCGGTGAAACGAGTAGGGGACTAATAAGGCTTTTATTATACGAGAAGGTTGGAAGAGTGAGATTAATTAGGTAGTTGAATACCTACACGTGTTGAAGTCTTCTTCTTTTTTCGGACTGGCCAATTGCTACTCTCACCTGGCACCACCTTCAATTGCCTCTATTTTCACTGAGGTTTCCAAAAATTTGCCTCAAACTCAAAAGGTTTAACCCTTTCATTCAGATTTTCATCGTAAACGTTGAAGGTATGCTCAGGTGTCTTACTCAATAAACTTTGTGAGCGGTAAGAGTGGTTCATGCGGTGTGATAGAAGACAGCTGCAATGTATATTCTGGTGAGTTTGCCAATGAACACGAAAGACTCGATTGATTTCTAAAAACATTTCTGGAATATGTACCTGCGACCGCCGTAATAGTTTTTGTTTGCTGTTTTTATTTTTCCGATTTTAAAGATCCTTTGCAAGCAATAATGAGGAGGAGGAGAAGGATGGAAAGCCACGACACTTTGAATGTTCCTCAAAGGTTGACGCTTACAGATTATACTGTGCAGGACCTTCCATTCCGCCGACGTCCTCGGGTATGCCTCTCTTGGATCCAGAGGGATCTGCTGCAGTGAATCTAAATATGTCGGATGATATCCTTCTGTTTGGTCGTTAATGTTGTGGCAACCACTCGAGCAATGCAGGATAATTAATGGTATCTGCTGTATTCGGTTGTGTGATGACTATTACCAATCTCATTGCAATACTAGGTTCAAGTTGATGTTAGTTCCCTTACAAGAAACTCCAATGGAGGAGGCCATTATAAGCCCACCGGCCACCATCCCTGTGCATTGTTTCCAACCTATAGTTGCTCGTCCTCTATCATTTTTAAATGCTGAGCCTCAAGCAAGGACTCCTCACGCCTCCCCGACAACCTCAAATCAGCTCCACTTACAAAATGTTTAGATTGCCCTTAATTTAGTTGATAATGTTGTCCAGAACCTAATTGATGTGAATAATTATTTGCAGGTTACAGTTTAATCTGATCATAATCCAGGTTTTCAATTTGCACTCTGCTGTTTTGTGATAACTTCCTCTGGAGTTCCTTCTGGCACAGCAATTTACCACTTTCCTTTTTCTCTACCTTGGCTACCACTTACTATTCACTTTGTGGCCTGCCTGTTTTATGCCTACCAGCACCACCATTTATTAGAAGAAGAAGAGGAGGATGAAGACGAGGAGGATGAGGAAGGAGAGGAAGAGGAGGACCCTGATGATCTGCTTGCAATACAGCTCTCACTCCAAGAGTTTGAGCCCATCCCAGCCAGTGAATCTAGTCGCACCTTAGACACGGGTTCATTGGCCACAGCCTCAGGAACAGGAACACTGCCCACACCTTCACTCTTCTCCAGCAGTCGTGATGGCTGCCTCGAGGAGCCAAGTAGTCTGTCATCATCTTTCACTTCAGCTGCTCCACCTTGGTTCGAAGGCATCCCCATGGGCCTTCCGAACCTTTCAACACCTGAGGGTCTTGAGCGGCATGGTACGAGCGATAGACTACAACGATGCGGCTCATGTCCCATTGCTGAGGTTTGTGGAGGGCAAACACTAGAGGCCGCACCCCTTGCAGAAGGGAACGAAGTGAGGACACAACTTCCTCCATTAGAGGATGAGGCTGAAAGACGACTCAAACGAAGTCGACCTTTCACTCTTGGTTGTGAATATTCACAGGCAGAGCTGAACAATGTTTTTGCTTTTTTTAGTGATTTGCATCCACAGAACTTCACCACGATCCCCTGCCTTGGGCCTCCAAGAAACGGTAAAGGGAGGACCGGCGCAGATGCAGGGCACAGTACTGTTGGTACGGAGGTGGTGGAAAGCCATGGCGCAGGAAGATCAGAGAACTCCAAGCCATGGGCTGACACAGAAAAATCACAAAAGGCTGATGGCCTAGCCATGCCAATAGCAGAGCAGGTTCCAACATTCTATTGCTCAGATGAAGACCAAAGCATCAATTTACCTGACGCTAATGAACAGGAAGAGCATGTTTAGTAAGTACAGGGTCCGGCTGGGAGGTGTGACGATTTTCAGAAAACTCGTACACCGTTATTTTTAGTCGAATTTCAATTTTTATTTTTTTTAAAGACTACATATATAATGCCATTTAATACACTGTAACGAAGACATTTTAAAAATGTAATTCATGTTTGAATTGGGTATAACAATGCAAGTGGGGGGTCTAGCGCATGCGTGATGGCTGTTGGTTACTCGTTGTTAGGCGCCATTTCAGTAGCCATGGAGCTGTGGACGATTGAACATCGCGTCTTTGTTGTTGAGACGTTTATTCAAACGGGTAGTTCGGTGGTGCTTACACAGCGCAGATTTCGTACTCGCTTCAATGTTGGTCGACGTGGTGCCGTTCCGTCTCGAAACACAATATTGAAGTGGGTAAAAACTTCAGGACAACTGGATCTGTGAGGCCGGGAGCAGCTCGGGGAGGTGATCGAACCGTTAGGACCCCGGAAAACATCGAAAGGGTTCGACAAGCTGTGGAGGCCAGCCCTCGTCGGTCAGCGGTACGGCACGCTCGCGCTCTACGGATGTCAGACAGATCAGTTCGTCGAATTTTGCACTTGGACCTTCATTATCACGCGTACAAAATCATGGTGGTTCAAGAACTGCAGCAGAATGATTTCGTACGGCGGTTTACGTTCGCAGAAAGAATACTGGAACTGCTGAGGGATGACACTGTTCTCATCATGAGTGATGAGGCGCATTTTCACTTGTCGGAAAGTGTAAACAAGCAAAATTCCCGATATTCCAGGGCACCTCATTTCAATCCGTGGGGATGTGGAGTGGCCCCCTCGATCGCCCGATCTTTCACCCTGTGACTATTTTTTATGGGGTTACCTGAAAGCTAAGGTTTACATTGAAAAACCACGCACTCTTGAGACCCTTTCAGATGCCATCACCAGAGAAATTCGAGCTATGGTTGAAAGGTCTATGGACAACTTTTCCACGTGTCTGCAAGAATGCTTGGACAAGAACGGCCGCCATTTAGATGATGTCATTTTTCAAACATGAATTACATTTTTTAAATGTCTTTGTTACAGTGTATTACATGGCATTATATATGTAGTCTTTAAAAAAAATAAAAATTGAAATTCGACTAAAAATAACTGTGTATGAGTTTTCTGAAAATCGTCACACCTCCCTGACAGACCCTGTACATCACATGCCCCAGAGGTGATGTTTTCTTTTTTCCTTTTCTCGTTTATGAACATTTTTGGGCACAATCGAAATTTTTTTAATTTTTTAATTTTTTTTCCACAACGGTAACTTATGGCTGTGAAGGTGTTTTGCGCGGTGTGTGATTTGCACCCCCATTTCAACGGCTATCTGTGTTGTACTGAATGGTAAATTGTACATTAAATCTCTTCTGATGGCCTGACATAGATCGTGACTTATCGGATGTTATAAAAAATATAATTTCTTGTTTTGTTATGTTTCTTTTATTGGCTCTGGAGTAGCTGATTCATGCAGACACACATTGGACAACACTTTTCATGATTTCAGACAAATGTAACCGGTGACCTTGGGGGAAGAGACGTAACTTGGAGAGGGATTGGGGTGACCGATTGGATGTGATGGGTGCGGTGAAAGTGTGGGCGAAGTTGGGGTGGTGGGCTGTGCGAGTAAGGGTACTGCAGTTGAGGTTTCACCAGGGGTGATGGCATTGGGGTTGTGGCCGGCGTTGGGAGCACTGCAGGTGCAGGAAGTGATGGGAATGCTGTGAGTATACGCGTGGAATGTTGTGCAAATAATTTGGACAGTGGTGCATGTGTGCGCGTTGGTGCATGTCGGGTGGGGAGAGGAGGGAAAATGGCTAGGGAGTTTTTGGCAGGGGATAGGGTATTGAAAATGTGAACTCCTCATTTTGTCACAATTGCATTGTTTTAGAGGGATAGTGGTGAGGGATATTGGAAACTATGTCGGGGGAGAGTCTGTTCAGAACCTTTGAAGATGAGGTATGACTTTTGGGACAAACATTTGAATTATTTGGGGTGTGAAGTCAAAAAAAAGCTTTTTCCATAGCTCGATGGAGTATTACTCTCCACTATGTGCTGGCACCCCAGCATCATGTCTGTCTCTCGTGGATTATTTGGAATCTAAAACTCTCGAAAATTATTTGAATCTCCCGTGATGAGGCCGAAGCACAAGGTCTGCTGCTCTCATATCACAGGACGGCCGGTGTCTCTCTTCTTCAATGTTGCGGGGGTATGTGTGTGTGTCCCGCTCAATTATACTTGCATACAGGTCACAATTTTAAATGGATCTTCACAAAACTTCACCAAATGGTTGAGCTGGTGGACCAACTGAATCCTATTTATTTTTTAGGTCAAAAGGTCAACATAGGCCAAAGGTCAACCACTTTTTTTCAAATTTCTAAAATCCTCAATTTTCAATCCATTGACTCGAAATTTGAATAGGATTTGCATATCAGCGAACATAATTCCACCACCATATATTTATTAGATCAACATAGGCCAAAAGGTCAACCTTTTCAAATTTCTAAAATCCTCAATTTTCATTCGATTGACTTGAAATTTGAATAGGATTTTCATGTCAGCGAACTGAAATCAACCACCAACTATTTTTGAGGTCAACATAGGCCAAAAGGTCAACATAGGCCAAAGGTCAACCACTTTTTTCAAATTTCTAAAATCCTCAATTTTCATCTGACTTGAAATTTGAATAGGATTTGCATAATTTTGTGCCGGTGGGTCGACGTTGGAAGGGGGCGCTGGCCCAACGTTGTACTGATGTTAGACAGACGTTGGAATTAATTGTTGGGCCAATGTTAATCAGACTTTGGAAGGGAATGTTGAACCGACGTGATGCTGACGTTGGAATGGATCGTTTGCCAAACGTTAATCACACGTTGGAAGGGAAGGAAAATTTTGGGCAATACAAGTATGTTGATCACTCCGGCTGTGTGTTTGTCTTTGTGTGTTTGTGTTTTTTGTCTGCTCACTTATACTTGCCTACAGGTCACAATTTTAAACCAATCTTCACCAAACTTCACCAAATGGTAGAGTTTGTTGTCCGACAGAATCCTCTTTATTTTTGAGGTCAAAAGGTCAACCACTTTTTTCAAATTTTCATCTGATTGACTTGAAATTTGAATAGGATTTTCATATCAGCTTACTGAAACCAACCACCAATTAATTATATTTTAGGTCAACATAGACCAAAAGGTCAACATTGGCCAAATTTCTAAAATTGTCAATTTAATTTCATCCGATTAACTTAAACTTTGAAGACGATTTGCACATCAGGTCACTGAATTGAACCACCAATTATTTTTGAGGTCAAAAGGATGCTCTACTGAGTGCCATTCTACTTTGTTCTCTTTTGCCAAGTGTCGCTCTATGAGTGATTTTTCATTCTTCTGTTCTTCTGTACAAACGTGGTCAGCCTATTTTTCTGGGTACATAATCCACAATCTTCATCATCAAAAAAAAGTACCGATCCTTGGGTCAAATTGGTACCTTGGTTCATTTTACACGATGAAAGTACCGATCCTTGGATCATTTTAGTTATGTCCGTAGACTCAGTAATCAGCACAAAGTATGAGAAACAAGTAGGTTCATTCGCATCATGCCAAACCCTCTACTGCGCATGCGCTCCTCCTCCAAACCACCTCCAATACCATGTCATCAACTTCGGTACAAAGCAGATCACGTTGTGCCAAAGTAAGCAACAGACACAGCAACTACCCTTTTTTAAATTTAAAGCTAATATGTAGTTTAATGTATTGCGCTGCAATACATGTCCCCTACCAAAGTTCAAAGTGCCATAACTTTGTCAAAAATGATCGAATATGCAAATTTATGCATGGTTGATGCTGGTTTTCAAACTTGATCTGAGGTATGCTGAGACACGTGTGTCACGCCTCACCTCGTTGATAAGCCCGCAAGGTCGCTCTGGGGAGAAGCCTGCACGTATTGCACTGTGTGAATTATATAATTACCATCTCACGGTCTGAGGTACTAGCGATTCAAGAGATATCCGTTTTTTTTATATTTTCGTTTAATTAACGATATCTGCCAAACCACGTGCCCTATCGCAAATTCCAAAAGGACATTTTAGTAGACAGACATGCTGAACAGATCTGTGAAGTTTCCCCTCGATTGGATCAAAAATGAGGGAGGAGCTCGGTTTGAAAGGTTATGCTTAAAAACGTCATAATTCTGAAACCATGTGACGCATGACGTCATGCTCGCTGAGTTTTTTGTTCGTCATGGGTTTGCGATTCTGCCTGCAAAGTTTGGCCTCGATCTGTTCAGCCGTTGCAGAGAAAAAGTGGTTTTCGTGTTTTCACGAAAAATAATATGGCGGCCGAACCACGTAACCTGTGACGTTATAATTACCATTAAAACATTCTACAGACCGAGTCCCCCCTACGGTGAAAATTTGACCTCAATCCAAAATGGTATTATTGCATAGAAAATCTTTTTTAAAGGAAATTAAAACTTAAAATGGCACTGAGTTAAGGATCATCAGAATTATCAGAATTCCCAAAGTTCAAAGTGCCATAACTTTGTCCAAAATGATCGAAACGTCGTTAAGTTCGAACTTGATCTGTAACTTATCATGAGGAAACCATGTGCCAAGTTTGAAATCATTAGCATTAAGAGTTTAGAAAAAAAGTCCGGAAAACTGTTCTTGGACTGACGGAGTGACGGCGTGCAAACCTATAGTCCCCTCCGGTGTACACCGGTAGGGGACTATACAAGTAAAAATTGGAGAATTTGTGCTTATATAAAATGCTGGAAGCATTTCGTGTTAAAAGTGGTTAAACAAGTTTTTTAGGATAATTCGAGGGTGCTGAATTCAAAAATGCTGTTTAACCGGTTCAATTTTGGAGTCTTAACCATCAAATTGTAAAAAACAAAATGCCCGCCATTTTCAGCATATTTTTTGCCATAACTTGAATTTTAAGCAACATAGAAGGCTCAAAATAGTGGCAATACCCATGTTTGTGATACTGAGGATTCCAAATTTACTGTTACCTAAGTTGTAACTAGTTTGGTTTCGCCGCCATGTTGAATTCCAAGATGGCCGCCATATTTTTGGTAATTTCTGGGGTGTATTTTTTTATGTACATCACTTTCACTGGTCAAATGTGCTTTTAATTTCTTTAGAACAAAAAAAATGATATTAAATCATTTCTAAAGTGCATTTAAAAAAGGGGTAAAGTTCCAAAATGGCTGCCTTTTAGTAATTATACTTTATAAATACCGTATAGCTCAATATTGGCATTCTCAAATGTTTACCTGTCTATCTTAGTCTGTTCTGTTTCTGCATTCTAGTTGTCTGTTGTATGCACATGTACATCCTCCTGTGCATGTTAGCCCAGCTTTTCTGCAGCTGCAACGGCCATTTATACATCCTTTGGTACATCCGCATGTTACTATCTCGCGACACGCCTTAGGAATTGGAGATAGCGTCATCAACTACGGCACCAAGTTCCCATCGATGTATGTCCATCCCATGTCTGTTACTTGGGGGAGTACTGGAGTAGCGATGGTTGCGCGCTTCCAAATAAAAGCCTGGTAATGTGCGCGCCTTATGTGTAGTCTCACTGCATCTGATGTTGGTGGCAGAGTCTCCTGTGGACAACCCTTAGAGAAGAGTATTACAGCGGTAAATCTCGCGGTAAATAGCGGTAAATCTCGCGGTAAATAGCGGTAAATCTTTAAAAAATAAAAAGGCAGTAGCGGTAAATCTCGACTGGCAAATGAGTTGATTCAAGATGTCTCAACCCCAGAACAAGTGACATTAACTGGAAGTACTAGCTTAGTAATTGATGGTCAAGCACTGGTGATGGCTCTTGGAAAGCCCAGCGGAATAACCACATTTGGTGAATATGCAGATGCGTTTGTGAATTCAGTGTTTGCCATGGGGAAAAAATTTGAGAGAGTTGACGTAACTTTCGACCGATACCAGCAGGATTCCATCAAGACTGGAACCAAAATGAAACGTACCTGGGCCTCTCGACCAATACGTCGGGTAATAGAAAACCAAAACGTTCCTCTACCAGACAAATGGACCAACTTTCTCTCACTTGGAGAGAATAAGGCAAATCTAGCAGAGTTTCTTTCTCAGCAGCTCATGACAAATGCGGTGTCTATTGCACCCACAACACTTGTTGTGGCTGGAGGATTTGCACAGATCACAGACGTGAAATCTTCAGATCCAGAGATGGACACATCATCCCTACAGGCCAACCATGAGGAGGCGGACACACGACTTGTTCTTCATTGCGTCGACACAAATGCTGAAACAGTGGTGGTTTTAGTGCGTGACACTGACGTGCTGGTCTTGTTAGCTGCTCGTTTTGATAAGATGCCATGCACTCAGCTGTGGATGAAGGCAGGAACTCTTAAGAAGCCAAAATACATTCCCATCCACAAACTCCACCAGAAACTGCCACCTTGCCAAGTGGAAGCGTTGCTGCCATTCCATGCAATTACTGGTTGTGACAGTGTGTCACAGCTTGCTGGCCACGGCAAAAAGACAGCCTGGAGGGTGTTTCAAACACACAGCCATAACACACTGGAGGAGAAGGCAACAATTGTTGACAGATCTAGGCACAGAAGATATCACTGAAGAAGTAATCAACGATGCAGAAAAGTTCATATGCCGTCTTTACAAGATACCCGATGATGTGGACAGATGCGACAAGGCACGTGTAATACTCTTCTCTAAGGGTTGTCCACAGGAGACTCTGCCACCAACATCAGATGCAGTGAGACTACACATAAGGCGCGCACATTACCAGGCTTTTATTTGGAAGCGCGCAACCATCGCTACTCCAGTACTCCCCCAAGTAACAGACATGGGATGGACATACATCGATGGGAACTTGGTGCCGTAGTTGATGACGCTATCTCCAATTCCTAAGGCGTGTCGCGAGATAGTAACATGCGGATGTACCAAAGGATGTATTAAATGGCCGTTGCAGCTGCAGAAAAGCTGGGCTAACATGCACAGGAGGATGTGCATGTGCATACAACAGACAACTAGAATGCAGAAACAGAACAGACTAAGATAGACAGGTAAACATTTGAGAATGCCAATATTGAGCTATACGGTATTTATAAAGTATAATTACTAAAAGGCAGCCATTTTGGAACTTTACCCCTTTTTTAAATGCACTTTAGAAATGATTTAATATCATTTTTTTTGGTTCTAAAGAAATTAAAAGCGCATTTGACCAGTGAAAGTGATGTACATAAAAAAATACACCCCAGAAATTACCAAAAATATGGCGGCCATCTTGGAATTCAACATGGCGGCGAAACCAAACTAGTTACAACTTAGGTAACAGTAAATTTGGAATCCTCAGTATCACAAACATGGGTATTGCCACTATTTTGAGCCTTCTATGTTGCTTAAAATTCAAGTTATGGCAAAAAATATGCTGAAAATGGCGGGCGTTTTGTTTTTTACAATTTGAAGGTTAAGACTCCAAAATTGAACCGGTTAAACAGCATTTTTGAATTCAGCACCCTCGAATTATCCAAAAAACTTGTTTAACCACTTTTAACACAAAATGCCTACACTATTCTCAAATTCTCAAATTTTTACTTGTCTAGACTAATAACCAGGGTTCTCAGTACTCAGGTGTCACAAAAACCAAATAGTAAAAAAATCACATTAACTCAATTACTTTTTACTTTATCTCGTCTCGATCATGCAATCCTTAAAAGACTTTCCTGGTAATAAATCACATCATCTCTAGTAGAGTTCCTGGCTGGGAAGTTCATCATTTCGCTAGCCAGCCAGCCTCAAAGTAACTAGGCAGTACGGTGTTATGCATTTTAGGAGTCCAGAGAGACAATTTGTAATTTAACAGTTTGTTGGCATAAATACAGGTTCAGGATTGTTCAATTCGTCTTCAAGTCTTCGTTTCTCACACCGGAAATCTCCTGGACCCGTCAACCCAATCAGATGTTTGGCCAGATGACAGAGAAGGCATGTGTTCATCAACAAACAGGTTGGGGGCCTTGATTGATCAACTGGAGGAGAAGGCATTGGTCATTAAAATATTGATCAACAGGAGAAGACATTGGTCATTAAAATATTGATCAACTGGAGGAGAAGGCATTGGTCATTAAAATAATGATCAACTGGAGAAGACATTGGTCATTAAAATATTGATCAATTGGAGGAAATGCCATTGGTCATTAAAATATTGATCAACTGGAGGAGAAGGCATTGGTCATTAAAATATTGATCAACTGGAGGAGATGGCATTGGTAATTAAAATATTGATCAACTGGAGGAGATGGCACTGGTCATTAAAATATTGATCAACTGGAGGGGAAGGCATTGGTCATTAAAATATTGATCAACTGGAGGAGATGGCATTGGTAATTAAAATATTGATCAACTGGAGGAGAAGGCATTGGTCATTAAAATATTGATCAACTGGAGGAGAAGGCATTGGCATCATATTGGCAAAATATGAAGAAGGAGAAGGAAGGAGAAGGCATTGGCACAATATGAAGGCATCATATTGTGCTGTCGTATTGTGGTGTCAAATTGTGATGTCATATTGTGGTGTTGAATTGTGATGTTGTATTGTGGTGTCAATTTGTGATGTCATATCGTGGTGTTGTATTGTGATGTCGCATCATGGTGTCGAATTGAGATGTCATATGGTGTTGTATTGTGATGTTATGTTGTGGTGTCGTATTGTGATGTCATATCGTGGTGTTGTATTGTGATGTCGCACCATGGTGTCGAATTGTGATGTCATTTTGTGGTGTCGTATTGTGATGTCATATCATGGTGTTGTATTGTGATGTCATATTGTGCTATCGCATTGTGGTGTCATATTGTGGTGTCGTATTGTGATGTTGTATTGTTGTGTCGAATTGTGATGTCATATTGTGGTGTTGTATTGTGATGTCGTATTGTGATGTCATATCGTGGTGTTGTATTGTGATGTTGTATTGTGGTGTCGAATTGTGATGTCATATCGTGGTGTCGAATTGTAATGTCATATTGTGGTGTCGAAATGTGATGTTGCATTGTGGTGTCGAATTGTGATGTCATATCATGGTGTTGTATTGTGATGTCCTGTTGTGGTGTCGTATTGTGATGTCATATCGTGGTGCTGTATTGTGATGTTGTATTGTGATGTCATATTGTGGTGTCAAATTGTGATTTAATATTGTGGTGTCGTATTGTGATGTCATATTGTGTTGTCGTATTGTTTGTTGTGTCATATTGTGGTGTCGAATTATGATGTCGTATTGTGGTGTTGTATTGTGATGTCGTATTGTGGTGTCGTATTGTGATGTTGTATTGTGGTGTCGAATTGTGATGTCATATTGTGGTGTTGTAATGTGATGTCATATTGTGGTGTTGTATTGTTTGTTATGTCATATTGTGGTGTTGTATTGTGATGTCGTATCGTGTTGTCGAATTGTGATGTCATATTGTGGTGGTGAATTGTGATGTCATATTGTGGTGTTGTATTGTGACGTCATGTTGTGATGTCATGTCGTGGTGTTGTATTGTGATGTCGCACCGTGGTGTGGAATTGTGATGTCATATTGTGGTGGCGAATTGTGATGTCATATTGTGGTGTCGAATTGTGATGTCATGTTGTTACGTTGAATTGTGATGTCATATCATGGTGTTGTATTGTGGTGTCATATTGTGATTTTGTATTGTGGTGTCGAATTGTGATGTCGTATTTTGGAGTTGTATTGTGATGTCATATTGTGGTGTCGTATTGTGATGTCACATCGTGGTGTTGTATTGTGATGTTCTATTGTGGTGTCGAATTGTGTTGTCATATCGTGGTGTTGTATTGTGATGTCATGTTGTGGTGTCGTATTGTGATGCCATATGGTGGTGCTGTATTGTGATGTCATATTGTGGTGTCGTATTGTGATGTCATATTGTGGTGTTGTATTGTGATGTCATATTGTGGTGTCGTATTGTGATGCCATGTTGTGGTGTCGTTTTATGATGTAACGTTGTGGTGTCGTATTGTGATGTCGTGTTGTGTTGTCGTATTGCTTGTTATGTCATATCGTGGTGTCGAATTGTGATGTCATATTGTGGTGTTGTACTGTGATGTTGTAGTGTGGTGTCGAATTATGATGTTATATCATGGTGTTGTATGGTGATGTCATGTTGTGGTGTCGTATTGTGATGTCATATCGTGGTGGTGTATTGTGATGTTGTATTGTGGTGTCATATTGTGATGTCATATCGTGGTGTTGAATTGTGATGTCATATCGTGGTGTCGAATTGTGATGTCATATTGTGGTGTCGAATTGTGCTGTCATATTGTGATGTCATATTGTGGTGTCGAATTGTGATGTCATATTGTGGTCTCGTATTGTGGTCTCGCATCGTGGTTTCATTCCTAAATTGTGTGGTTGTTTTTGAGATTTCATCCCTGTTTTTGTATTTTAAAAATGTTTTTATTTCTTGTATATCTATATGTATATATGGTTATGATAGATAACCTACCACTCACTATGCTATACTTTGTGAGATTAATAATAACACATCAGAAGTTCTAACTTGTGTGTCGTTTCCATGTCAATATCGGCGCAAGGTTCATCGACACACACCTGAAAATGATTCGAGTGCAAGACCAAAGGAGATGCTCTCGCATCGTGACGTGGCCGTACCTCCGTGAGCCTTTACACTCGTGTGCCCCCAAGGAGTTATGGGTGCATCATGCTTTTGAAATGAGGTGCATGTGGATCACAGAAAAAGATACGCATGATGCCATATTTGCCAAAAAGTTATATTTGGCTCTATCAAGATCTTACTGAGGTTCAACGAGATGTTGTAGACCTCCAGATCGAAAGTTTGGAAATTCTGGTTCCACAACTCTGTGGAACTATTATGGGTGTGACTAATCATGTGATAATTTAGGGAGGAAACTGATCATGTGATAATTTTGGGAGTAGACTGATCATGTGATAATTTAGGGAGGAGACTGATCATGTGATAATTTTGGGAGGAGACTGATCATGTGATAATTTCGGGAGGAAACTCATCATGTGATAATTTTGGGAGGAGACTGATCATGTGATAATTTATGGAGGAGACTGATCATGTGATAGTTTTGGGAGGAGACTGATCATGTGATAATTTTGGGAGGAGACTGATCATGTGATAATTTTGGGAGGAGACTGATCATGTGATAATTTCGGAGGAGACTGATCATGTGATAATTTTGGGAGGAGACTGATCATGTGATAATTTTGGGAGGAGACTGATCATGTGATAATTTAGGGCGTAGACTGATCATGTGTTAATTTTGGGAGGAGACTGATCTTGTGATCATTTAGGGAGGAGACTGATCATGTGATCATTTAGGGAAGAGACTGATCATGTGATAATTTAGGGAGGAGACTGATCATGTGATAATTTAGGGAGGAGACTGATCATGTGATAATTTAGGGATGAGACTGATCATGTGATAATTTAGAGAGGAGACTGATCTTGTGATCATTTAGGGAGGAGACTGATCATGTGATCATTTCGGGAAGAGACTGATCATGTGATAATTTAGGGAGGAGACTGATCATGTGATCATTTCGGGAAGAGACTGATCATGTGATAATTTAGGGAGGAGACTGATCATGTGATAATTTTGGGAGGAGACTGATCATGTGATAATTTTGGGAGGAGACTGATCATGTGATAATTTTGAGAGGAGACTGATCATGTGATAATTTTGGGAGGAGACTGATCATGTGATAATTTTGGGAGGAGACTGATCATGTGATAATTTTGGGAGGAGACTGATCATGTGATAATTTTGGGAAGAGACTGATCATGTGATAATTTAGGGCATAGACTGATCATGTGTTAATTTTTGGAGGAGACTGATCTTGTGATCATTTAGGGAGGAGACTGATCATGTGATAATTTAGGGAAGAGACTGATCATGTGATAATTTAGGGAGGAGACTGATCATGTGATAATTTAGGGATGAGACTGATCATGTGATAATTTAGAGAGGAGACTGATCTTGTGATCATTTCGGGAGGAGACTGATCATGTGATCATTTAGGGAAGAGACTGGTCATGTGATAATTTAGGGAGGAGACTGATCATGTGATAATTTTGGGAGGAGACTGATCATGTGATAATTTAGGGAGGAGACTGATCATGTGATAATTTAGGGATGAGACTGATCATGTGATAATTTAGGGATGAGACTGATCATGTGATAATTTAGGGATGAGACTGATCATGTGATAATTTAGAGAGGAGACTGATCTTGTGATAATTTAGGGAGGAGACTGGTCATGTGATAATTTATGGAGGAGACTGATCTTGTGATAATTTAGGGAGGAGACTGATCTTGTGATAATTTAGGGAGGAGACTGATCATGTGATAATTTAGGGAGGAGACTGATCATATGATAATTTAGGGATGAGACTGATCATGTGATAATTTAGGGATGAGACTGATCTTGTGATAATTTAGGGAGGAGACTGATCTTGTGATAATTTAGGGATGAGACTGATCTTGTGATAGTTTAGGGATGAGACTGATCATGTGATAATTTAGGGATGAGACTGATCTTGTGATAATTTAGGGAGAAGACTGATCAAGTGATAATTTAGGGAGGAGACTGATCTTGTGATAATTTAGGGATGAGACTGATCTTGTGATAATTTAGGGAGGAGACTGATCATGTGATAATTTCGGGATGAGACTGATCTTGTGATAATTTAGGGATGAGACTGATCTTGTGATAATTTTGGGAGGAGACTGATCATGTGATAATTTTGGGAGGAGACTGATCATGTGATAATTTTGGGAGGAGACTGATCATGTGATAATTTTGGGAAGAGACTGATCATGTGATAATTTAGGGCATAGACTGATCATGTGTTAATTTTGGGAGGAGACTGATCTTGTGATCATTTAGGGAGGAGACTGATCATGTGATAATTTAGGGAAGAGACTGATCATGTGATAATTTAGGGAGGAGACTGATCACGTGATAATTTAGGGATGAGACTGATCATGTGATAATTTAGAGAGGAGACTGATCTTGTGATCATTTCGGGAGGAGACTGATCATGTGATAATTTAGGGATGAGACTGATCTTGTGATAATTTAGGGATGAGACTGATCATGTGATAATTTAGAGAGGAGACTGATCTTGTGATAATTTAGGGAGGAGACTGATCATGTGATAATTTAGGGAGGAGACTGATCTTGTGATAATTTAGGGAGGAGACAGATCATGTGATAATTTAGGGAGGAGACTGATCATGTGATAATTTAGGGATGAGACTGATCATGTGATAATTTAGGGATGAGACTGATCTTGTGATAATTTAGGGAGGAGACTGATCATGTGATAATTTAGGGAGGAGACTGATCTTGTGATAATTTAGGGAGGAGACTGATCTTGTGATAATTTAGGGAGGAGACTGATCATGTGATAATTTAGGGATGAGACTGATCTTGTGAAAATTTAGGGAGGAGACTGGTCATGTGATAATTTAGGGAGGAGACTGATCATGTGATAATTTTGGGAGGAGACTGATCATGTGATAATTTAGGGATGAGACTGATCATGTGATAATTTAGGGATGAGACTGATCATGTGATAATTTAGGGATGAGACTGATCATGTGATAATTTAGGGATGAGACTGATCATGTGATAATTTAGGGATGAGACTGATCATGTGATAATTTAGAGAGGAGACTGATCTTGTGATAATTTAGGGAGGAGACTGATCATGTGATAATTTAGGGAGGAGACTGATCTTGTGATAATTTAGGGAGGAGACAGATCATGTGTTAATTTAGGGAGGAGACTGATCATGTGATAATTTAGGGATGAGACTGATCATGTGATAATTTAGGGATGAGACTGATCTTGTGATAATTTAGGGAGGAGACTGATCTTGTGATAATTTAGGGAGGAGACTGATCTTGTGATAATTTAGGGAGGAGACAGATCATGTGATAATTTAGGGAGGAGACTGATCATGTGATAATTTAGGGATGAGACTGATCATGTGATAATTTAGGGATGAGACTGATCTTGTGATAATTTAGGGAGGAGACTGATCTTGTGATAATTTAGGGAGGAGACTGATCTTGTGATAATTTAGGGATGAGACTGATCTTGTGATAGTTTAGGGATGAGACTGATCATGTGATAATTTAGGGATGAGACTGATCTTGTGATAATTTAGGGAGGAGACTGATGTTGTGATAATTTAGGGAGGAGACTGATCATGTGATAATTTAGGGATGAGACTGATCATGTGATAATTTAGAGAGGAGACTGATCATGTGATAATTTAGGGAGGAGACTGATCTTGTGATAATTTAGGGAGGAGACTGATCTTGTGATAATTTAGGGAGGAGACTGATCTTGTGATAATTTATGGAGGAGACTGATCTTGTGATAATTTAGGGATGAGACTGATCTTGTGATAATTTAGGGATGAGACTGATCTTGTGATAATTTAGGGATGAGACTGATCTTGTGATAATTTAGGGAGGAGACTGATCATGTGATAATTTCGAGATGAGACTGATCTTGTGATAATTTAGGGATGAGACTGATCTTGTGATAATTTTGGGAGGAGACTGATCATGTGATAATTTTGGGAGGAGACTGATCATGTGATAATTTTGGGAGGAGACTGATCACGTGATAATTTTGGGAAGAGACTGATCATGTGATAATTTAGGGCATAGACTGATCATGTGTTAATTTTGGGAGGAGACTGATCTTGTGATCATTTCGGGAGGAGACTGATCATGTGATAATTTAGGGAAGAGACTGATCATGTGATAATTTAGGGAGGAGACTGATCATGTGATAATTTAGGGATGAGACTGATCATGTGATAATTTAGAGAGGAGACTGATCTTGTGATCATTTCGGGAGGAGACTGATCATGTGATCATTTAGGGAAGAGACTGGTCATGTGATAATTTAGGGAGGAGACTGATCATGTGATAATTTTGGGAGGAGACTGATCATGTGATAATTTAGGGAGGAGACTGATCATGTGATAATTTAGGGATGAGACTGATCATGTGGTAATTTAGGGATGAGACTGATCATGTGATAATTTAGGGATGAGACTGATCATGTGATAATTTAGAGAGGAGACTGATCTTGTGATAATTTAGGGAGGAGACTGATCATGTGATAATTTAGGGAGGAGACTGATCTTGTGATAATTTAGGGAGGAGACTGATCTTGTGATAATTTAGGGAGGAGACTGATCATGTGATAATTTAGGGAGGAGACTGATCATATGATAATTTAGGGATGAGACTGATCATGTGATAATTTAGGGATGAGACTGATCTTGTGATAATTTAGGGAGGAGACTGATCTTGTGATAATTTAGGGAGGAGACTGATCTTGTGATAATTTAGGGATGAGACTGATCTTGTGATAATTTAGGGAGGAGACTGATCATGTGATAATTTCGGGATGAGACTGATCTTGTGATAATTTAGGGATGAGACTGATCTTGTGATAATTTAGGGATGAGACTGATCTTGGGATAATTTAGGGATGAGACTGATCTTGTGATAATTTAGGGAGGAGACTGATCATGTGATAATTTAGGGATGAGACTGATCTTGTGATAATTTAGGGATGAGACTGATCTTGTGATAATTTAGGGATGAGACTGATCATGTGATAATTTAGGGATGAGACTGATCTTGTGATAATTTAGGGAGGAGACTGATCTTGTGATAATTTAGGGAGGAGACTGATCATGTGATAATTTAGGGATGAGACTGATCTTGTGATAATTTAGGGAGGAGACTGATCATGTGATAATTTAGGGATGAGACTGATCTTGTGATAATTTAGGGAGGAGACTGATCATGTGATAATTTAGGGATGAGACTGATCTTGTGATAATTTAGGGAGGAGACTGATCTTGTGATAATTTAGGGATGAGACTGATCTTGTGATAATTTAGGGAGGAGACTGATCTTGTGATAATTTAGGGATGAGACTGATCTTGTGATAATTTAGGGAGGAGACTGATCTTGTGATAATTTAGGGATGAGACTGATCTTGTGATAGTTTAGGGATGAGACTGATCATGTGATAATTTAGGGATGAGACTGATCTTGTGATAATTTAGGGAGGAGACTGATCTTGTGATAATTTAGGGAGGAGACTGATCTTGTGATAATTTAGGGATGACACTGATCTTGTGATAATTTAGGGAGGAGACTGATCTTGTGATAATTTAGGGATGAGACTGATCTTGTGATAATTTAGGGAGGAGACTGATCATGTGATAATTTAGGGATGAGACTGATCTTGTGATAATTTAGGGATGAGACTGATCTTGTGATAATTTAGGGAGGAGACTGATCTTGTGATAATTTAGGGATGAGACTGATCTTGTGATAATTTAGGGAGGAGACTGATCATGTGATAATTTAGGGATGAGACTGATCTTGTGATAATTTAGGGATGAGACTGATCTTGTGATAATTTAGGGATGAGACCGATCTTGTGATAATTTAGGGATGAGACCGATCATGTGATAATTTAGGGATGAGACTGATCTTGTGATAATTTAGGGAGGAGACTGATCTTGTGATAATTTAGGGATGAGACTGATCTTGTGATAATTTAGGGATGAGACTGATCTTGTGATAATTTAGGGATGAGACTGATCTTGTGATAATTTAGGGAGGAGACTGATCTTGTGATAATTTAGGGATGAGACCGATCTTGTGATAATTTAGGGAGGAGACTGATCTTGTGATAATTTAGGGATGAGACTGATCTTGTGATAATTTAGGGATGAGACTGATCTTGTGATAATTTAGGGAGGAGACTGATCATGTGATAATTTAGGGATGAGACTGATCTTGTGATAATTTAGGGAGGAGACTGATCTTGTGATAATTTAGGGAGAAGACTGATCTTGTGATAATTTAGGGATGAGACTGATCATGTGATAATTTAGGGATGAGACTGATCTTGTGATAATTTAGGGATGAGACTGATCTTGTGATAATTTAGGGAGGAGACTGATCTTGTGATAATTTAGGGAGGAGACTGATCTTGTGATAATTTAGGGATGAGACTGATCTTGTGATAATTTAGGGATGAGACTGATCTTGTGATAATTTAGGGAGGAGACTGATCATGTGATAATTTAGGGATGAGACTGATCTTGTGATAATTTAGGGATGAGACTGATCTTGTGATAATTTAGGGAGGAGACTGATCTTGTGATAATTTAGGGATGAGACTGATCATGTGATAATTTAGGGAGGAGACTTGATCTTGTGCTAATTAAGGGATGAGACTGATATTGTGATAATTTAGGGATGAGACTGATCATGTGATAATTTAGGGAGGAGACTGATCTTGTGATAATTTCGGGATGAGACTGATCTTGTGATAATTTAGGGAGGAGACTGATCTTGTGATAATTTAGGGAGGAGACTGATCATGTGATAATTTAGGGATGAGACTGCTCATGTGATAATTTAGGGAGGAGACTGATCTTGTGATAATTTAGGGAGGAGACTGATCATGTGATAATTTAGGGATGAGACTGCTCATGTGATAATTTAGGGAGGAGACTGATCATGTGATAATTTAGGGAGGAGACTGATCATGTGATAATTTAGGGATGAGACTGCTCATGTGATAATTTAGGGAGGAGACTGATCTTGTGATAATTTAGGGATGAGACTGATCTTGTGATAATTTAGGGATGAGACTGATCATGTGATAATTTAGGGAGGAGACTGATCTTGTGATAATTTAGGGATGAGACTGATCTTGTGATAATTTAGGGATGAGACTGATCTTGTGATAATTTAGGGAGGAGACTGATCATGTGATAATTTAGGGATGAGACTGATCTTGTGATAATTTAGAGAGGAGACTGATCATGTGATAATTTAGGGATGAGACTGATGTTGTGATAATTTAGGGAGGAGACTGATCATGTGATAATTTAGGGAGGAGACTGATCATGTGATAATTTAGGGGTGAGACTGATCTTGTGATAATTTAGGGAGGAGACTGATCTTGTGATAATTTAGGGATGAGACTGATCTTGTGATAATTTAGGGAGGAGACTGATCATGTGTTAATTTTGGGAGGAGACTGATCTTGTGATCATTTAGGGAGGAGACTGATCATGTGATAATTTAGGGAAGAGACTGATCATGTGATAATTTTTTGATGAGACTGATCATGTGATAATTTTGGGATGAGACTGATTATGTGATCATTTAGGGAGGAGACTGATCATGTGATAATTTAGGGAGGCGACTGATCATGTCATAATTTAGGGAGGAGACTGATCATGTGATAATTTTTTGATGAGACTGATCATGTGATAATTTTGGGATGAGACTGATCATGTGATAATTTAGAGAGGAGACTGATCTTGTGATCATTTAGGGAGGAGACTGATCATGTGATCATTTAGGGAAGAGACTGATCATGTAATAATTTCGGGAGGAGACTGATCATGTGATAATTTTGGGAGGAGACTGATCATGTGATAATTTAGGGAGGAGACTGATCATGTGATAATTTAGGGATGAGACTGATCATGTGATAATTTAGAGAGGAAACTGATCTTGTGATAATTTATGGAAGAGACTGATCTTGTGATAATTTAGGGAGGAGACTGATCTTGTGATCATTTTTGGGATCATTTTGGAACCGCCTCTGGAACAAACTCCGTCACTCTCTTCAATCCCACTCCTCCCTCCAGGTCTTTAAAACAGCTGTTCACCACCATCTCTTATCTTCCCCCATCCAAAACCTTGATCTTTTCTACCCCCGCTAATTCACCCTAGATCCAATTTTCTGAAATACCGACTTCTTTCCTGGAAGTCCTAGCAGTGTCCATGTGTTTTTTTTTTTTACCTCAACCCCCCTTCCCGTGCCTCCTCCCCCCAAACCCTCTTCCTCCCACAGATCTCCCGATGTCCCTGCTCTCAAACGTTGAACTTGTGTGCTTCCCTCTCTCTCCCCATCTTGTCTCCCGCTCCCTTTATCATATGTTTTATGTGTCAGTTTGTCTTTCTATTAATGTTAGCTCTTACACTAGCCTCGATCTTGTATACAAAAAAAACAAAAAAACTTTTGTCGAGTTAATGCGGACGAGGAAAATGAGCAATGAATCATCCTGAAAGTGCTCTGCTGCCACCTGGTGGCGAGTTCTTGTACAGCAACAACAACATTTGTGGTGGTTAAATCGATGTTGTGTGGACCACCGACCACATGATGTGTGGCAGACAATCCTGTTGGTCAGGGACGGGTCCAAGGACAATGGGAAACCAGTTTTCGTGAAAGCGAGTATCGAGTGTCAGCGGACAGGTACACAGGTAGCCAGACGGATGGAATGAACGGGTTGCTCGAAGTATACCAACCGCCATGGGAAGCAAAAAGCTGATGTTTTGGGGGTGAACGTCCACCAGATCAACCAAATCCCCGCCGCCACCACTGAAATCTTCCGTCGTATGCAAATGCACCACGTGTCTGCTGGCAGCATCATTACTCGCCACGACGGACGTGCTCCTGATGCGGCGCCCCCAGTAGGTCAGGGCATGAATACAGCGGAATCGCCAAGCGAATCGAAAATAACACGGGTCTCAATACTGAAGAAGAAGATGATGTCGAAACGCGTGACCGGCGTGGGCTTTCACCGGAAGCGGAAACTTCTGAGATGAACCGGTGGGATGGCAGTGCTGAGAGGGTGTCTCAGGCGGTCCATCGGTTGCTAAGCACTTTTAAAGCTGCGGCCTGAGCAGGATTCGAACCCGGAACTACCGCTCTTTTCATTCAATTCCTGCTTTCCTTGAGTCACACTGACAGATTGTGAAGTGAGGTCGACGGGACCGAGACCGTGTCCGTTTCCATCTGTACCGAACCTCCATTCGCACCCGTTTGTGTAAGTTCGTCCTCGTTACCTGTTCCTTGCTTTTTCTCGACCTTTTGGCTTTGTTCTCTCTACTCCTGTGTTGCAGTTTGTAACCCTGTCGCCATCCTCGTTCACGACCCCCTCGCTCTGCAGTCTCTCTGCTCATTGTGCTGATCGTGCTCCACAAGAGGAATCCCTTGACATGGACCTTCTGGAGTCTTACCCTCTCCACCGACTGGTCTGGCGAAATGACTGCGGACAACTTGAACAGGAGATCTCCAAGAACCGGGTAGGGAAGGTGGTGTGGGTCTATTCGGGTGATGTGACGTGTATGGTGTTACATGGGTAGGGGGTGAGGAGGGGATGATTGATTGATTGTGTGTGTGTGTGTGTGTGTGTGTGTGTGTGTGTGTGTGTGTGTGTGTGTGTGTGTGTGTGTGTGTGTGTGTGTGTGTGTGTGTGTGTGTGTGTGTGTGTGTTTTGATCATTTTTCTCTCCTTGGGTGCACATTTCAAAAATCGACCCCCACCCCCAATCTAGAACCACAACAACAACCATGCGGAGACCTGCAACATGTGACGTAGTGACAGTGGGGTCACAGTTGGATCTGATCCAACAATCAAGGAAATGGATGCTGATGAAAAGGAGGACGGGAGGAAGCATAATCGCCTGCAAGTGAAAGGGTTGAAATCGGGTTAATTGGTGGCACAAACAAAATATGGGTACGAATGGGAGGTGGCATGAGATGGTGATGCACCCTCTGCACGAAGTCCTGGAGGAAAAATTTGTGGGATTTGAATAGCCCCAGGAAGGCAGTTCCACGAACAGGAGAAAAGAGGAACAAAAGAGCGGAGGTGCGTGGTACTCCTGAATTTGTGCGAGCTTAACCAGGAGTGGGTTGGTGGAAAAACGAGTGCATCCTGGACTTTCTGTGGAAGGTCAGAGGCCTAAAGGAGCAGGGTGAGCTCGAGCGAAGGAGAGGCGGTTAAAAACAAGAAAAAAAAAACTGAGGCCATCAACCTGTCTGTGACGTGAATGCAACCGGCCTTTTGCGCACGGATGAGGGACATTCATGAAGTTCTTGGAACAAGATACAATAGTCGGAAGACATGCCAAGTTTTCTTTTAATTCCACTCCATTGTGCCCCTTGGCTTTACTGCACTCGTTCCATTTGTCCTTCAAATCATGCTGTGTCTGCGAATGGTGCAGTTGAAATTTTCAGAGTGCTCCTTCAGCCACGTCTCAATTTCTTCCTTCAGTTCCTCATTGTCTGTGAAAATTCGCAGCCATGCAGGTGGGATTTCAAATGTCAAAGTGGGTAACGGTCACCGCAGGTGAGACCTTGGACTTACCAAAGTGCTTTTATGACCTTAATGTGGCAATTCTCCATTAACGCCTCGTTCTAAGTAACAGTTTGTGGGTCGGTCGTATTGACCTGTCGGCCTTACCTGGGGTCATCTTCATTGGACTCGCCTTCACCCACATTGTCGGAAACTCTATTGGCCACATCTTCTGGATTATACTCTGAAACTTTAAACGTAAATGTCAAATTAATTGAACTAATGTCGTATAACAAGCACACATATACCGGTAACGAGCAAATAACCGCTAACACGCTAACTTGCCAACAAATATCCCTTTCATAGATCCCTGTGAATGACCCTCGTCAATTGAAACCCTAACGATAAAAAAAAATCCCACAAACGATGGAGTAAATTTACAAGGTTTATAAAAGGATGGATTTGGATGTATAAAATGAATACCAATTCCGACCCGGCTCCCATCTCCAAAACAAGCAACTGTCCAGGATTTTACATTTGATAAGAACTAGTACACCCGCTCACTACGGGAGCGGCAGGAAGGGTCATTCCTCTTTTGGGTATATAGATCATAATCGATCTATGGTCGGGTCTGAAGAACATTGGGTGTGTGTTCATTTACCAAGTTTCTTGTGGAGAGATCGCCAAGTGGTTTAAGAATTCGAGCAAGCACTCCATTCAAAACCGTTAAGGAACGGCTGGCTTGGCAAGCGCTAGCTAGCTGTTTGGTAAATGAGCACACCCCGGGCTTCCTCCCTTTCAGTTTTGTATTAAACAGGAGCGAGTTTCAAAAGTTCGCTACGAAAAATGCCACGGTAGCGGCAGAAAGGGCCATGTTATAAACCCAACATTTGTGGGTATTCTATAGAGTACCATAGACAAACCTTACTTCACGGATGTCGGGATTCCTCCAAATTTCTTCATTTCGTGTTATAAAGAGCATTAGCGACTGTTTAAAAAGCAAATCTTACGCGTTTGCGGTTTATAATATTTTTACTTCTGGTAGAGGCCGTCGGGCCGTTGGTCCCACGGAAACGCCATGATAAGCTATTTATAAACGTGACTCGACGTTTGTTCAAGGAGGAAAAACACCTTGGGGAGGTGGGATATTAATGGTGTTAATATTGTTTTGTAATAACATTTATATTATGCTGTTGTTGTTAGTTTTGTTATTCGAAGTGGCCTTGGAAAAACACCACGACAAAGCTAACTTAACATCGATAGACACCTCAACATGCAACCCCATTGACGGCAATGGTGGGGAAACCCCGCTCGGGGGAGAAAACCCCATTGGGGAGGGGGGCAAATGAAGACGCTACAACCTTCATTGTGTAATGTTTCGTCATCCTGTCAAGTTTGGTTGAGATTGAATAAGTAACGATGGAATGTATTGGCGTCAAAGATTCATCAGACAGACACCAAATGGCGTATTTTCGTATGGAATGGGTCAAACATTCATCAGACAGACACCAAATGGCATATTTTAGTATGAATAGTACACCCGCACACTCTGGGAGCGGCAGGAAGGGTCATTCCTCTTTGGGGTATATATATTACAGTCGATCTATGGTCGGGTCTCAAGAACATTGGGTGTGTGTTCATTTACCAAGTTTCTTGTTCAGAGATCGCCAAGTGGTTTAAACATTCGAGCAAGCATTCCATTCAAAACCATTAAGGAACGGCTGGCTTGGTAAACGCTAGCTAGCTGCTTGGTAAATAAGCACAACCCGGGCTTCCTCCCTTTCAGTTTCATGTTAAACAGCAGGAGCGAGTTTAAAAAGGCCGCCACGAAAAACGCCATGTTAGCGCCAGGAAGGGTGATGTTATTTACCCAACTCTGTGGGCTATATAGAGCACAGTAGATCTATGCTTGGTTCTGAAAGTAAAACTTACCTCGCGGATGTCGGGATTCCTCCAAATTTCTTTATTTAGTGTTACATTTGTGTTATAAACAGCATTAGCGACTGTTTAAAAAGCTAATCATACATGTTTGTGGTTTATAATATTTTTTACCTCTGATAGAGGCCGTTGGGCCGTTGCTCTCATGAATAAGCTCCCATGATAAGCTATTTATAAACGTTGACTCGACGTTTGTTCAAGGAGGAAAAACACCTTGGGGAGGTGGATATTAATGGTATCAATATTGTTTTGTAATAACATTAATATTATGCTATTATCGTTAGTTTTGTTATCCCAAGTGGCCTTGGAAAAACGCCACGATAAAGCTAACTTAAAATGGATATACACCTTAACATGCAACCGCATTGATGGAAATGGCGGGGAAAACCCACTCGGGGGAGAAAACCCCCTTGGGGAGGGGGCAAATGAATGCGCTACAACCTTCATTATGTAACCCTTCGTCATCCTGTCAATCTTGGTTCAGATTATATAAGTAACGACGGAATGTATTGGTGTCAATAATTCATCAGACCGACACCAAATGGTGCATTTTAGTATGATGATTGGTGGACGTCAACAATCCCACGGTGTCGTTCGCAAAGAGTAGGCGAGCTTTCGCTGACACTGACCAAATTCCAAATACAGTACCTGCCCTAACCAGCAGAGGG
This sequence comes from Myxine glutinosa, assembly GCF_964187855.1. Classification (NCBI taxonomy): domain Eukaryota; kingdom Metazoa; phylum Chordata; class Myxini; order Myxiniformes; family Myxinidae; genus Myxine; species Myxine glutinosa. Next base: position 129,822,839 of record NC_136266.1, on the reverse strand, counting down.
CATTGCGCCACACCTTCAACCAATGATGCTAGCCCGATGCTAATGATGCTACAGCCTTGTGCTACATACAAACAATGAAGGAGATATAATTTTTGTCTTCAAGCATAATTACCCTCGCCAGAGGAGAGGGTATTGCATTTGAGTCAGTTTGTTTGTCTGTTTGTCCGCACAGAATAAATATGATTTTCTCTGCAACCGTTGGTCCGATTGACAGGAAATTTTCACCATAGGTGCAACTCCACCTGTTTAATTTTTTTTAATGATAATTATGACATCATAGGTCACGTGGTTCGGCCGCCATCTTGGGAAAATCGAAAAACTTGGCACCTCTATAATCTCGGAAAGCGCTGAATAGAAAAAATTGAGACATGGCTCATTGTAAAGAACTCTCCATGGGGAATAAAATATGTTAATGATGATGTCATAAGTGCCTCCATTATGACGTCATAATTCGACAAGTCCAAAACTTCATCCAATCAAGGTGAAATTTCTTGAGCACCATGTCGGCATAAACTGGTGGAGAAAAAAAAATGATGACGTCATCGATCACGTGGTTTTGCCGCCATCTTGGAAAATCCGAAAAACTTTGCACCTCTATATCTCCGAAAGCGCTGCATAGAAAAAATTGAGACATGGCTCATTGTAAAGAACTCCCCACGGGGAATAAAATATGTTAATGATGATGTCATAGGTGCCTCCATTATGACGTCATAATTCGACAAGTACAAAACTTCATCCAATCAAGATGAAATTTGTTGAGCATAATCGAGGAATAAATTCGTTTAGAAAAAATAATGATGACGTCATCAGTCACGTGGTTCGGCGGCCATATTTGTTTTAACACAAAAGCCTTAAAAACCACTGAAAATACATCCTGGCACAGGTTTGCAATCTCTGATTGCTCTTTTTCTTGTTTATTATGTGATCAGGTTTTTGGTTCCTCCATTGTGATGGAGTCGGATTGTGCGTGACTTTCTTGCTGTGTTTCTCCAGGAGGAGCTTGAGAGCCGTGATCCACACGGCCGCACAGCACTCCACCTAGCTGTGGCCCTTGGGCATCTCGAGTCTGCACGGGTTCTGCTTCGTCATGACGCCGATGTTGGTGCAGAGAACATGCAGGGCTGGACAGGTACGTCATCCGACATCCCTTGCTGTGGTTTTTTTTTAAAATCTGGGTAAACATAAGATGAAGAAAACTTGTTTGGCAGAAAGTTTTTGAATTGGGGCACTCTGCACTCGGATGCTATTAGCACTCTGTGACTGTAACCAAATCGACACTACTTATTATTGTACACCCCTCCTTTCCTATGCCATCTCCAGGCGCTGCATGATGTCATTGCCGGGCACCGAAGGGAGCCCTGCAATGATGCGCGCTGAAAGGGAGTACTCAGTTTTCACTCCGGTTGTTTGTTTGTTTGTTTGTCTGGGTGATATCTCAGCCATCCTTTGAGCTAGAAAGCTGAAATTTCGGCACAATAGTGTGCACGTGCTTTGGCAAAAACGTTATTCTTTGTTTTTTGATGAATCAATTAATCGATTAATTATTTATTGATTAAGCAATTGATTATTTAATTTTTTCGATTAATGACTCATATAAGTAATTTCAAAAAAGTTACAGCTTCAGATGAAACACTGGTGGTTTAGGTATGCTATTAGCCAATTGATTAAGAAAATATTGGATGATCATTATTGTACACCGCTCCTTTCCTATGCCATCTTTTCCTATGCTCTGCTTGACGCCATTGCCGGGCTATTAGCCAATTGATTAAGAAAATATTGAATGATCATTATTGTGCACCGTTCCTTTCCTATGCCATCTCAAGGTGCTGCATGACGTCATTGCCGGGCACGGAAGGGTACTCGGTTTTTTGTTTTTTTGTTTTTTTTTGTATACAAGATCGAGGCTCGTGTAAGAACTAATATCAATCACAAAAAATAAAACGGACACACAAAACATACAATAAAAGGAGCGGAAGACAAGATGACTTGTGGAGAAAGAGGGAAGCACACAAGTACAACAGCAGAAAACAGGGACAACGGAAGATCTGTGGGAGTGAGAGGGCTTGGGGGGAGGAGGCATGGGAAGGCAGGGGGGGGAGGGTGGGAGAAGTATAAAACACAAGGACACCAAGGACTTCCAGGAAAGAAGTTGGTATTTCAAAAAAGTGGATTTGGGGTGAAATTAGCGGGGTAGAAAAGATCAAGGTTTTGGATGGGGGAAGATCAGAGATGGTGGTGAACAGCTGTTTTAAAGACCTGGAGGGAGGAGTGGGATTGAAGAGAGTGAGGGAGTTTGTTCCAGAGGTGGGAGAAAAGAGGAATGAAGGAGTGAAGGTGAGCAGAGAGTCTTGATTTTGGCAGTTTAACCATAAGAGGGTTGCAGGCAGATCTTGTGCGACCTGTAGGAATATTTGGGGGACAGAGCCCAGAGAGAGCTGGGGGGGCAAGGCCGGAGAGTAGTCGGTGGAAGACGGAAAGACCACCAACCTGCCTGCGGTGAGTGAGTGAAAAGCCCTTGGAGTTAGCTTCATCGCGGGAGAATCCAATGATTCTGAACGCTTTGGTTTCAAAGCGTGAAGACGAGCTAGGTGTGAGGCAGGAGTACCAGCCCAGAGGTGAGAGCAATATTCCATTGAGCTGCGGATGAAAGCCTTGTATGTGGTGAGGAGCCACTCCGGTTTCTTGTTTTATTGTTTGTTTTCTTGTTTGTCCGGGTAATATCTCAGCCATCCTTTGAGCTAGGAAGTTGAAATTTCGGCACAATAGTGAGCAAGTGCTTTGGCAAAAACGTTGTTTTTTGTTTTTTGATTAAGCAATTAATTAATTTAGTACTTATTTATTTCCTCTCTTCTGGGCATTATCTCAGGCACCTTTTGAGCTAGGAAGTTGATATTTGGACATGACAATGACCAAGTGATTTGGATGTAAAGGGTATTTTTGATTTATTGATTAATCAATTAATCGATTGATTATTTAATTATTTAATTAATGACTTAACTTTGTCAATTATAAACCCAACATTTGTGGGTTATATAGAGTACCATAGACAAACCTTACTTCACGGATGTCGGGATTCCTCCAAATTTCTTCATTTCGTGACGACGTTTGTTCAAGGAGGAAAAACACCTTGGGGAGGTGGGATAAATTTTGTGGGATTTAACTTTGTTAAATTTGACTTAACTTTTACAGATTTGGATGAAACGGTGGTGGTTTATGTATTCTATTAGCCAATTGATTCATAATTTAATTATTTTACGATTATTATTTCTTTATTTTTGGTATTAATCACTTATTTATTTTCTTTCTCATCTGGGCAATATCTCAGGCACCTTTTGAGCGAGGAATATGATATTCGGACGCGAGTGACCAGTGATGTGGCTATTAAGGATATTTTTGATTTAATGATTCATCAATTAATCGATTAATTATTTATTGATGAGTCCATTAATCAACTAATTATTTTTTCCCCGATTGATGACTTATTTACTTAATTTTCAAAAAGATACAGCCTTCGATGAAACACTGGTGGTTGAGGTATGCTATTAGCCAATTGATTAAGAAATTATTTTCCAATGATCATTGATTGATTTTAATTACGCAATTAATCAATCAATTATTGCACACCTCTCCCTCCCAATACCATCTCTATGTGCTGCATGCTGGAGGATGTTATTTCTTTATTTGGCATGGGAGCATTGTACTTTGAACGTATCTGTACTTGTTCTGTGTTTATTTACCCTGTCCGCTCATGCTTTTGCCAGTTTTATTCACTGTTACTTTTATCTGAAATTTTCAGAAGATAATTACATTTGGCAAGAATATATGAGTTGCTTTCTTAGCAACTTAAATTTACGAGGCAATTAGGCCCACCAAATATTGCCTATGCTCTATGCTGATCGTCAAGTAAGGAAGTGGCACGTACCATTTTTAAAGTATTAGTTATGACTCCCAGACTCAGAGTGGACACTCTAACCATTATGCCACCGAGGAATAGAACACTTTCTATTGTTTGTAATCAGTGTTTCTTCTTTTTCAGAGATGTTGTGAATAGCTTTTGTAGATGACTGCCCTGATTAGGATGAAAAGCTTTTTGGTTTGTCCGCCTATCCTTATCCAGCTGCTTTTGCATCCTCATGTCAATTCTTGCTGCCAAGTGCCACTTCCATGTTGTAAATAATGCAGTGGCGCCTTCTACCCTTTATCTCTCAGAACTAGAGCAGAACGCTAATGGCAGACTCCTGACCTCCATCGGCAATTCGAAGCTGATGGAATTATTAGCTTTACCAGTTCCCGAAAGGGTGGGAGAAGATATTTTGATCTGTATGCGTGAGCGTGTATTGGTGTCAGTGAGTCCACACTTTAATACTGTGCTCCTGGGAGGCCTACTGCGATATTGTGCTTCATGAAAGTTGTCTCGTGTAACTATAACATTTTAACATCTAATCTAAGTGTAAGTTGATTTTCTATCTTGATTGTGGATTTAGGTCCAAGTTGGAGATTATTAATCCCGTACGATATAATATGTGTCGTCTCTTCACCCTGTGCATGTCTGTCTGCCTGTTGTTGTCGAGGTCTAAGGGACATACCTTTCTTGCCTCTACTCCTTCAATAATGGTGTGTGTGTGTGTGTGTGTGTGTGTGTGTGTGTGTGTGTGTGTGTGTGTGTGTGTGTGTGTGTGTGTGTGTGTGTGTGCGTGCGCGTTTTATATATATTCTGCTAGTTTTTATGTGAAACATTTAGAGTGCTGGCTTGGGATTCTAGGGTTCTGAGTTCAAATCCTGGTCGGTCGTTGAATTAACACCTGCTGCCTCGGCAGTTTCATTGGCTGAGGTGTACAATCCTGGATGGGTCGCCACTCCGACGCAGGAAACTCAAATGGCTTATTACCCCCAGTCATCTGGTACTCATTTTGCCGACCTCAGAAGAATAACAGGCTGAGTCAACCCACCTGTTGTTGTTTCAACGGCAAGACAGGGGCTCAAATTGAAGACCCTAGGATCTTATGCCAGACACCTTAACCGTTAAGCCAACACTTAGCACAATGTTGCATATCAATGTAAGAATTTTTAGATCTCAGATCTACTGTAATCTGTGTACCCAGCAAGGCTCCTCATTGTTAATTATTGTGTTGCTGTTGTTGTTGCTGTTGCATTGCCCTGTGTAGTGTTGCAGGAGGCAGTGAGTACGGGCGACCCAGAATTGGTACAGTTGGTGCTGCAGTTTCGTGATTATCAGCGAGCTGTCCAGCGACTGGAGGGTATCCCTCGCCTGTTAGATACATTGCGCAAGGTGCTGCCTTTTACACTTGTCTTGCTATTTCCCTCTTCTTCAAGCAAAGTCTCTTTTTCTGACGACGTCCATCAGCTTCAAAATGACTCCGTGTAGACGTTGTTGATGTACGCTTTTGAGAATTCGCATGACTATTGCAGGCTGTCCTGTTAGGGTGGTGCTCTCTCCTACTACTCTGTGGTGAACCCTCACTCCGTGTTCAGTCGCACGCATTTGTTTTCTGCAGGCACAAGACTTTTTTGTGGAAATGAAGTGGGAATTCACAAGCTGGGGTGAGTTTCCGTTGCGTTGCTTACTCCATCCGGATGTTTAATGGCTCCTTTAAAGGCTCCTTTTATCCATATGCTTTTGGACAATTATGTGTACTGTCCTGAATTTGGTATGGTAAGCCAATATGGCTTTAATGTCCGATGTGACTCTCGTTACCCAGTGCCGCTGGTGTCTAGGATATGTCCCAGCGATGTGTACCGGGTGTGGAAAGCAGGAGCAAACCTGCGTGTGGACACCACCCTGTTGGGCTTCGAGCGCATGACTTGGATCAGAGGAAGCCACAGTTTTATCTTCAAAGGGCAGGGTGGGTGGCACGTACGCTTAGGATGGGCCTCAAATTAACAAAATGGTGATTGAAGTTACTACTCATATTACAAATATATGCCTGAGACAACCTGTAAGCAATAACGATTGAAAATGGTAGAATCAATAATTTTATTAATCAATATTGATTAATTTTCGGTCTTTTATTTAATAAAAAGTAACATTTTTCTCATAGCATAGATGACTTGTGTGTTTGGGCACTTTCTATCCTGCCGCACACCCCTGTGTTTATAGTGGAACCTCAAGGAGAGCTTTTCACACCCACATGAGATGTGAAGTTTGACGGTGTGGTTAAGTTTAATTAGTCGAGTTCACATCTTTCGGACTTGTGAATTATCTTGATGGTAACATAGGATCATAGTGATAATTGAGAGCAGGTTTATTTAATTTCTCACCCGTTATACCTAATTAATTTATTTATCAGCATCGCCTGATTGTGGCGCTGTTTATTCTGACCAGCACAACACAGCACTTATTCGTCCTTGGATTGAGGAAAGCAAAAAGCAAAGAAACGCCGCTAAGGTTTGTCGTGAAAGCTTTCTAGTGACTTTGCAGTTGCTTTCTGTGAAGCAAATTGTTCATATTCAAGTGATTTGTCAAATGCAAATGGTACAAATCTCAGTGATCATGAACCTATAAACCTGAAGACGGGAGCTGATCAAAAACTATTTTACCGTTTGTATACAAAATGAGATGTAACAACAACCTAAGGTAATGCCGACAATACCACTCTGTTGGCAGAAAGTAAAGAGGATTTGATGAAACTGCTGTAGACAGAGAAGAAGGAAACTGAAAAAGCTGTTTTTTATTTAAACCTAAAAAAGGCTAAAATCTTATCAACTGAGAAGGTCGATGGGTTCAGATTGGGAGACGATCACATGGAAATAGTGTAACGTTTCATCTTCCTGGATTCTAAGATTGAAGTGAGAGGAGAATGTGGAGGTGAAATTAATAGAGCATTAGCTTTGGAGAGAACAGCAACGTCAGGATTGACAGAGATCTGGAAAGACAAATATGTGATGATACAAACCAAAAGGAGTCTGGTGAATGATCTGGTATTTCCAGTTGATATGCATGGATGTGAGTTATGGACAGTGAAAAAAAGAAAGTAAGAAGATTGACAGTTTTGAAAGGTGGTGTTTTTTAGGTTTACTCCATGAAATGGAGAGTAACCTATTATTACTGCTAGAGTTTTCTTATTATTAATTCTTCCGCCCTATTTTGCACCTCCGAAAACTTCATAATTAATGTTCTCAGCAACCGCTGGTCGGATTGACAGGAAATTTTCAACAAACGAGCATTTTTAAATTCTAATTATGACGTCATAGGTCACGTGGTATGGGCACCATCTTGTAAAACAAATTCAACTTTTCCCCTCTGTATCTCCGAAACGGCTCAATGGAAAAATTTGAGGAATGGCTCATTCTAAAGAACTCTTCAATGGGAACAAAAGACATGTGTATCAAGTATATTAAAAATGCTAACGTTAAGAGGTTAGAATTCGTCAAACAAAAAATTTTCTCCCCCGAAAATGTGATTTTTTTTACCAGATGCTTAGTTAAAAAAAACTCAGATTGCAAAAAATTTCGAAATCATACGTCACATGGTTCGGCCGCCATCTTGTTTTTCCTGAAAAAACACAAAAACCCCTTTTTCTCCGCAACGGCTGAACGGATCGAGCCCAAACTTGGCAAGCATATTTGCATACCCATGACGAACAAAAAAGTCAGTGAGCATGACGTCATCCGACACATGGTTTCAGAGTTATGACGTTTTGAAGCTCAAACTAGAAATGGTATCACCTCCATAATTTGTGGAGATATCGAGTGGAAATTTTACACAAATGTTCCTCATGGGGGGATGTTTCAATGTTACTTGAGACGTTTTGATAAGTCACATGGTTTGGCCGCAATAAATAATGGAAGTTAAATTTTAAAAAGCTTGTAACTCCTGAACCACTGCATGGATCGACTTGACTTTTTAATGCAATGTAGCTCTCATCAAGCAGAACAAGTGTGCAAAATCTCAAGATGATTGGATGTAAGGTCCCGAAGCTATAAGTCTTTATTGTTGAAAGAAGAAGAAACACACCGTTTTGTCCTTCCAGAACGTGATCACGATAACGCGATCTCCCGCGGTCATTTCAACCTCAAATGAAATTCCAATTGCAGATTTGTCAATAGGTGAGGCATATTAACAAACGAATGAAACAGATTTGGTCAAATTCTGACTTTTTTAAACTCGATCGCATTTCACACAAACTTATGAGCTACTGAAGAAGTGGATGTCCTTCCAGGACGTGATCACTATCACATGATCTCCCGCGGTCATTTCAACCTCAAATGAAATTCCAATTGCAGATTTGTCAATAGGTGAGGCATATTAACAAACGAATGAAACAGATTTGGTCAAATTCTGACTTTTTTTTAACTCGATCGCATTTCACACCAACTTATGAGCTACTGAAGAAGAAGATGTCCTTCCAGGATGTGATCACTATCACACGATCTCCCGCGGTCATTTCAACCTCAAATGAAATTCCAATTGCAGATTTGTCAATAGGTGAGGCATATTAACAAACGAATGAAACAGATTTGGTCAAATTCTGACTTTTTTTTAACTCGATCGCATTTCACACAAACTTATGAGCTACTGAAGAAGAAGATGTCCTTCCAGGACGTGATCACTATCACACGATCTCCCGCGGTCATTTCAACCTCAAATGAAATTCCAATTGCAGATTTGTCAATAGGTGAGGCACATTAACAAACGAATGAAACAGATTTGGTCAAATTCTGACTTTTTTTAACTCGATCGCATTTCACACAAAGTTTTGGGCCACTAAAGAAGAAGAAGAATCGTTTGGCTTCTCAGATAAAATAAATAATTCTGTCTCTGCAATTTCAGGTTAATTTTCTTTTTAAAATGGCTTTTTCTGCAATCAGTGCATGGATTGACATGTGTGGATGTGTGTGTGGGTGTGGGTGTGGGGGGGGAGGGATGTGTGTGTGTGGGGGGGGGGGGCTTGGTGTGTGCGTGTGTGTGTGTGTGTGTGTGTGGAGGGGTGTGTGTGTGTGTGTGTGTGTGTGTGTGTGTGTGTGTGTGTGTGTGTGTGTGTGTGTGTGTGTGTGTGTGTGTGTGTGTGTGTGTGTGTGTGTGTGTGTATGTCTGTGGAGTGGATGTAAGCATTTGTCTCCTCCCCGTTCCCCATGCATTGACGCCCGTGGATGACATTCACGCCCGTGGATGACATTCACGCTTGCACGTCAAATGTGTAAATGTACAATATTTTACCGTGTTCATAAAGATATTTGGTGGAATGTATAATCATTTTTAATTAATGTTCAGAAATGTATTTATTCCAATGTGCACCAGAGATAAAAACGTATCCTCTTGGTAAGTGTGACGTAATGCGCGCGTCATAATTCTGCTTCCGGGTCCAAACACGAAACCACTCGAGCCAAACACCAGCTGGACTCAGTGAGAAAAGTTCTCGGTCATGCCGCAGTGTTGCGTTCCTGAGTGTGTAAATAGATCAGAAACCATTCAAGAACTGTCTTTCTACCGATTTCCTGCTAATGAAAAACAAAGGCTGAAGTGGCAACATACTACTACTACTACATACAACATACTACTACTGCAACATACTACATACTGCTACTACAACAAACTACATACTACTACGACAACATACTACTACTACAACAAACTACATACTACTACAACATACCACAACTACTGCAACATACTACATACTACTACAACATACTACATACTACTACTGCAACATACCACATACTACTACAACATACTACATAATACTACTGCAACATACCACATACTACTACAACATACTACTACTACTACAACATACTAATACTACTACAACATACTACGACTACAACATACTACGACTACAACATACTAATACTACCACAACATACTACATACTACTACTGCAACATACCACATACTACTACAACATACTACTACTACTACAACATACTAATACTACTACAACATACTACGACTACAACATACTACGACTACAACATACTACTACTACTGCAACATACTACATCCTACTACTGCAACATACCACATACTACGACAACATACTGATATGACAACATACTACATACTACTGCAACATACCACATACTACTACAACATACTACTACTACTACTACAACATACTAATACTACTACAACATACTATGACTACAACATACTTATACTACTACAACATACCATTACTACTACAACATACTACTCCTACAACATATTACATACTACTACTACAACATACTCTTACTGCTACTACAACATACTACTACTACAACATATTACATACTACTACTACAACATACTACTACAACATACTACTACTACAACGTACTACTACTACAACATACTCTTACTGCTACTACAACATACTACTACTACAACATATTACATACTACTACTACAACATACTACATACTACTACTACAACATACTACTACTACAACATACTACTACTACAAACTACATACTACTACTACAACATACTACATACTACTACTACAACAAACTACATACTACTACTACAACATACCACATACTACTACAACGTACTACTACTGCAACAAACTACATACTACAACATACTACTACGACAACATACTACTACTACAACAAACTACATACTACTACTACAACATACCACATACTACTACAACGTACTACTACTGCAACAAACTACATACTACTACTACAACATACTACTACTACAACATACTACTACTACAACAAACTACATACTACTACTACAACAAACTACATACTACTACAACATACCACATCATACTACTACAACATACTACTACTACATACTACATACTACTATGACAACTTGACACAACTACTACTACTACCACAACATACTACTACTACCGACATACATACTACCACAACATACTACTACTACCTACATACATACTACCTACATACATACTACCTACATACATAATACCTACATACTTACTACCTACATACATAATATCTACATACCACTAATACCACTACATAATACTACTTACATACTTGCTACATAATACTTACTACCTACATACATACTACCTACATATATACTACCTGTAGTGAAATTATACCAAGGTGAACCCAGGGGTGCTCGCTACGGAAGGGGGCGTCTATAAGACCCGGGACAACCGGGGCGCGCGGACACTTCAGCGGAACTCACTGTGACATAATCCAGTAGTTTGAATGGTATGTACGCCCCAAATGCTGCGCTGACAATGCGCTGCGCTAACCATTGTTATATTGAATCAACCATTGCTGCTCATGAAATGCTCTGATTTAATGCCTGTTGCATGCATGTATTCTTACAGGATGTACTGCAGATCTAAATGATATTAAACCTACCCAGAGGTCAAGTCGTGTCTGAGCTTGATTTTCACGACATTTAATATCATTTAGATCGCCGGAATGGCTGACCACAAGATGATCGTGGTACCGATCCTCGGAGCCGACCCTCAAGCTGAGGGATCTGCATCGGAGTTTGCTCATTGGCTCAACACGCTGGAGAATTACTTTGCGGCTCACGAGACAGAGCCCACCGCTGCGATAAAGCTGTCCGTGTTACAGTCCAAGGTCCATCACACTGTTTTCAAGAACATTTCTCGATTTGGGACGTACGCTACGGCCCTAGCCGAGCTGAAGCGCCTCTACGTAAAGACACGGAGCGCTGTGCACGGCCGGCATCAACTCTCTCAGCGGCGACAGCAACCGTCTGAATCGATCGATCGCTTCGCGCAGGAGTTGCGCTACCTATTGGCAGACTGCGTGCAGGACGTCCGGACCCACGAGCAAGTGCAGGACGATTTGCTCCGAGATTCATTCATCTCCGGAATTAGTTCTGGAGTCTTGCGGCTCCGTCTCTTGGAGGTCGCGGAGCTGACATTTACAGAAGCACTACGGCTGGCACGCGTATACACAGATGCCCGAGAACAATTGACCGCATATGATCACCCACGAGTCGTGGCGGGTACCTCGCAACTCGCGCGACCTGAGAGGGCTACCGCCGAGGATACGGAGGAGGACCCGACCACCACTACGGCCGAGTCTCTGGGAGCTCCTGAAGCGGACTCCGCTTCCGGCCTCACTGCTGCCGCCGTTGCCCGGCCACGGCCTGCCCGGTATGCAAAATGTTATTTTTGTGGAAATCGGCAGCATCCTCGCTCTGAATGCCCGGCCCGAGAGGCGACATGTCACCTGTGCTCCACCAAGGGCCATTTTGCAAAGGTCTGCAGAAAGGCCGCTCGGGGCACGCATTCCCGAGCGACCTTGAATGGGCTCATCGCGGAGCCAACGGATCGAGCGCCGGACGGGGCTCCTCGCTCGGCTTTGAAGAGCCGCTCTCCTCCTCGCGGGCCTCTGGCTACCCGCCCGACCTTGGTGAGATACATCGGGCCGCCGAAACAAATGGCGCGAACGCGACCGGTCACAGCGCTTCCGACCTTGACTGGCGTTCGAACGCCTACTTCAAACAAGCGACATGCTCCTGCTTTGGAAACTCCTCTCGAAGTGCGGCAAACGCAGCACGTGACACGAGCCCCATCTGACGGCAGCTTTTGCGAATTACATGCACCCACTTTGGCATGTGAATCTGCAGACGGCAGAAATCTTTCTCACGTGACTCGAGCCCCATCTGACGGCAGCTTTTATGCATTACATGCATCCACTTTGGCATATGACTCTGCAGACGGCAGAGACCTTTCTCACGTGGCTCGAGTGCCATCTGGCGGCTGCTCTTACGACCAACCCACACCCACTCTGGCAAATGACTCTGCAGACGGCAGAGACCTTTCTCACGTGGCTCGAGCGCCATCTGGCGGCTGCTCTTACGACCAACCCACACCCACTCTGGCAATTGAAACTGCTGATGAGCCAACTGACTTCAATGCTCCTGCTGAGGCCCAACCTGCCGACGCTGCCCGAAGGATTGCAGCCGGCGTGGGATCCACCCGCGAGGCGCGATCTTCTCGCCCGGCCGGAACTATACCTGCCGGGTCTGCCGGCCTAGCGCAGGCCTTCATTCCGCTCACGGTCGTGGGCGTTTTTGCGCAAGCTTTGATTGACACGGGGTCCACGGATAGTTTTATTGATCAGCGACTCGTGCATCAACATGGGTGGCCGGTTCTCGGGACAACCCGCCGGATCTTCATGGCCTCTCAGGGACTTCGGTTGAGCACAAAAGGGGCGTGTCGATTGAAACTTGTGATAAACGGACGCACGTTCCCGGACGTGTATCTCATGGTATTACCGGCCTTATGCGCTGACGTTCTGTTAGGACTTGATTTCCTTAAGCGGCATGGACGTTTGGAAATTGACTTCGGAGGGCCGGACACGCTCGCTGTGTGCGCCCTCGCTCAAATGGACATGGAGCCACTCTCACTGTTCCCCAACCTGACCACTGATTGTACCCCTGTAGCCGTCAAATCGCGGCGTTACTCTCGCGCGGACGCGCAATTCATTGCGGAAGAAACGGCCCTGCTCTTGAAGGACGGTATCATAGAACACAGTAGGTCACCGTGGCGGGCCCAAGTCTTAGTGGTGCGGAGTGAGGCCCACCGCCGGCGTATGGTAATCGACTATTCGCAGACGATTAATCGTTTTATACAACTGGATGCCTACCCCTTACCGGGGATGGACGCCCTGGTACGCCAGGTGGCCCTGTATTCCGTTTATAGCACTCTCGATCTGCGTAGTGCGTATCATCAAGTCCCCATCTCTAGGGCTGATCGCGTCTTTACAGCCTTTGAATCGGGTCAGCGGTTGTACCAGTTCATGAGACTTCCCTTTGGGGTAACGAACGGCGTCGCTTGTTTTCAGAGAGCTATGGATGACCTCGTTGCGAAGGAGAATTTGACCGATGTCTTTGTCTATCTGGACAATCTTACGGTTTGTGGGTATGACCAGGAGCATCACGACGCTAATCTGAAACGCTTCCTCGAGGTCGCGCGGAAATATCGCTTAACCATGAATGCGGCGAAGTGTCAATACTCTCTACGCACGGTAGACCTTTTGGGGTACACCGTGACCCATGGCTCCGTCTCTCCGGATAAGGAGTGTCTGCGCCCTTTGCTTGATATGGCTCCGCCTAGCGATCGGGCTTCGCTGAAACGCGCTCTAGGGCTGTTCGCCCACTACTCAAAGTGGGTGCAAAATTTCTCCGCGAAGCTCCGCCCCCTCATGGCCTGCGACACTTTCCCCATGGGCCCGGCCGCCCTGGCGGCCTTCGAGGGCCTTAAAGTCGACATTGCTGGCGCCGCTGTCGCGACGATTGACGAGAGTGCCTCTTTCGTTTTGGAGAGTGATGCCTTGGATCATGCGATAGCGGCGACTCTCTCCCAAGGAGGCCGCCCTGTGGCTTTCTTCTCGCGGACTCTCACCTCCGCCGAGCGGAGGCATTCGTCTGTCGAAAAGGAAGCGTACGCGATCGTCGAATCAATTCGGCGATGGCGGCCGTATCTGCTTGGGCGGAGTTTCCAAATCATCACGGACCAACAGAGTGTTGCGTTTATGTACGACACCTTACATGCTCAGCGCATTAAGAATGAGAAAATCACCCGTTGGCGTATCGAACTCGCCGACTTCTGCTACACCATCAAATACCGCCCGGGGAAGGATAACCTGGTCGCTGACGCCTTATCAAGGCCGGCCACTTGCGCGGGGGTTGTAACTTTGGAGGGGCTGCGCACTTTGCACAGCACTATGTGTCATCCCGGGGTAACGCGCTTCGCGCATTTTGTGCGCGCGGGCAATCTGCCGTACTCGATGGAGGACATCTGCCGTGATTGCGCGATCTGTGCGGAACTCAAACCGCGTTTTTATAGCCCCCCTCTGGGGACACTCGTTAGGGCTACTAGACCGTGGGAGCGCTTGGCGATGGACTTCAAAGGGCCGCTGCCAATGTCGAGCAACTCTCGCTATCTGCTCACTATCGTCGATTAGTATTCCCGATTCCCCTTTGCTTACACGTGCGGGGATATGTCGGCTGCCACGGTTATTCGGTGCCTGCAGAATTTGTTTTCTATGTTCGGGTATCCGGCCTACGTGCATACCGATCGGGGTGCGGTGTTCCTGTCCCAGGAGGTGAGGGGCTACTTGCTCCAGCATAATGTCGCTTCGAGCTACACCACCCCGTACCGGCCCCAAGCGAATGGACAGATCGAACGCTTTAATGGGATTATATGGCGGGCCGTCATGCTAAGCCTTCGGACCCTCGGCCGAGGCCTCGATAAATGGGCGTGGTCACTACCTGCCGCTCTAAACTCGATCCGGGCTCTCCTATGTACTGCCACCAACCAGACTCCTCACGAACGACTGTTCCACCACCCTAGAAGCTCCGGCAGTATCCAATATTTACCCAGCTGGCTCGCTGAACCGGGGCCCGCCTATCTCAAACGAGCGGTTCGCGCTAGCAAGTACGACCCCCTTGTTGACAAGGTGCAGGTCCTCCAGGCTAATCCCGAGCATGCTCGCATGTTAATGGCGGATGGCCGCGAGTCTACTGTCTCCGTACGCCATCTCGCCCCATGTGGGGACGACGACAGGGATATCGACGAACCCGTCTACGAGTCTATGGACTCTATCGAAGCTTCCTCTATGGAATTACCACTGTTACTCCCGTCGTCCCCCGCTCCCGTGCCCGAAGGCGCAGGGGCGCCCCCTCCGACTCCAACCTCCGGCGGCTATTCCGACGCGGGGGACTCCGGGCTAGGGGACGCCGTGCCCGGTAGATTCCGAACACGAACTGGCAGGGAGGTTCGCCGCCCCGACCGCTACGGGTGGACCGACTGATGTGGATTGACGTGACCCATTCGTTTATTGCTGATGCTTGCTTGCAACCTGCCGAGCGGCAGTATAGTTCTAACGGCGGGGAGAATGTAGTGAAATTATACCAAGGTGAACCCAGGGGTGCTCGCTACGGAAGGGGGCGTCTATAAGACCCGGGACAACCGGGGCGCGCGGACACTTCAGCAGAACTCACTGTGACATAATCCAGTAGTTTGAATGGTATGTACGCCCCAAATGCTGCGCTGACAATGCGCTGCGCTAACCATTGTTATATTGAATCAACCATTGCTGCTCATGAAATGCTCTGATTTAATGCCTGTTGCATGCATGTATTCTTACAGGATGTACTGCAGATCTAAATGATATTAAACCTACCCAGAGGTCAAGTCGTGTCTGAGCTTGATTTTCACGACACTACCTACATAATACTACCTACATAAATACTACCGACATACATACTTGTTACATTCTTACTACCCACATTCTTACGACCTACATACTTACTACCTACCTACCCACATACATAATACCGACATACATACTACTACCACTACATGCATACTACCTACATACATACTACTACTACCACTACATACATACTACCTCCATACTACTACTACCACTACATACATACTACCTACATACATACTACAACTACCACGACATACATACTACCGACATGTGACATACATACTACCAAGATACATATTATCTGCATACAACTACTACAACTACATACTTACTACTAACATACTACCACTACATTCTTACAAACTACATACTTACTATCTACAATCTACATACTTACTACCTTCATGCTTACTATCTATATACTTACTACCTTCATACCACATACTGAATTTATACTATTATACATATTAGAAAAGAAGTTGGTCAGAGTGAAAAGTGTCACAGGCTCCATTTTCGTGTTTGGACCCGGAAACAGAATTATGACGCGGCGCATTACGTCACGGCTTACCAAGAGGATTGTATTGGCCTTCCGGTTAAGGTGCATATATCATGTATATTATTTGACATTTCGTGTTAATATTCACGGATCATCCCTTGAATAATTTGACCAACATTGATTGGTTTTTCATGGCACGTGGTGCGCGATTCGATGGCGTAGGTGATGACGTGTAAGTTCCTTCAGTTGGATTTTCATATTCGGTGAAGACGGTCATTTTTGCGCTATTCCTTACCTTTGCAAATCCGACTCTAGCTGTTTCCACGTTTACGTGGGAATTCCCCAAGAGGTGTGTTTTTCAATATCAGGTAACCACACTTTTGTATGATATAATGTTTGATAGAACAGACTTGATTCGGCTCGTCACAGCGATTAGGAAGATAAACGGCGGCCATTGTTGTTTCTTGTCTTTACTCCTTTTGGCATTATTTAATGATATTTTCGTTGTTAAATGCTGCTTTTTCGAACGTGATGTGTATTGTTAAACTCGATATATGACCATTTATCACCAAACAAAGCAATGAATTTGTTTTGGATGCAGTTGAGTCTGTCAGCGAGAGGTAGTTATTGGGTGAAGAAGAAGAAGTAACGCAACACTTTTTCTTCAGTTTGTCGAGAGTGGGGTGTGTAAATGTACAATATTTTACCGTGTTTATAAAGATATTTGGTGGAATGCATCAAATTCTGACTTTTTAAAAACTCGATCGCATTTGAAACAAAGTTTTGAGAAACTAAAGAAGAAGAAACCTCCCTTGGTTTCTCAGATAAAATAAATAATTCTGTCTGCAATTTCAGGTTAATTTTCTTTTAAAAATCGCTTTTTCTGCAATCAGTGCATGGATTGACGTGTGTGTGTGTGTGTGTGTGTGTGTGTGTGTGTGTGTGTGTGTGTGTGTGTGTGTGTGTGTGTGTGTGGAGGGATGTGCGTGTGGGGGAGGGGGGGGATGGATATGTGTTGTGGGGGGGGGGGGGGGGTGAGGGGATGTCTTGGGGGGTAGGGGGAAGGGGGATGTGCGTTTGTCTGGATATGTGTGGGGGGAGGGGTGTGGGGGTGTTTGTGTGGATGTGTGTGTGTGTGTTGGGGGTGGGGTGTGTGTGTGTGTGTGTAGGGGGGGATGTGTGTGTGTGTGTGGGGGGAGGGATGTGTGTGTGTGGGGGGGAGGGATGTGTGTGTGTGGGGGGGGGGAGGGATGTGTGTGTGTGGGGGGGGGGGGAGGGATGTGTGTGTGTGTGGGGGGGGGGAGGGATGTGTGTGTGTGTGGGGGTGGAGGGATGTGTGTGTGTGTTGTGGGGGTGGAGGGATGTGTGTGTGTGTGGGGGTGGAGGGTGTGTGTGTGTGTGGGGGGGGGGAGGGATGTGTGTGTGTGTGGGGGGGGGAGGGATGTGTGTGTGTGTGGGGGGGGGGGAGGGATGTGTGTGTATGTGGGGGGGGAGGGATGTGTGTGTGTGGGGGGGGGGGGGTTGGTTTGTGTTTGGAGGGGTGTGTGTGTGGGGGGAGGGGTGTGGGGGTGTGGGTGTGGGTGGGGGTAGGCCGTAGGGGGGTGTGTGTGTGTGTGTGTGTGTGTGTGTGTGTGTGTGTGTGTGTGTGTGTGTGTGTGTGTGTGTGTCAGGGGTTGTGTCAAAGCATGTCCAATGAAAGTGGGGTTGTATGAAAAGTGGGGTTGTATCAAAAGTGGATGCGAGTAAACCGGTCATCATTGCCAGCAGTTTTAAAGTGGCAGTTCTAGTTTTTCTTTATTT